>NC_090733.1:100884370-100904370 GCF_036898095.1 Palaemon carinicauda | reverse complement strand
TTGTATATATATATAAGTCACACATATCTATGAAAAATAAAGATTACCGTTGTATAAAGATTTCTCCCCATATTACAATATTGTTACTGGAAGAAATGTATTTTTTTTTTTTATGCAAACTAATGATCTTTCCTCATAATAATACAGACTTGTGTTACAGTAGAGACGGTGCCACTTGTTTAATACGTAAATAAATTGCTTTTGATTTAACAAATGGTGACAACATCAGTAAACGAAATATTTACCCTAACAAAATAATTTATACCTTATGAAAACTTGGATTAATTAATTTTTTTTTTTTCGAAAAATTTGACCAATTCTGGTTTTTCCTTACAATAGTTTCCTGAAATAGATATTTCCTTAAGATTATTTGACAAAAAAATTTAAAAGTATAAGAATCTTTTCATTATTATGCCCATAATTCACACACAACCTGCCAATTATAATTACACAAGATGTCAATTTATACTGATTGCGTTCAGATATCCCTGCTATTACTCCATACTTATGTTTTCATTTATCCTACACTTCCCTTCCCATTTCGATGTGGTCATAAAAAACTAATAGATTTTCGAGGTAGTCGAGCTTGTGAAGCAATCAAGTGTGTGAAGCAATATGTTCATGAAGCAATCAACACATGAAGCAATCAAGCCGTAGAGCAGTTAAACATTTACGTCGTAATCCATGGCACTTTCACATTTCGTGCGTTACGATAATTAATAATTTACTGTGCAGAGCTATATGCAAACGCTAGTTTTATCATAAAAGCCTAAAGAAATATAAATGTTTTTGTTTTGTTTTTTATTTCAGGATTTAACGATAGCATTGATATGTCTGATATCTTTTTAAAAATATTTCGTCATTTAATTTGTCTTTGACTGTTCATAAATTAAAAGACGAGTCCGAGATTAATTCATAAAAGTTGAACAATTCCTTTGTCATATGAGTATTTAAAACACAATCATACCATATTTAAATGAGTACTTTAAACAAAATCATACCATATTTAAATTATTTATGTTTGCAGCATGCTACACTATTTGACAAAGGTTTTCCAAAAAGTCTATAAGTTCTTTCAGATATCCATGTACAAAATTCATCAGCATACTCCAAAAATGTTTTCATCTTTCTCTTCTCTAGTATCACAGCGCCTGGTGTTGAGTTGCCCCTATATGTCAGAATACGGCAGTGATCAACATTTTGAGACACTAATCTCAGTATACGAAGTCACAGCAATTATAAGTGGGGAGTGGACTGAAACCTCATTAATCTTCGTCATATCACTTATCTTTAACATACACAACCCCAAAAAGTTCTCATAAGATATTTTCATATCAATATATTTCCGTATATATTGATATAAATACAACTATATATAAAGCGAGCTTATACCTTTGGTCGTTACAATTCAAGTAATTAAACTTGTATATAATCAAGGAAGACACTGACTTTCAGGAAGAGAAAGAAAAGATGGTAGAACAAATGATGTCTCAATAACCGAAGGGATCTTTAATGTTTTATGTGTAAAGAAATATTTTATGTGAAAGGAACAAAATGGAATATACTTGGAAATTCAAAATTAGATTTGCCTAAAATAATGGCTCAAAAGTTTCATACATAGGCTATGGAAAACGATACGAACATGAATACAAATTTAACCATGTTAATTGAAACTAAAATTATATTTGCAATTCAGAGATGAATGT
This sequence comes from Palaemon carinicauda, assembly GCF_036898095.1. Taxonomy (NCBI): domain Eukaryota; kingdom Metazoa; phylum Arthropoda; class Malacostraca; order Decapoda; family Palaemonidae; genus Palaemon; species Palaemon carinicauda. The sequence goes on along the minus strand of NC_090733.1, from coordinate 100,902,664 downwards.
AAATTTTGAAGGCTTCAGGATTTGTTACATTATAGCATTTGGTTGCTGTTAACTGGACCGAAATTAACCATGGCTTTAAATAGTAATAGAAACTGGTCAGAAAACAATCTAATCGCAAAGCTGTGTTAAAACTAGTAAGACGAAGATGTGTATAAAATAATCCATAGCACCCATCGCTCTTTAAAATAATTGTTAAATTTTTGTAAAAGTAAAATACATCGGCAAGCAAGAAACCCAATCAGGAGGACAGGATGAAGGAATGGATGGAAGTTGCTCAAAGTTAGTGTCATCTATGGAACCTCTTATATCAACTTGATTTCCAAAGTTGAGAGAGAATGTAAAAACTTTCTATCAAACTGGCACATATACAAAAACTCAAGGATGTTATAAAACTGGGAAGTGTGTTGTGTATAAATACAGGGTATTCAAGATTTAAAAATAGTTTCAAGCAGAAAATAACAAATATTTTCTAAAAGATTATTTCTAATAGATACGACTTCAATTAAACTATTAAACTGGTGATATACAGAAATTCAAGGGCGTTATAAAACTAGAAGTGAATTGTGTGTAAATGCGAGATGCACAATAATAAAAAGCAGCTTAAAAAAGCGGAATAATTATGTCAATATTTTCTATAAGACTATTTTTAACCATTGCGCCGGGCCTCAAACCTACGTGGGTGTAGGTGTAATGATGGGATATAAACTCTTGCAATAAGCTATTAAGTTACGATTTATATAGCATTACGTGGAAGATTGTAAGGTTGACAATCGGTTGTAAATAAGTTCCATTACGGAATTTCATCAATAATTTTTAGATTTTTAAGAGATCTGAAGTCTGGATTCGGTTATATTTTATCGGTAAAGAAATTAAGCTTTTTATTGGAATGTATATTCAGTACATACCAGCATAAAAATATACATGAATTCAACAGAGAGAGAAGAGAGAGAGAGAGAGAGAAACCTTTTCTTTAAATTTCGATAACTTGAAAAGATAATGCATGAAATTTATCCTTACTTTATACAAGCAGAAATAATAAGAATAAAATCTGAACACTCACATTTAGGTAAATCAATCAATGTTTATCCAAATATCTAATCATTATAAAGTCCTGGGAAGTATAGTTCATAAAATTGGAAGTTAAAATATAAAGAAGACAAATCTATTTAATAAAAATGGTCCCGGAAATATCTTAAATGCAAGGAAAGATAATCTGGCAAAGGATGAAGCTTTGTGATTAACCTGTCAAAATTAAATTGAAAACTCCTGATGGGTCGTTACTAAAATCAAAATTTCTTCATAGATCTGCGAAATGGAATTTCACAACAGCAGTGATGCAAAACTGAAGACAAAATTATAGTTTAAAATTTAGTTTAAAAGAAAATTGTAAACACAAAGACGCCTACGTAAGCGAATGCTATCTCCCCGATAAATTCCAATCCTCTTGAGCTGTTCCGAGAAGCACCGAATATTTCGGAAGGCTCAATGGCATCCGTTTCTGATCTTTCTCTTTGAAACTTAGAATTCTAATTAAATATTCTCTGAAGTACTCATACTATCTCTCCCTCCCTCTCTCTCTTAGAATTGTAATGAAATATTCTCTTGAATTATTCATAGTGGCTCTCTCTCTCTCTCTCTCTCTCTCTCTCTCTCTCTCTCTCTCTCTCTCTCTCTCTCTCTCTCTCTCTGTCTTAGTTGAATGGTATCTCTCTCTCTCTCTGTTCTTAGTACAATGGTATTTCTCTCTCTCTCTCTCTCTCTCTCTCTCTCTCTCTCTCTCTCTCTCTCTCTCTCTCTCTCTCTCTCTCTCTCTGTTTGTAGTTGAATGGCAGCATGATAGCTATTTATAAGTAGCCTATACACATTATTATTATTATTATTATTTGCTAAGCTACAACCCTTGTTGGAGAAGCAGGATGCTATAAGCCCAGGGGACTCCAACAAAGAAAATAGCCCAGTGAGGAAAGGAAACAAGGAAAAATAAAATATTTTCAAAACAGTAACATTAAAATAAATATCTCCAAAATAAACTACAAAATCTTTAATAAAACAAGAAAAACAGAAAAAAGATACAAAAGTGTGATCGCGCGTACCCTCAAGCAAGAGATCTCTAACCCAAGACAGTGGAGACCATGATACAGAGAACAATGGTTTGATTTTGGAGTGACCTTCTCTTAGGAGAGCTGCTTACCATAGCTAAGAGTCTCTACTACCCTTACCTAGTAGAAAGTGGCCACTGAATAATGATAGTGCAGTATCCCCTTAGGTGAAGAAGAATTGTTTGGTAATATCAGTGTTGTCAGGTGTATGAGGACAAAAGAGAATGTGTAAAGAATAGGCCAGACTATTCGCTGTATATGTAGGCAAAGGGAAAAAGAACCATAACCAGATAAAAAAATCCAATGTAGTACTATCTGGCCAGCCAAAGGACCCCATAACTTTTGAGCGGTAGTATCTCAACGGGTAGTTGGTGCCCTGGCTATCCTGCTACCTCAAGAGTCTGACCATAGGCTTTGGAACCTCTATAAACAACGCTAGAAAATAGCTCACAGGTTTCGAATGACTCGGATAGAGGAATCCTAGGGTAACAGGGGATGCAATAGTAGAATAGTGCTATTCCTAACCTGTAATAGCTGACCACTCCCTCTGACCGACCAATAGTGGAATAGGTTGAACTGCTCTTGAGGTTCACATACCTTTTGTGGCTTGCTGGAGTCTTGGCTAACTTAAAAAGATCGTTGCTGCTTCTTGGCAATACTCAGTAGCACCTAAGAGTAGGGCTGTTCTTGGATGTCCGGATATCCCGGTAACCGCTAGCTTTCCGCTGTCAATTCTGGCGAGAAAACGGGCTTCTGCTTTAAGTGCTGCTCACTTGGGAGTTGCTGCACATTAGGGACACCCCAACGTTGAGGAGACTTCGTTTAGTAGCGCTTATGGGAGGATGGGAACAGAAAAGATGGAGGTCATCCAAGAATAAGCGTATGTGGCAGCAGGGGGGTATCTATCAGCTACGGCCCTCCTGTTTACAGTTTAGTAATTATAGAATTTATTAGCTGAGCTTTCCAAATAGATACACAAATAATATCATAGAAGAATTAAAGATGTGTAAGAAACTGAAGTTAGAGCACAAATATGCAGTGTCGGATAAACAAATGGTGCGCCAACTTCAATGAAGTAGGTGCTGCCAAATTACACAGTATTAGTGTATGACTTTTCTGCCGGCGGGAACAGGAAATAGAAAAATTTAAAAAAAATGAAAACCAAAGACTAAGAAAACAAAGGACAAAGATTATGTCTTAAGTTTCAACAGTTAGAAATAATTCACAAAGAAGTCATTGGCAATATTGTAGAAAATGGGATTAGTATCCAAGAAATACAAAATAAGGTAAAATGAAGGACAGAACCTAGAGAAAAAATAATTACCAACAAAAAACATGGTTCTTGAAACCCACTAGAGAAAGGGTAGCAAAGGCCAAAATGAAACCACAGCCTAGAAATGTAACTGCCACCAGAAACAGGGAAGCACTTCGGCCTCCATAAGAGGAGAAAGGTTAGGTCCTATCCAAGTGCCAACGAGCAAAAGATGAAAGAGGTAGTCAGTAAAACTACATCACAGAACAAGAAGACCACTATTATTGTTCGGGCAACCGGAAACAATCTATTCCCAAGAAGGATGCTGCTGGCCAGTACGTTTGGTAAAAAAATAACTGTTTAAAAGGCTAGGAACAAGACCAACAATACTATTGTTATAGGTATTCTCCTAAGGCTCAATGTCAGCCACTTCCCCCTCACTAAGGCCATAGGGATAAATGAAAGCCTTAAGTTCATATGCCAAAAAACGAAAGTTAAATTAATAGATCTTTGGGACACTTTCTCCGGCAAGAGAAAATTATACAATAGATGGAAAAAGCTTTACTGAAGAAAAAAATGAGAGAATACGGTAACCAAATTCATCTTAACCTATACAATTACTAAATGAACAAAAATAAAGGACAAACTCAACCCTTAGAAAATCATCCAACATCAAATAGAGGATATTTGGCATGAAATTTAGATAATACAAACTAGCTGAACTCAGGACGGATATTGTTTATGAGATCGGCATTGTCCCTTGATGTCACTTACTAACACGCAGTTCACTGTTATGTTGCTACATTTAACAGCATATTTAAGAAGGCTACATGATAGCTGTGTCTTTTCAATTGTTGATATTACTATGGAATTTGGCAGGAACAGAGAAACTATGTTTTCCATCAATCCCTGAAATTTTAATTTGGATATATGAATTATTCTAGGAATAATTTACTCCACCGCCAAAAATTACCATTCAACCCATACCGAAATAAACGTTTTCTGTGGCTTTTCTATAGCAGATATCAACAAGAGAATTGGTATGAACAGAGTGTAAATCCATTCCATAAATCCCTGAAAATTTCATTTAGATATGTAAAGTATTCTACGAGTAATTTACGGAGCCGCCAAAAATCACCCTCCCACGGATATCGTAAAATGGGTACTGTGACTTTCCTAAATCAAAGCATCAATACGAAAATCGATATGAATGTAGTTCATCTAGAATCCATCAAACTCTGTGAAAATAATTTAGATATCTGTAAAACTCTAGGAGTAGTTTGCTCCTCCTCACTGATTTTTTAGGTTAAAGTCGTCATTTACGAACAAAAGTGACAGCCAGGGCATACCTATAGCAGGTATGAAATGAAGGAAAATTGGCCTAAACAAAGATTATATATATCTAAATAAACCATCAAAATTTCATTTGAATATATCAATTATTATAGGAGTTATTGACTCCACCGCCGAAGATATCACCTGTCCCCCCACCCCCCACCAATCCCACCCCCGCTACAAAATCCATGGTTAGGGAATGACTGAGCTATGAGTTGTGTGGAATATATTATAGAAAAATCTCACATCTCATATAAAGTCACTCACTTCGTTCGCGACAATAAATGTAAAACTAAAACAGTAAATCAGTAAAGGAACTAGATGTCATAGGCATTACCTAGACCTGGATTCAAAAAAAAAAAAAAAAAAAAAAAAAACAAGGATTTTATCGGAGAATGAGAAACCACATGTTTTAAGCTCTTCAATAAACCGAATATGAAGTGACAAGGGCAAATATGAATACCATAGGAAAAACCATGCCCATACTAACTATTAACTACTGCACTTTGATTGCTCAGTGGCTACTTTCCTCTAGGTAAGGGCAAAAGAGACACCCAGGCTATGGTAAGCAGCTCTTCTATAAGGACACGCCAAAATCAAACCATTGTTCTCTAGCCTTAGGTAATGCCATAGCCTCTGTACCATGGTCTTCTACTGTCTTGGGGTAGAGCTCTCTTGCTTGAAGGTACACCCCGGACCACTATTCTATCTTATTTCTCTTCCTCTTTTTGTTTCAAGTTTTTATAGTTTTTATATAAAATATTTATTCTAATGGTACAGTTCTTAAAAACATATTATTCACTCTTTCCTTTCCTCACTGGGCTATTTACCGTTTTGCGGACCCTGGGCTTATGGCATCCTGCTTTTCCAACTAGGGTTGTAGCTTAGCAAAACTAAATAATAATAATAATAATAATAATAATAATAATAATAATAATAGACAGACCATATCAATCGCAAGAAAAGGACGCAGAGCTGTACAGACAGCTTGAACTAGCTGTGCTAATGTGAGACTTTAATGCAGCAGTGAACCAGGACACTATGAATTCTACATCATACACAGACGGACATAGGCTGCTAGAATTTGTCAACAGTGAATTCCTCCATCAGCGGGTAGATAAACCAACTGGGGGAAACTATATATTATATAGTGCAAACTACAGAAGAAAATTTAGTATCCAGTGTCTCAGTAGGAGAAAATATTGGCAAAAGTAACCGCAAAATACAGTAGTTGGTTTCAAGGTAGACAACCATCACTAAAAGAAAGAAGAAATATAAAAAAGCTAGACTACAGACGGGGTAACTGGATACAACTGAATGAATACACCAAGAATTTAGAAAACGACGAAACATAGATACACAATGGTACTCCTTCGCAGAAATATATATATAGAAAAAGGGAAGAAATTTATACCGCAAAGAAATATTTTACCAAATGGAACTCCACAACCCAAATGGTTCAACAGAGAAATAGCCAATGCAATAAAAAGCAGAGACAGGAAACAAATCAATGGGTCCACAGTCTTCAGTTCGTGAAATTTCCAAGCACAAAATGTTAAATAGAAATGTAAATAAAATAGTTAGAAATGTCAATATCAATAAAGAGAAAGGATTGGCTTCTGCTAGTAAAGAAAACAGATTTTTGTTCATATGTAAACAGTATAAAACCGATAAAAAAACATTAGCCCATTAAGAGACTCGGAAGATAATCTTATAACAAATGATTAGGAAAAAGCCTTATTGCTGAAAAAATATTTCACAACCATATTCATAAGGGGAGAATAAACGACCCTCCCAAACCAGCTATCAAATATGAAAGGTCATATCCACTAAACAGAATCACCTTGACAATGGAAGATGTCAAAAATAAAAAGGGACTCAGTAAGTCTAAGGCACCACGTTCAAAATATATTCATCCAAGAAATTATGGGATTAGAAAAAGAGCTAACTCCACTCTTTTACCAAAATTTCAGAGACAGGCAACGGAAAAAAGAGGCACCACATGGATGGAAACCACGCACTGTTCCTCCAATCTACCAGACGGTATAAAAACCTGGTAACTACAGACCTATGTGTAACATCAGTGTCTTGCAAAATTTTTGAATCAATTATAGTAGATTTAAGAGTAGAACATATAGAGAAAACCAATTTTCTGAGAGACATCCAACATGGTTTTAGACAAGAGATACCTATCCTGACAAATCAGTTGGATTTTTTCTACATGTTTAGCATATATGACAATAGCAGGAAAATAGAAATATCATACCTATATTTTCAAAAGGCTTTTGATAAAATCAATCAAACATTAAGGGTTAAAATGAGAGCACTAGGCATCATTGACTAGCCAACTGAATGGATCGAAGAATGGCTCAAAACAGAAAAAAAAATTGTAATCGTTATATAAGCCTCAGAGTGGGCAGCTGTTACAAGCGGAGTACTTCAAGTATCCGTTTTTGGCGCAGTTCTATTTCTGATTTACATTAATGACATATTTTGGGGTAAGATAATAGAATAGCCAAATTTGCCCATGATACTAAGCTGGACATAAATAATGCGAACACCGAAGACGTAGAAGCCTAAGAGAGGATCTAATTAAGTTAGGTGAACGGTCCAGAAAATGGCAAATACATTTCAACTGTGAGAAATGCAAAGCTATACACATAGGTTATAGTAACCCAATAACAGATTACTCACTGCTGGGTAATGAAATAGAAAATGTGGACCAGGAGGAAGATCAACATTATTTTTAGCAAAGATTTAAAGTTCACCAAACATAGCATAATAGTTGCAAAGGAAGCACAAAAACTAATAGGTTACATAAAGAGACAATTCAAATACAGAAATAAAGCTGTACGTATCACTAGTAAGCTACGGCTACCAAACTAGTTCCAACACAGAGGCAATTTAGATATAGACGGAGATATAACGTTTGACATTATTTGATCTACTAACTCGACAACTAATGTGGCTGTTAATTTGAGGCATTCAAAATTCTTAAATGAATAACAAATGTAGATTCCAACAATCTATTCACGCTTAGCACAAATCAGTCATGTAACGGATACAAACTGGAATTGAAAAGATACACCAATACTCAATGGAACAATTCATTTACATACGACATAGGAAATACGTCAAACAGACTTTCAGCGGATGAAAAAAACAGTAACATGGGAAAAGAGTTCAAGAATAAGTTATACAACATCATAAAACCTCTCCAAATGTTCAAACCAAATCATTTTGCCCAAGAGCGATTGGAGTCTCTCGGATGGAATAACAAGTCTGAGACATCCAAAATACTTGTAACTCCTTGTAACGCACTCTCAGTTCGTAGTTAAATAGTGGCATGTTCATCTCTCTCTCTCTCTCTCTCTCTCTCTCTCTCTCTCTCTCTCTCTCTCTCTCAGTTCGTAGTTGAAAGGTATCATATTCAGCTCAAAATTATTCGATTATTGAATAGAAGCAAGATGGATTAGGTAAGTGTTTGTTCTTTTATTGCTGTGTGTCAGATAAGATGGAAAGCGTGATTAAAAAGGTAATAAGCCGTGGGTGATATCAATAATATTGTGCAAAATCAAACAATAAGGGTTTGACGAGAATTTAGGTCTGACCAATTATGGAATATTGTATCTATACTATCCTGAATAAGTAGTAGTTTCGTCTTGTATGATTTTTATTGTTTTTATTGAGAATAAAAAGAAAATGTTTTTACAAGTTGAGAATACATAAGTTTCATATCTATTCATATCAATCTATTATATGTTTTCCCGTAACTCATAAAACTGGACATTAGACAAAATTTAAAAGACAAGCTACCCACAAATTCTATAATAATGCTAATGATATCTATCCAATAATTCAGGTTACAAATGCTTTGCTTCCATTCAACTCTTTAATGAGCTCGTGGAGCTTGTTGGGAACCTCCAATTTGGCCTAATTTCTTCATTCAGTTTTGTATTATTAGTCAAATAATTCATCTTTTTAGTTTATAGCACTTATGTTTTAGATAGTGAATTATGTCTGGCATGTTTATCATAATATTCAAATAATGGATTTCAAAGTATTATATCTTTTAAATCCAACACAGAAAATAGTACTTCATATTTTATGCAGTTCTGATAAGTATTCATTTCTTCAAAGTCTTTCTACAAAACAAGCATTTTTTCTTTTTTATATTATATTGGATACTGTCCAGGTAAAAACCCTAACTTCCAACCCTCTAATATCAATAAGCTGAAAGATTTATTACATAAAGAGGATACGGCGATTTAAGAAAAATTAGCAAAACACAAATATGCCTACTTTTTTTTTAAAAAGTTTTCCTAAAAGTTAAAATTCCTTTTTATTGTGTTATACCCTTTAAATTGTATTAACATATTGGGAAACATCTCTGATATTAATTATATTAACTACCTTCCTAAATCATTAAACATAATGAGTCAGATATGCACTAATTTTATTTACCATTAGGTATCCTTAGATATTTAAATTCCCAGTTTATTGTGTTATGAACTTTAATTATATTAGCAAGTTTGGAAATAACCTTGATATTGATTGTTGACGTACCTTGTTATATTATTATATGTATTAATATTCTCTATGCATGATTTTCGACATTTTCATACCGTAATCGGAGAGTTCACTCACGTAAAAGGAGCAATTGAGAATTCTGAAATGCTTCCACATGAGTGTGAAATTTCTTTCCACATTTCAATTAATTTTTTTTTTGTTAGTGAAATATGGTAAATAGATTTTTTGAGTTTCATAGTTCACAGAGCTCTCCTGCTTAAAAGAAAAGTCACGAGTAGAAGTGATATAAAGTAATGATATGTTCATATAGAGATTTGAATAATGCTTATATGATCTGCAAAATATAGTAAAGGTATATAAAAAAAAATACCTGAATACTTCAAAACATAGTCCAGGAAGATATCCCCCACACACTTCATAGTTCAAGTGAATTCCTGTAAATCATTGATCTACATTTTTGTTATTAGTGTCGTTGGTATAAATTTCTGATAAAAAGGCCACTAATAAAAACTGGAATCATTGCATTAAATTAGGAGAGTTGTTATACCCTTTAGGTATTCAATAACAGCTGTATTTCCTACTATTACTCAATTCATTAAGGAACTAATGGCCGTTTTAAGCCACGTGTTGTGCAATTATTGATGACAATGATTGCGAATGTGACTCAGGTACCAGCAGTATCGACTGTATAATAGTTTATCCGTCACATAACTTTTGAAAGTTCGTCAATTTTCTATTTAATTAGATGGGAAACGTTCTCTATTCGATTACATAAATCTTCAAGGAAACTTTTCGTAAAGGTTTACATAGAAAACTATATACAATTGTTCTTTATAAAAAAATAAAAAGCCTTACTGCATACGCTTTATTTTACATAATGAGCTTCGGCTGGTAAATGTTGCTTATATTTTTAGTTTTATTAATCTAGTTCATTCTAAAAACAAAGATATATACGTACATATGAGAAAGACTTCAAACTAGATTGGCTAGATAAAAAAGCCATTATGATCCTGTAGATGCATCTGAAAGATTGAAAAGATATATTTTTTTCTTTAAAAACGAAATACGAAACATAAGCAACCTTCTGGAGGAATAGTGTGTGTTCCACAAATACTAAATCTAAATCCCGTTCAGTATTGCACTTGTTTCACAAAGAATTGAATAAAATCTTTCTACATCTATACTTATAGTACTCTCTACGAATCTATTTTGCAAGTGAGTGAGCAGTTAGGTTATTAAACAATCATCGAGTTTATATGCATGGACTTAACCATCGAGTTTATATATACGGACTTGCTAGCAAGAACGTCACAAAAATTCAAACAATCAAACATTAATTAGCATACTTATACAGGTTGGTCTTTTAACTGTTCAGGAAAGAGAGAGATAAGATAAAAATGGAAAACCGTTACAATGTACAAGTGTGTATGCAACACGTGCTGTACATGGCTTTCCCCCTAAAAAGGACATACATATGAAATAGGGCGCCCTCCTCCAGAGAGGCGTACTGTAGGAAGGTCATCTGGCAAGCTGGCAAGATATATGTAGATTTAGGTGAGCAATGGACACCCAGTCTTCTTTGTCACAAATGTTGATATAGAATGATTTTGGTGTACGATGGATCACGAGGAAAGGGCCCGTGTTAGGGGGCATTAGCGGTGGCTTGCTAGTATCGTTGCACAGGAAAATGTATGTTCCCAAATGCAGCTCCGTCGGTATACTTTATTTTGCTGGAGGCTTGCAAGTTTGGTGGCATGGATTAATTATCTCACAATGCAATGTAGGCATTGGAGATTGTCGAGAAGGTTGCAAAGACGACCAGGTATACACAATTTCAGCTGCCGAGACATCCAGACCGTCTTTAGGAGTGGTCCTTAGTCACAGGAGGTCAAAGGGAATCTGAGTAAACCAGTTGGAGTCCCTGCAGTGGGACATCAAAGCTGCTTTGAAAGTCCGGGGAAAATGTTCAACCATTCCATTAGCAGCAGCGTTGTATGCTGTTGCCCAATTTAGGGTGATTCCCAGGAGATTCAGTAATGATGTCCACAATAGAGGGTGATAGCGGTACCCCTGTTAGAAGTAATATGCTCAGGGATACCAAATCTCGCTATCCATTCTCAGAGTAAGGCAGATATACATGAAGTAGACTTTGCCATTTCCATGGGAATGGCTTCAGACCAACGAGTGGACAGGTCAATGATGGTTAACAGGTAACTATGTCATTGCGATGTGGGTAGAGGACCTACTACGTCTACATGAATGTGGGCAAAACGCTGAGGTTGAGGAAAGGTGCCCACTCCTGAATCCGTACTTTTGAGGTTTGTCCTGAAGTACAAGCGCGGACCCAGTCCTTAGCATCCTTAATAATACCGCGCCAAATGAACTTCATCTTCATTAGCTGTGCAGTAGATCGGTATGAGGGATGTGAAAGGAATACATGAATGAAATGAAACACCTGTCAGCACATGGGAGCAGGTATCCACGGTCTAGGTATACCAGAACTGACTTCATAGAGGAGGGTGGCGATGGAGTCATTGAGAGAGACGTTTTTAAAGTGGAGGGATGTGCAGTATATCCTACAATCCTAGGTAATTGGCAGCCAATGTGTTTCTTGACAGGCCATCGGCAATGTGACTTATATTCTCAGGGACGTGCTGAAGCGTGTAATTATATTCGGCCATGGCAGAGAGATGTCGGTGTTGACTGGCAGACCAGGTGTCGGACTGTTGAGTGAAGGTGTGCACCAGAATCAGGTGGTCAGTGCAAATAACGAATGGCGTACCTTCCAAGAAATGGCAAAAGTGACGGAGAGCCAAGTGCTCCCCCAACAATTAGCGATCGGAGGTAGAGTAGCCCGATTCCACCTTGGACAGTTTTTTACTGAAGAGGGCCAATGAGTGGAGAGAACAGTTGACCACCTGTTTGAGTACTGCACCACTAGTGACATCGCTGGTATCGGTGGAGAGAAGGAAAGGGACACGGGAAATGTGAGAGAGGCAGCGGTTGATAGGGCATTCTCTGTGTTGCAGAAGGTCGCTTCTTCAAGGGAAACCCACTTCAGGTCTTTTGGCTTGCCCTTGAGGGAGGCGTAGTGGGGGACAAGAGTGCCAGCGATGGTTCGAGGAAATGGTGATAATAGTTGATCATGGCCAAGAATTCTTGCAGTCCTTCGATTGCCGAGGGCATGGGGAAGTTCTGAATAGCTGCTACCTTCTCAGGGAGGGGGTGAATGCCTTCAGGAGTGATGTGGATCCCTAAGAACGATACATTGTTGGCGCTAAAGGTACAGCTGTCATACCAAACTACAAGGCCATTCTGTTATAGGCGGTCAAACACAATGCGCAGGTGACGAGGAGTTCCTCTTTGGAGGAAGAGGACAAGTATGTTGTCCACGTAACATATACAAGGGAAGGTCCCCTAAGATGCCATCCAGGAGGCATTGAAAAGTGGCCCCAGCATTAAGAAGGCCAAAACAGGAGTAATTGAAGGTGTATGTACCAAAGGGGGTGGTAATAGCGGTCATGGGGATGTCCTCTGGGTTCATGGGAACTTGATAATACCCCATCTGGAGGTTGAGCGTACAGAAACATTCTCTTTGTGCAAGAAGGTGGTCCTGTCAGCGATATTTGGGAGAGGATAGTGATCCAGTTCTGTCTGCATGTTCAGTTGCCTGTTATACCTGCATGGATGCAAAGAGCCAAGTTTCCTCAGGACAATATGTGAGGGTGACGATAATGGGGTTGATGCCTTTTGGAAAAGGTAAATTTCTTACATTTTGGAGAACATTTATTTAGCTGCTGCCAAATGATCCGGTGGCAGACGCTTGAATCTGGTGAACACTGGGGGCCCTGTTGTCTTGATGTGATGATAAATACCATGTTTATCGGTAACTGAGGGCATTTGACGAAGTTCTGGATGGAAAACTTCTGGGTACGACCTGAGGAGGTGGGCGTACGCATCCGTGGGTGTACTGATGTGGAGAGCAAGGCTGGAGGGGACGGTTGGAGAGGTGATGAGGAGTACGAATCTGCGATGACTAACCATCAGTGAGGAACATCAACCAGCAGGTGGAATGAGAAATCAGCATCAAGGATTGGCAATGTGATGTCAGCAACAAGAAACTTCCAATTACATTTGGTACTTCCAAATAATAATATGAAGGTTTCATAACCATGCATGGGTATTACAGATCCGTTGGCAGCTACCAGACAGATGTCAGCAGACTTAGACTACATCGTGTCCCGGAGAGTGGTCTTGGCAAAAGAGAACAGCAAGCACTCATGTCTACCAAAAATTGGATGCCCGTACTTGCATCATGTAAAAAGAAAAGATTAATGACAGGTTAGGCCACCGCCAGAAGCAATGGTCTACTTGCATGTGTTTTGGCCACTGACAACTATTTGCATACTTATTCTGAGAAGCCCCTAATCTGGATTGGTAGTATCATAACTGCAGCTGATGAGCATCATTAAGTGGCTGGAGAGGTTGCTGGTTGGGGCACATTAGAAGGGTGGTATATGTAGGTGGTGAGCAGTTTATCACTGCTCCAGTATGTCACAGGGTGTGGGTCTGTGTCCTTCCAAATTCACGTCAGCTTTGGTCAATGTTGAATAGTTGTCCACTTCATCAGGAATGGAGGCGTTGAAGGAGGTCTTGAAGGTCATGAAGTGGCTACCCATAAGGGCATCGTTTTTGGTTATCAGGTACTTCATGGGCAAAATATCGACATTGGGGATGGCAGCGAGTACAGGTTTGGGTAGGTGCCATACCCATAGGGTACAAAGTATATTCACTTCATGAGGAGAGTTATCTGCGGAGGTTGCAGGAGAGCTGTACTGGTAATTTCCCTGAGGGCCACCAAAGTCTTTAGGTCCAACAATTGTTGAGAGCGTAAAAAGCTTGTCTATATGGGCAACTGGCGATAACGAGTACTGCTCCAGGAGATATGTTTTGAGGGCGTTGTACATTATTGAGGTGTTCCTTTGTTCACAAAGCCAATTGGAGATTTCTGGGAACAGATTTCTGGGAACGAGTCCTCTGGGATCGCCACAAGGACATAGCTTACTTTACTGCTTCAGCGAGTCACGTCCTTAATGCGAAACTGGACATCGGCACTCTGGAACCAGGCGAATGCTTCTCCGCTGGTGAAGTGCTACAGTTTCATAGATGCGGCGTGAGTGGAAGAGTTGGGTTCTGTGGGCGGCATCATCAAACAGTAGGGCACAGCAACGAGGGGAATGACAAGAGAGAACGAGTCTTCTGGAGGTCACCAATTTTGCGAGAGAGCAGTTAGGTTGTAACTGATAAGCAAGGTGAAAGCAACTAAACTTTATTAGATTATTATCGAGTTTATATAGCCTACAAGGACATGCAAGAAAGAATGTCACAAGCTAGCATACTTATACAGGTTGGTCTATCATCAGTGCAGGGAAGAGCGAGTGGTAAGATGAAGGAAAACCATTACAGTGTATAAGCTTGTATGAAACACGTGCAGTACACCATGCTTATCCTAATATCAATTTCCTCGTTGAAACAGACTGTACCTGTATACGTATAACTGGTACACAATTATAAATCTAGTCCAAGAATTTATTGTGCTACATTAGGCCAGAATAACATAGGAGTGACGCGAGACACGAAAGGGGTCACTGTTAAAACTAAAGTGGTAACAAAGATCTTTACCGGCTGCGTCACATAAGACGAAACATGTCAGGAATGGAGAACACGTGTGGTAACGTGTCGACCAAAAATGAACCGGTTTACTTTTCGTGTCGCGTGTCGGGCAAAACTGTATTCTTCAGCAGCAGTTTTCATTTACTTAAAAAGTAAAATTTCATTTAGATTTAAAAAAAAAAAAGATACATTATGATTAACCTGCTGTTCTTTTTTTCCTAATTACTTTAGATAAGAATAAAATTTCAATAGGCCCATAATTTGAAAAATGCTTTGTGTTCCACCTTCTATCGTACATGTTTTTATTTCCTTAATAATAGAATTTAGCTTTTCTTTGAAAAAAAAATATATATACATATATAATGCTCCGGTTTCAACTTGTCTTTTTGAACTTTAAATTTTCCAATAAAATTGTTTTAAAATTATGATTTAAAAGAAAAAATTCTCGATGGTTTTGATGATGTTTTGGGTGGTGTATGTGTTGTTATTTGTTACTGTTTTGCTGTTGGTAATAAGCTTTAAAACTAATTTCCAAATCGACTGAGGATCAAAATTTTATTTTTTTCTTCTGATATAGGTTATCGCCAATTACAGCCTGCATATTGTAAATATGGAAGCACTATTGACTCCAGTTCCACACAAGTCTTGTATGACATTTTTGAACGATCAGATTTTATTTATCTTTATATTTCATCAGTTAGAAGAATTATTTCTATTATCTTTATATATCATCAGTTAGAAGAATTATTTCTATTAAATTCTCTATTCTATTCCTTAATAGAAAATGCTCATGGCAGACAAAGCTTTTTTTTATTTATTTATTTTATTTTTTTGCCTCCTCAAATCTACTGCAATATCAGCCAAGGAATCTATCCTGTCAATTGACAAACGTGAGCACGTGCCTGAGCTTTATGTGACAGGGTGACATGTGATGCAAGATGTCTCACATTTCGGCGTTTCCTTGCCTCGTATCGTCTCACTTCCTATTTGGTTCCGGCCTTACAATATGATAATGTGGCATTCGGTGCCAGAAATTCCATTTCAATGAGTATCTGAACCTGAACTTTGAATGCGGGAAGATGTGTAACCAAGAAACTAGGTGGTTAGTCTAGCATAGTTTACAGCATAACGTGGCAGGCTCTGTCGTATGGTGGTGTACAGGTGTCAATGGTTAGTGCCCAATCACTAAATTTTTTGCTTTAATATCTAGCTTTGAAAAAATACTTTATTATGTGAAATATTAACCCATTTAGATTTTTATGGTTTTTGTATTTTCAAAGGGAGAAAGGGAAGCTGATGAATTAGCTTGTACGTTATTCATTCATATAAAAAAAAATACTTTCAGGAAACAATTGACCATTTCTGAAAACTGACCTTGTAAATGTGAATACAGTATACCAATTTGGTTTGTTTTATTTTTAGGGTATTTGAAAAGAAGAAAGGGAAGCCGAAGATCTTTTTTTGTATTCATTTATATAAAAAAAACTTTTATGTAACACTTAAATGATGAAAAATAAAAATATTCAGTTAGTCTTGTGTTCATATCAAACATGTATGTTTTATCCTAAACATTCCTAAAATTACAGTAAATTACAAATTTTACGATCCACATCCAATGGGAAATAAGATTTTTCTTAAAGCATTTCTCCAGGAAAGACCCAAGAGATTAACAAGCTGAAAAATATTCTCTTTAGGTAAAAGAAGCATTCTGATTTGACATTTGTATGTCTTAGCTTTAGGTAGTTTGAAACTATATACCGTGTATTGTTAACCTTATATGTATTATTATAAAAAAAAAATAGTATTGGTAAAAATTAAAGAGAGAGAGAGAGAGAGAGAGAGAGAGAGAGAGAGAGAGAGAGAGAGAGAGAGAGAGAGAGAGAGAGAGAGAGAGCTTTATTACACGTCTACTCCAGTTTCTAATTGATCCATTAAGTTTTTTCTTAATATGTAACCATTTTTATCCGATACTAATTGGCAAAATTTAATGCGTTGAGATACAAAATGGAGAGATTATTTATTAAAAATAAAAATACCAAGGTTCAATATATGGTTTATGATAAAGATGTTCTTCACATTGTTTCAGGGTTGAGGTAGTCTATTAGAAACGTCCCTGGCGATCCGTCGGACTGCGGTTCGAGACCCGCTCAAGTTCTATAGTAACTGCAACCGTACCAACCTTGTGAGCTATGGATGGGTGGTTTGGGGGACACATATGTCTACTTGCTGAGTCATTAGCAGCCATTCCCTGGCCCTTCCTGATCCTAGCTTGGGTTTTGAAGGGGCTTAGGCGCTGATCATAAGTATATATGGTTAGTCTCTAGGGCATTGCCCTACTAGCTAGAGCATTGTTACTGTCCCTTGCCTCTGTCGTTCACAAGCGGCCTCTAAACCTTAAGCCGTTGTTATTGAGCTTTTAACATATCCGTTTTGTGGACTTTTTACTCTTCGTTAGCAAAAATTTCAGGAAATCTCTCTACAAATTTTTATATAAATGCTTCAGAATTTTGGAAAAAAAAAATAATTCCCTTCTTGTAGTAAAGAATAAACCATATCTTAAGCATATTCATAGAAAAATATTAAAAATTTCCTACTTACGCGAAAAGATATAGAATTGGCCATATACTGAGTATATCCATAGAAAAATGAAACATATGGTAGAGAAAAGCAAAAAGTACATTGTGAGAGAGGATATTGGCGAAGTGAGAATTTCCTAATATTTTGATAAATGTCCCAACATCATGAAGAGCGCCAAAGAGAGTTGGGAGTATAGCCATTAATCAAAAAGAGAAAAAAGGACTGTTCCCAGCAGATCTTTCTTTTGCAGTCCCATATCAAAATATGATAACCAGTCAAAAGAGTGGAATTATCAATTATATTTCTTCAATAGTATTTTTTAGATGAACTAATTTTCCTATCTTCACTTGGTCTCTTGAGAGAGAGAGAGAGAGAGAGAGAGAGAGAGAGAGAGAGAGAGAGAGAGAGAGAGAGAGAGAGAGAGAGAGAGTCCAACTAGAAATTAAAAAATCTTAAAGTTTAAATTCTGATTTAAATAACAAATAGAAACTAGTCTTCTGAAAAAATGAAAAAAGCCATATTGACTGCTATTTGTCTCCAGTTTCATACATTGAATATACAAATCTATAAAAGATATTAAGTCTTCAGCGCAAACACGAAAAGAAAAGTTCGATTCCGAATTGCATTCAGCCTTAACTCTTCTTCTCCTAATACAAACCAGAAGTAATCATGAACTAGAGACAAATTGCTTGAAATATCGATCAAGATAAATCTTCTGGAGTGAAATTAAAACTGATGGGGCAGATCTCCGCCGAACAGTTAGTAGATTCCTATATTAAGACAAATGGGTTTGTCCTAAATGAGACTGAGGATTGCTCCATTAGGTGG
>NC_090733.1:100854370-100859370 GCF_036898095.1 Palaemon carinicauda | reverse complement strand
GTGTGAGAGAGAGAGAGAGAGAGAGAGAGAGAGAGAGAGAGAGAGAGAGAGAGAGAGAGAGAGAGAGAGAGAGATTACTATTCATGCAAAATCCTTCGGTGTTTGCAACAATCTACATACTCTAAATTGCTAATTCATTTACAGCCCTAAGGAGTCTGGTTTTAATAAACATTTTTATATGATGTTTTCCTACTATGTTAATGTATAATTTACTTAAAACCGAAATCTAGTTTATAGTTTATACATGCAAGATCTATTTTACTGTTACTGTTATTATAGTTATTCTCATTGTTTATTCATTCTCTGGTAGCTTACTTTTTCTTTAATTCATTTCCTCACTGGGCTATTTTCCCATAATGGAGCCCTTGGGCTTATAGAATCCAAATTTTCTGTTATAGCATCCGAATTTTCTGTTAACAAGTACAACTATAGCTACAACTATATCAATAACAATAACAATAACAACAACAACAACAACAACAACAACAATAATAATAATAATAATAATAATAATAATAATAATAATAATAATAATAATAATGACATATCTATTTCATATAAGAGGGGACTATCACAACTACCTATTTTTGAGCTCTGAATTACGAATTGAAAATCCAATGCTAATTATACGAGTCCTTTTAAAAAAAAATCTTAGGGAGCAGAATTGAAATTCATAAAAATTAGAAAAAATCCAAAACATTTTCTAATTATATATCAGTTTAATTGATCCGTGATTACTCATGCTCAGAAATGTCAGAATGATAGGATAATAGCACATAAGAATTTTCTATTTTAATATGTATCTTCCAGGTTTATTAATCACGACTATCGAAATATTTAGGAAGTGATTTTACAAGTTTTTTTTTTTTTTTTCAAATTCCCATGTTTGAAACCGTTGAATGAAACTCAAATTCAGGGGAATTAGTATTCCAGTATAACAGAAAATATGAATATTTGTTCTTGAAACAGTCATTAACGCAAAATACATTAAAAACAGCCAAATCCAAAACAGGTAAAAGTGAAAACCAACTAATATGATTTTGTATAGTTATTTTATGCTCAGGCAATCAAATTATAAATGTCCGTATCTAAATTCACATTCTAAAGGACGGTTCTTTAGTTTAAATTAAATTGTTGCTTAAAGTAAACGCAAGCACAAAAACAACATTTAATAGGTTGATATAGATTTGTATAATGTAAGGAGCTTTCACTAAATTCTACCATGTCTTTAAGGTAAATAATTTATCATTACTAGATACAGTAGAACATCAAGACATTCATACATATGTACAGTTGGACACAGGATTTCGTTTTACACCTCACTCTCATGAAATGAGCCACGCCATACCATAACTGCGCAGCGAGTAACCAAACAGCTCGTGTAAGGAGAGACTAATCATGCAGATAGGGGGTGACTGGTTGCATTTCCTCAGAGCGAGGTGTGTCCAACTGTACATACATACATACATGCATACATTCTATTATACAAACATACATGCATACATTCAATCATACATACATATATGCATATATTCATTCATATACACTTACAAACATACATGTATAACATGTATTTGCATGTTGAGTGAGTGCGTATGTAAATCTCTGCCCATCTTTGTAAACTTAGACACTTTATCATCAAGTATTATTTTCTAGATAGTTCTCATTATATCCAAAACCATCTTATATCACTACTCTGCTCACAAGTTCAAGACATGTTGCATTTCAATTGCTTGACTAAATGGAGAAACAATCACGTATTGTTTGACACTGTGCGCGGAAGGATTGGGTTCATTTTATAGCGGAAAAAGATCAGGAACAGTGGCTCTGAAAGGAACCCTGTTTGACTAGTTCTGAATCTGGTAAGTGGAGAAAGTCATAATAAGAGGAGAGTTGGAAATAGCCTTAAAGGATTAACCTATAATTTTTCTAGACAAGGAGAACTGTACAGGATAGCAGAAAAGGCATTGTTTCTTTGCTATATTTAAAAAATGTTCAGTACAAAAAAGTCCGTTGACTGTAGATAGAACAAACTATAAATCTGATAGTCATCGAAATAATTATGTTTAGGTTTTGATTTATTCTAAATTGGATATCGGTAACAAATAAGAATAAATTTCGGACTCGCATCACAAGGCTTGAAAATAATCACTAGATTTCATAAAGAAAAGCACGTATACTGAGCTTTTTAAAGGACAGTCCAGATAATATTGTTGGAGATTTTTGTTGATAGAATATACTCTGGAAATATCAATATTTCTGCCTTTTAACATTTTAACCAATACCATGAAATTCCCAGTTAAGAGTGGAGAAATAAACTGCAATAGCCAACTTTATAGGGAAGTTCAATACAGGTTTTCCAATATAAAGAATAATGTTTGTTTAGGATAAGGATAATGGTCGGGAATTTAATTGATGGAAGTGTGGGCCGAAATTAATGCAACGGTATTTAATTTTCATGATAAGGATAGTGGTTTTCCTTAAAAGATTATTTCACCCAAAAAGCAAGTATAATGTGGATTAATGCTATTACCACAAGAAAATCTTCAAGTATTTCATATTGTAAAATCCAAATGCAGTACAGTCGGAAATAAACAGATTGCCAAAGATAAAATCTGAAATAAAAAAAACCTAATGTGAATGCGATAATTAACAGACTAACTTACACTACACGTCATTCGAATATAATGCTTATTACATTTTTGCACCAATGAGTAATTTTCTTTAAGGTTATTCACATCAATTTATTATTTCCAAAAGGTTCTTAAACAACAAGAATTTGTATTATATGAAGCAAACATGAGTCCATTAAAACTAATATAAATAAGAAGATACCGAAAAGTCTCAAATCTTTAAGTTCTTGAGTTTTATTTTTCTTTGACTCATGGCTTAAAACCTAAGAAACTTTGGATAACTAATGACTAATTTATGAGAGAGAGAGAGAGAGAGAGAGAGGAGAGGAGAGACGGAGAGAGAGAGAGAGAGAGAGAGAGAGAGAGAGAGAAGCGTTGTATGAAAGTCAAAATATGCCATTCATAATCTTACAAAAATAAATAATAATTTGTGAAGATTCTCCAATATCCCCCCCCCCCAATTCCTAGTTTCCTTCCCCCTTTTCTTTCCCTTCCCTCTACACCCAATAGTTGCCAGACTTTAACTACCTGGAACACGCCTTTTCTCTTTGTATTTTAACTTCCCTTAACCAAGAAACAAAGTACTCCCCTAGAACTCCACTAATGTAAGTAAACCAACTTCTTCGGCAAGATTATGCCAACATTAATGTTAACGCTTTCAAAGACTTCGTATTTCATACAAATACGCCTTGCAGTGAAGGTTTCGTTAATGGAACCAGCGACATAAGGAGGACTTATTTCTAAAACCTCTTATCCCTCAATGTAGCCGAAAGAAAAAATGGGAGAGATATAAATGAGCAATAGAGACTATTTCAATAAATGGAGCCGTGGTTTAGAGGGGGAGAAATTCAGAGTTTTTGTTCACTTATTACACACTGAATGGGCGATTCCCATCAGCGGTCTATATTCTAAATGGGTTTGTTTGTATAACAGTTTTTCTCTTATCTCGTAGACTTTTCTTTCAGAACTCATGCATACTTTTATGTCCTACATAGAATAAGTAATATCTATCCTCCCCACCATATTACATCCAGCTTTCTGGGAGTAAGGAAAATCATCATCATCATCATCATCATCATTATCACACATTATTCCCACCTTTATCTCTATAAACCCCATCGCTGTCTTTATCATTCACATCATCAATAATAATCTCAAGTCTATCTCATGGGTGTTATAAAACTACTAATTCAAAATTTATAATATAATGGAAAAATTTAAAAATTACCACTCTTGCCTCACAGCATTTCTAGTACACTAACAAAGATTGTTAAACATTCCTTGGCATTGTTGCAAGATGGATTTAAAAGAAAAACCGAATTCAATGAAAACTCTTTTTAATAATAGTTGTGAAGCCAGAAGCGTTTCAAGTAGTGTAAGTAAATTACACTGATGAGATAGAGTGATAATGCTGGCACTGGGTAGAAATAGATTAGTAGGTTTCATATGTAACCAGAACCTTAAAACAAGAAATGCAGTATATAAGAATAGGAATATCGGAATTTAAGCACTGAATTTTTCTAGCATCTAGAAATACAACTTAACCATCAACTATAAATTAGGTTATTATATGGATAATTTCTTGAATAATCCAAATATGCAACTCGAACCAGAACAAGTCCATTTACTCAAATCTTAATATTTTCTAAAATTTTGAATATGAAATTAGAACCTGAACTAGAATTAGGGGAATTGGAATTCATTCACAAAAAAAAAAAAAAAAAAATAATAATATTTATTCTAAACGAGCATCGTTGTATCAGCTATAAAACTATCTCAAGTACAACTAGTTGAAATTAAAAATAGATTCTATAAAAAGTTTCAGTTGAACAGTTAAGAGTCTAGATTGGAACTGTTGGAATTTGATTAGCTCTCAAAACTCTCAAATGGGGTTCAACCTAACTCGGAAATATAATATTTGGATACCAAGCGAGAGTGCTTACAGAATTTTATTGGTAACGCTCTTATTGCAACTTGTATGAACACCTGTTCAAAAAGGTTATTAGAAACTGGAAAAGTTTGCTAAACAGATTAGTTAATTTTTCCAGTTTTCTATTGATACTTTAATAGACGTTACAGTACCTCAAATAACATTTTGAACCTGTTTATAATAAATTTCAAAAATATTTTGTTAAGGTGCATATAAAAAACTCATGCCGTCATAGTACTGAGATTCTGTGATATTAGCGAAGTTTTTCAGTTTTATATTGGTACTTTATTAGGTGTTCTAGTACCTTCATTGACAGTCTTTTGAGCTTGTCTGAATAAAGTTTCATGAATATTTTGTTAAGTTACACAATATCGAAAACTCAAGCCATCATAGTACTGAAATTGTATATTTGAATAATTTACTAATTATTCTAAATC
>NC_090733.1:100836870-100846870 GCF_036898095.1 Palaemon carinicauda | reverse complement strand
TAAGGGGCTTCAAGAAGAACACCTCTGGCCCTTATCTTCCAAGTGAGAAGATGAGGGCATATCTTTTTCCCCAGGCATCAGCTGATGCGGTGATTCCCTAGCCTCAAGAGGAGATCCCTCAAGATCAAGTCCAGGTGGACGTGGAAGTCGCAGTTGCGATGCAAGACATCCAGTTGGATGACAGGATGTCTGACCTGGACGAACGTTTGGAAGAAGACCTCCTGGCAGAAGGTCAGGATGAAGTTTAAACCCCGGATGTCGTAGAGGATGTGGTCGACGAGGTGTCGGCTACTCCGGTTCAGATGCCGGAGCCTATCCCCTCAACATCGGCTGGTCTCCCAGTAGAACTGGGACAGGCCCTCTCTTCGATTGTTGAAATGATCCAACAAATGCAGAAGGAGAATCAAGAGAAGGCGGCTGCAATGGAACTGCGTATACAGTCCCTGGCAGAATCACATGGGCCCCGGAAAAGGCTCAATGTGAAAGACCTTCCCATATGCTCAGATGCTAACCCATGGAGGTATGCTGAGCACATGCCGATGACGACTGGAAAGATCGTCATCTCGGATAAGCTGGGTTCAGTTCCCCTAGAGGAGGTAGAATTCTGGCCCAGCAAGGCATCATATCCGGACTGCTATGTCCGGCTGAGAAAAGAACCAGCTTCAAGGGAGGAGACAGAGCCGAAGGAGGTCATTACTATGGACCACGCTAAGGCTCAAGCCCTACTTTCATCCTCGATGAAAGAGAGGGGCTTCTCTAACTCGAAGGTAGCTGCATTGAGCAAGAAGCTCCCTTCTTTTGTGTCCTCTCCTGATAGAGCCTTCCCCTTTTTACAGAAAGGGTTTGCGGCTGTCCTAAAGGCAGTCGAGGCCGGCAAGCCTTGCTCCTCCCTGGAGGAGTGTAAACCCTTGTCGCTGGCCCTGCCTATGGACCACAAAGACTGGAAGGATGTCCATCTGACATTCTCAGTGGGAAAGTTGGAGGCGGATATTGCCGGACAGCAATTCGGCGAGGACCTCCCCAAGCTGTCCGAATCTCTTTTACGAAGAGAGTTCGAGACAAAAGAAAGACTGGCTGCCTCAATGTCTCATCAGACTACTCTTGAGACGATGGCAAGTGACCCCAAGGTCCATGAAATGTTCATGGTAGTGGCTAAGTCTCACCTAGCCACAGTGACGAAGGACCTTTATGGCTTCGTCAAGGCAAGGGGAGCTTGCAGGGAGTTCGTGTTCACCGGGGCTTCGGTGAGACATGAGCCAAGGAAGTTAATCTCCTCCAACATTTGGGGAAAAGACCTTTTCCCTACCAATGTGGTCAAAGAGGTTGTTGATAAGGCTGCCGTGGAGAATAGAAACCTTCTCCAGAAGTGGGGCCTGGCTATCAAAAGAAAATCTTCCCCGGATGAGGGTCCTCAACCAAAGAGGAAGAATATGAGGACTAGGCTACCGTCTCGGCCAGCCAAGCCTTATAGACAGCAACAGCAACTGCAATTGCCATTGCCTCCAGTGCCCCAGATGGTGGCACAAACCCCGACTACTTTTCAGTGGGTACCCCAGGCTGTGCCAGGTCAGTTAACCACATTCACCCCAACGTTCGAAGGACAGTCTTCTTCCTTTCGTGCAAAACCTAGAGGAGCAGCCAGAGGCTCGTCTAGGCGCCCCTCAAGGGGAAGGGGATTCAGAGGTGGTCGTGGTCAGGGAGGCAAGACCTCAGGACGGCAGTCCAAGTGAAACGATACCGGTAGGAGGGAGACTGATGAAATTTTGGGATCGCTGGACCTTCGATCCCTGGGCCCAAAGCCTACTCAAGAATGGACTGGGCTGGAGCTGGTACAGCACTCCACCCCCGTGCCTTCGGTTTTTCCAACACTCCACCCCCGTTTTGGAGGAGTACGTTCAAGAACTGTTGGAGAAAAAGGTGATCCGAAAGGTGAAGTCCATCAAATTCCAAGGGAGGCTGTTTTGTGTTCCCAAGAAAGACTCGGAAAAGCTCAGAGTCATTCTGGACTTGTCGCCACTCAACAAGTTCATAGTGAATTGCAAATTCAAGATGCTAACACTGCAGCACATAAGGACCTTACTGCCCAAGAGGGCATACTCAGTCTCTATAGACTTGTCAGACGCCTATTGGCACATTCCAATCAGCCGTCGACTCTCCCCCTACCTAGGGTTCAGGCTACAACGGAGACTGTACGCCTTCAGAGCCATGCCATTCGGGCTAAACATAGCCCCAAGGATTTTCACGAAGCTTGCGAGCGCAGCTCTCAAACAATTACGCCTAAAGGGAATTCAGGTAGTAGCCTACCTGGACGACTGGCTGGTGTGGGCAGCATCCGAGACCGAATGCTTGCAAGCTTCCAGTCAGGTGATCCAGTTCCTAGAGTACCTAGGCTTCAAGATCAACAGAAAAAAGTCTCGACTTTCTCTATCCCAAAAGTTCCAGTGGCTGGGAATCCACTGGGACCTTTTGTCACACAGTTTCTCCATCCCGACGAAGAAAAGGAAGGAGATAGCGGGCTCTGTCAAGAGACTTCTAGATTCCGAAAGGATATCAAGACGCGAACAGGAGAGGGTACTAGGCTCTCTCCAGTTTGCTTCAGTGACAGACCCAGTGCTAAGAGCACAGCTAAAGGATGCAACCGGAGTTTGGAGAAGGTATGCATCAAACGCGCGAAGAGACCTGAGAAGACCAGTGCCGCCTCGGCTACGTACTCTTCTCAGACCTTGGTCCCAAGCCAGACATCTAAAGAAGTCGGTTCTTCTTCAGCCACCTCCCCCGTCGATGACGATTCACTCAGACGCCTCAAAGGAGGAATGGGGAGGTCACTCTCATCGGAAAAAAGTCCAGGGGACTTGGTCCAGGCTATTCAGGACCTTTCATATAAACTTTCTAGAAGCTATGGCAGTGCTCCTTACCTTAAAGAAAGTCTCCCCGCGTCACTCGATCCACATAAGATTGGTGATGGACAGCGAGGTGGTTGTGAGATGCTTGAATCGACAAGGGTCGAGGTCACCACCTCTCAACCAAGTGATGTTAGCCATTTTTCGATTGGCGGAAAAGAAGAAGTGGTACCTGTCGGCAGTTCACCTTCAAGGAGTCCGCAATGTGACAGCGGACGCTCTATCCAGGTTCACACCGATAGAGTCGGAATGGTCCTTAGATGCAGGATCATTCTCCTTCATTCTGAATCAAGTCCCAGAACTGCAAATAGACCTCTTTGCGACGAAAGACCACAAGAAGTTGCCCCTGTACGTGTCCCCGTACTAGGACCCCTTAGCGGAAGCAGTGGACGCAATGTCCCTCCACTGGAACAGATGGTCCAGGATTTATCTGTTCCCTCCTCACAACCTTCTGTTGAGGGTCCTCAACAAACTGAGATCCTTCAAGGGGGTAGCGGCAATAGTGGCCCACAAGTGGCCGAACAGTATGTGGTTCCCCTTGGCGTTGGAACTACAGATGAAGTTCGTGCCGCTACCACATCCAGTTCTGACCCAGCGAGTCCAGAAGTCGACTGTCTGCGCTTCATTACAGAAAACCCGGACCCTGCAGCTCATGATTTTCTCGCCCTTGCGGTGAGAAAGCGTTTCGGGATTTCGAAAGCCAACATAGACTTCCTAGAGGAATATAAGTGCAAATCGACTAGAAGGCAATATGAGTCATCTTGGAGAAAGTGGGTGGTCTTTGTAAAGGCAAAGAATCCGTAGGAGATCTCAACAGACTTCTGCTTATCTTTCTTCATCCACCTCCATGGCCAAGGGTTGGCAGCTAACACGATTTCAGTGTGTAAATCTGCTTTGATGAGACCCATTTTATTTGCCTTCCAGATCGACCTAGGTAACGAGATCTTTAATAAAGTTCCGAAAGCCTGCGCTAGGCTCAGACCTTCAGCACCTCCAAAGCCCATCTCATGGTCTTTAGACAAAGTTCTTCATCTCGCCTCCCTGTTGAGCAATGAAGAATGTGCGTTAAAGGATTTGACGCAAAAAGTTATTTTCCTATTTGCACTCGCGTTCGGGGCCAGGGTTAGTGAGATCGTAGCCCTCTCGAGAGAGGCAGGTCGTGTTCAGTTCCTGGATGGGGAAGAACTGAACCTGTTTCCGGATCCTACGTTTCTCGCCAAGAATGAGTTACCCACCAACAGGTGGGGTCCCTGGAGAATCTGCCCTCTGAAAGAAGATGCATCTCTATGTCCAGTAGAATGCCTAAAGGTCTATCTTCGTAGAACTTCAGACTTCAAGGGTGGTCAACTATTCAGGGGAGAAACATCAGGCTCAAATTTATCTCTGAATCAACTCAGAGCGAAAATCACATATTTTATTCGCAGAGCGGATCCTGACAGTACACCCGCAGGTCACGATCCGAGGAAAGTAGCCTCATCCCTAAATTTCTTTAATTGTATGGATTTTGAACATCTCCGTTCATACACGGGCTGGAAGTCTTCCAGGGTGTTCTTTCGCCACTATGCGAATTAAGTAGAGGAACTTAAGAGATCTGTGGTAGCAGTGGGTCGTGTAGTTAACCCTACTGTTTAACTCTGCGAGGAACAGTGGTCTTAATTGGGACGATTAAGTCCAGGGTGAGTGTGTAGGTACATACTGTACTACAAACTAAATGAGGGCACCAAGTGCCCATATAGACTGTTCCTTCTTTCAAAGGTGAACCTAGCATAAGTTCAGACATGTGTGCTGAGCGTTTCTAACGCTAATGTGATTGATTTGTAATACAGACTTTTTTGACTTGATACCTTGGTATCTTATTAAAGTGGTGTTTAATGGTTTTTCTTTCAGATAAACAAGTTCTGTTTACTATCATACTTATGCTTAAAGTTTTGGGTTACCCTCTTTTATATATATATATATATATATATATATAATTGTTGTTAACCTGTCTGTTTATTATCTGTCAATAAACTTGTTCTTGAGAACCTTGCGTCTCTTTCACCTGTGTCAATTTATTGGTATAATTGAGCATTTTGATTCTATGTATCTTATCTGGGATAATTCTGATAGAATTGTTCTGTTATGCAAGCTATGTTGCATTGGTTTATGTAGTCCCCTAATGGGAGGACTCCGTCCCATAAAGGGACGAGGGCGGTTTTATTAGTTTCTTCCTATGCGGATATAAACCTTTGTCCAATACAAGTATTGTGCGGATTACTGGTCAATATATATTGACGCAGTGGTTCTATACAAACTATGCTTTACTTAATATAGGGAGAGACCACTATATTAGCTTGCCTGGTATTCATACATAGATATATGTACTCTTCGAGACTTTCCAGAGTCTAGTAGGACTCTTCCCTGTAGGGGGCAGGAAGCTCTAACATAATTTATAGTTAGTTGAAAAGATGTATAACGGTAACATCTTAGGTCTCTAGGTCTAGTCGACCGGGAAAAAATTACCTCCTGGGAGTACGGCACGTTCTGAGAATCCACAGATACAGTAATGCTCTGGTACACTTCCATCAGGACGACATGGCTTGAGCCCAAAAAACGGATTTTGAGCGAAGCGAAAAATCTATTTTTGGGTGAGATGGCCATGTCGTCCTGATGGACCCGCCCTTGCCTTTCTAAGAAAGGGCTGTAGGACCCCTCCCTACATACAGTATCTGTAGTACCTCGTGTACGCTACAAGGAATACAGATGGCGCCAGGATTGGCGCCAGGCACGCATACGAATCGGGGGATAGGGAAGCCTTGGGAGCGGCTCCCCTTTTTCTTTCCCGAATTCGTATCTCGTCAATCACCTCCTACGAGACGAAATCTCTGTCCAGGATGTAGATTGCCATGTGACGTGTCTAGAATACGTCCTCTGATATGTCGCGATATCCCTTTCACGAGGGATACTCGCTCCAGGAGTTAGAATTCTGGTACCTTAAGGTAAATTCTCTGGGAATATCGCCGTAGTTGTAATATACCCTAGGAAGCTACCCTATAGGAACTTCCATCAGGACGACATGGCCATCTCACCCAAAAATAGATTTTTCGCTTCGCTCAAAATCCGTTATATATATATACATATATATATATATATATATATATATATATATATATATATATATATATATATATATATATATATATATATATATATACATATACATATATATACATATATATATATATATATATATACATATATATATATACATATATATATATATATATATATATATATATATATATATATATATATATATATATATATATATATATATATATATATATATATATATATATATATATATATATTGTACCAACCGTGTGTCACACAATTGTACATAATTATTTTGTATATATTATGCTTGTATCTGCGCTCTTCCCTCGCACTAAAAAGAACCTGAATGATCATGTCTCCGGTTTTGCTCTGTAACATTGTCTGTCTCTCGAACATGTTATGTCCTGTTGCCTTGAGGTTTTTTATATAAAGGAGACTGTTCCTTAATAAACAACTCAGTTGATTGCATCCTGCCTTTGAGTTCACAACCCTCTCTCGGCACGTCACATTGGTGACCCCGGAAGTCGACTCGCTCCCACCGCCTTCCACCCCCACCCCCTCGCCCCTTCATCGTTGGTACTATGGCGGAATCTATGGCAGTTGGTGCTGCGGCCGCTCCATTCAAACTTTCATCGTTTGCCAGCGGAGAGGCGTTTGCTTGGTTTCAGCGCTCAGAAGTCCAGTTTCGTATCAGGGGGGTGACTCGCTCAACCACCAAAGCGGATTATGTTCTCGCGGCGATACCCGAGGACACCTTCCCAGAAATATCCGACTGGCTTTGTGAACAAGGTGACACCTCAATAGCGTATGATGCCCTCAAAGCATACCTTCTGCAGCAGTACTCGCCGTTGCCAGCCGCCCGTATAGCAAAGCTTTTTCAGCTCTCACAACAACCGTTGGGGGACCAAAGAGCTTCGCTTGCCCTCAGGGAAATGACCAGTATCGCTCGCCTTCAACCTGCCGCAGATGGCTCTCCTCTTGAGGTGAACCTACTTCATGCCCTTTGGATACGCCGTTTACCCGAACCTGTACGCGCTGCCATACCCGATGTCGATAGTTTACCCATAAAGGACTTGATGACCAAAGCCGACGCCCTTATGGACAGCCATTTCAAGACCTCCATCAACGCATCCACCCCTGACGACGAGGATGCCTATTCAACGTCAACCGAAGCTGACATGAATGCCGTAGGACATACACGCCTACCCCATGATGTGCCGAAGTGGCGATAAAGCCGCCCACCACCCAACAATCGCTCGCGCCCCAACGAACGACTTCTACAGCCACTTACTACCTCCCATCCGCCGCAGTTTTGCTACTACCACTTCAGATTCGGGGCAACCGCGAAGAAATGTGCCAAGGATTGTCAGTGGCCAAAAAACGTGTAAGTAGGCCATCGCTTGTGGCGGTGGCCTCCCGTGTTTCTAATCTTTTCTTTTTACAGGATGCAGGAACGTGTGTGCGATTTTTGGTAGACACGGGTGCTTGACGTTCTCTTTTGCCAAGGAAACTCTTCAAGGCACGACGTAGTCTGTCTACATCTCCCGACGTCCGCTTGGTAGCTGCCAACGAATCTGCGATACCCACCTACGGTTACGAGAACCTCACATTATCGTTCGGAAACGGTAAATTCAATTGGAGGTTTCTCGTTGCTGACGTCACAATGCCAATCCTCGGTGCGGATTTCCTCTCTCATTTCCACCTTCTGGTCGATGTCGCCCACCGACGATTGGTCAACGCAGACTCGTACTTGTCGACACCTCTTCAACCCGCCCCCTCTAACCTCGCTCTACACATCAGCGCACCCACGGATGCCTACGCCCACCTCCTCACGTCGTACCCGGAAGTTTTCCGTCCAGAACTTCGCCAAACGCCCACGGTTCCTGCCAAGCACGGTATTTATCACCATATCAAGACGACGGGACCTCCAGTCTTCGCAAAATTCAGACGTCTGGCACCGGAACGATTGGCAGCCGCCAAACAGACGCTCGCCGAAATAGAGGAAATGGGCCTTTGTATAAAGGCCTCCAGCCCATGGTCGTCACCCTTACACATCGTTCTGAAGAAAGACGGCTCCCTCCGTCCATGCGGGGATTACAGGTGCCTGAATATGCAAACAGAACCGGATCACTATCCCTTCCCAAATATTGCCGACGTGACCTCCTACCTGCAGAAAGCGAAAGTTTTCTCTACGCTCGACCTCCTGAAGAGGTATTATCAGGTGCCTATGAACCCAGAAGACATCCCCAAGACCGCCATCACCACTCCGTTTGGTACATACACCTTAAATTACTCTGGTTTTGGCCTTCGTAATGCTGGGGCAACGTTTCAACGTCTCATGGATGGCATCTTAGGGGACCTCCCTTTCTGTGTATGTTATGTGGACGACATACATGTGTTCTCCTCCTCAAAAGAGGAACACCTCTGCCATCTGCGCATCGTGCTCGACCGCCTGCAACAAAACGGCCTTGTAGTCTGGTACGACAAGTGTACCTTTGGCGCCAACAAAGTGTCATTCTTAGGGCACCTTATCTCTCCTGAAGGAGTCCATTCCCTCCCTGAGAAGGTAGCAGCCGTTCAGAACTTCCCCGCGCCCTCGACCGTCAAAGCCTTGCAGGAATTCTTGGGCATTATCAACTATTATCACCGTTTTCTGCCGGCCATTGCCACCACTCCTGGTCCCCTCTACGCCTCCCTCAAGGGCAAGCCAAAGGACCTGAAGTGGGGTCCCCTTCAAGAAGCAGCCTTATGCAATGCAAAGAAGGCCCTATCAACTGCTGCGGCTCTCACTTTTCCTATCCCACACGCCCCTCTCCTTCTCTCCACTGATGCCAGCGACGTCGCTATTGGTGCAGTACTCGAGCAGGTGGTCAAAGGCTCGCCCCGCCCATTGGCCTTCTTCAGCAGAAAACTGTCCAAGGCAGAATCGGGTTATTCTACCTTCGATCGAGAATTGCTGGCGGTGCACTTGGCTGTCCGTCACTTTCGCCATTTCTTAGAAGGTACGCCCTTCGTCATTCGCACAGACCACATGCCTCTGGTGCATGCCTTCACTCGACAGTCTGACGCCTGGTCCGCCCGTCAACGCCGACATCTCTTCGCCGTGGCTGAATAAAATTGCACCCTTCAATACGTCCCTGGGAAAATGAATCCCGTTGCCGATGCCCTGTCAAGAAACACGTTGGCTGCCGTTCAACTGGGATTGGATTACAATGCCCTGGCTGAAGCCCAACGACAGGATCCAGAGTATCAACCTTGTAGGACACCCTGCACGTCCCTCCGTTGGGAAGACTTTCCCCTCGAAGACTCCAACACCACCCTCCTCTGTGACGTCAGTACTGGTAGACCGCGACCTTGGATTCCTGCTCCCATGCGCCGACAGGTGTTTGATTTCATTCACGGCCTTTCACATCCCTCGTGCCGTTCTACTACACAGCTGCTGAAGGCAAAGTTCATTTGGCACGGCATTTCTAAGGATGCTAAGGATTGGGTCCGTGCCTGTACTTCTTGCCAAACTTCCAAAGTACATCGACACACGGATTCAGGAGTGGGCACCTTTCCTCAACCTCAGCGTCATTTCGCACACATTCACGTCGACGTTGTAGGCCCCCTACCCACATCACAAGGACATCGTTACCTGTTTACCGTCATCGACCGCTCCACTCGTTGGCCTGAAGCCATTCCCATGGAAACTGCAACGTCCGCCTCATGTACATCTGCCTTACTCTCTGGATGGATTTCAAGATTCGGTATCCCTGAGCATATTACTTCTGACAGGGGAACCACTTTCACCTCTCAATTGTGGACGTCATTAGCGAATCTCCTGGGCATCACCCTACATCAGACAATTGCCTACAACCCCGCTGCCAATGGAATGGTTGAACGTTTTCATCGCACCCTCAAAGCAGCTTTGATGTCCCACTGCAAGGATTGCAACTGGTTTACTCAGCTTCCCTGGGTCCTCCTGGGACTAAGGACCACTCCTAAAGACGCCCTCGACGTCT
>NC_090733.1:100817040-100824540 GCF_036898095.1 Palaemon carinicauda | reverse complement strand
AGTAGCAACTCATTAATCCTTTCCAATTTTCTGAAAACCAAATACTTCACCACATTATATGTTACCACAGCAATAAGTACAATCAAAAACACATTACACATAGTCAGAAATGGTGCAACATCTTGCTTGTAAAACAGAACATAACCATTATCAAGTGGCATTGCCACATTTTCTACCACTGTTAATTTGTCTAGCTGAAAATGATTAATCTTGTTCTCGTAACTCTTTGCAATGGAAGATTGATTTAACTCATAATGCAAAAACACACTTGGTACATAATAGAGATAATCATTTATCACTACTGAGCAAGAATCTGCAAATGACTTCAAGTTTCCTAACTGAAATGTTTGAGTCTTCCCATCACAAGTAACTTCTGCATTTTTAGTATTTTGTACATAAACAAAAATCTCATTACCTAAATGTAATGCCCTGTATGGCAAAGCAAAAGTTTCAAATTTACACTCTCTCATCAACTCATTATTCTCAAAGAAAATACCTTGGATACACGGAAAATTGCTCATAGGTTGTTTAATTTGCACAAAATTGCACATGGATTGACTTTCACTTATCAACACACACTGTTCTAAATCACCTTCTCTAAAATAATCATTAACAAACTTGTTCTTATCCAATGCTAGACGAACCTTCGGATGGTTCCAAATTATTGTTGGCATTTCCTATCTTAACTGGGAAAGGATGTATTGTATATAGGTCAAACAAATTCATACCCTTGAAGGGGATCAATACCAACAAATACCCTTTTGTTACTTTCACAGTTGACATTGTGTAATACCAAAATATATCTTCTAGCAAAGGCTTGAATGGCTATTTACAATACACCAATCGATAATTTCTTTCAAAGTTTTGGAGAAACGATAGCAGGGCTGAGTATTCCCTTTTGTGCATTTATTAGTCCGTCACAGATTCCTTGTGATCACCAATCTCGATTTCTACTTCATGAACCAACTTAAACACTTGTTCTATGTCACCTATTTTATCAGAAACATTCACGTTAACTTGATTAATAAATTCCACCATTTTTTTTATGTTCTCTACATCTTATTATTATTTTCTATTAGAGTAACTTATAAGATTACCCTTCTGATTAGCCCATTTCTCGATTAGTTCTACACGATCAGTCAACCTTTTACATCGTTTTCTGTAGCCACTCCAAACAAAGCACTAAATGCACTTCCTACAAAAGGTAACAAAGATCTCTTGTTTCATTGAGGCCTGACAATGTCTTCAATTTTACCCTGTAAATTTCTAATACTTCTACAAAGGCAGAATCACTATGGGTTAGTATGCACTTCCGTAGTTCTTTATCTAACTGGTTCAAATGTTCTTCCCTTTCTAATATTGAATTGACATTAATTTTTACTACAGCAAAATCTGTTAACAGTTCACCTTTTCCATGATTTTGTATCAAGGCCCCACTTTTAATGTCTATTTCGCAAGTGATACCGACCACCAGGGGTAGGATCAGAAGGAAGTTTTTCCACCACTTCCTGTAGAAGTTGAGAGGACCATGGATTTAGTTTTTACAACCTTCATATGATTCCATGGGCATACCTTACATCTAAATTCTGTTCATGTATCAGCTTAAATTTATTATTCCTTTCCCTTTCTAACACTCTATAAGGACCTTCAAATTTGGGAGATACCTTTTCATTTGGTCCTTCCTTTACATGTACCTTTATATATACTTGTGAGCCTATCTTCAGGTCAGTCATGGAACTAGTTGTGTCATAGTATTTCTTATTTACCTGTTGGCCCTTTTCTAAAGATTGTCTGGTTTGTCTTATTATTTGAAAGGTTCTTTGCAGTTTCCAAGCTATATAGTCCTGGTAATCATATGTGTGCCTAGGAGGTTTTGCGTCATCTAACAATGAGTTTGGCAGTCTTTTCTGATAACCATAAAGCAAAAAGTGTGGGGTTTCTCCTACTGTCTCATTTACTGTGTTATTCAAAGTAAACTGAACGTCCTCTAGCGCTAGGTCCCAATCTTCTGTAGTTGGACTAATGATAGTTCGCAGTACATCCAGTATCTTCTTATTGGCCCTTTCCACTGTCCCATTTGAACTCGGCTTATAAGGGGTTATCTCGCCTTTCTTTATCTCAAAAAATTCACAAGCTTTTTCATTACCTCACTGGTGAATTCGGGTGCATTGTCCGACAAAAGTACCTCCGGACACGAATGTCTTGTGAGTATTCTGGTCTTTAAAGCTTCTGCAACAGAAACTGCAGTTCTATCTCTGACTGGGACAATTTCTAAATACCGAGTCAAATAATCAATGAATACCAGTATATATTTATTTCCTCTCAAAGTTTTTGGTAAGGGTCTATATGATCCATCTGAACTACCTCAAAAGGGTTTAAATTACTAGGAAATTTTTCTAAAGGAGCTCTGACATTTACATGACCTTTATGCCTATTACAAGTTTGACATTCATTTACAAATTGCTTTGCTTCTTCGCTGCACTTAGGCCAAAAATAATTTCTATTTATTGTTCTCAGAGTCTTTTTGATTCCTGGATGTCCTGCCAACTTGTGGGTATGTGTTAGAGTTAATACTTCTTTAGTCAGGGTGTCAGGCACATATAGTCTAGAGCAAGCACTCCTATCCTTAGCCTTCTTATATAATATCCCATTTATTAATTCAAAATCTGACCTAGAGGTTCATCTTGTAGCAAATCTCCTATTATTTTCCTGATACCTTCTTGTTTCTCTTGTTCGATTTTAACTCTCTCCAAATCTAAGTCTACGACCTGACAGCTGAAACAAAAAGCGTTAGTTGTGATAATTCTTTCAGTATCCTCTTGTGCTCTAGATAATCCATCTGCTAAAGTATTAAACTTACCTGGAATGTATCTAAATTCTGGAGCAAACTCTAGCACACTAATAAACCATCGATTAAACTTTAAGTTATT
The DNA here is from genome assembly GCF_036898095.1 of Palaemon carinicauda. NCBI lineage: Eukaryota > Metazoa > Arthropoda > Malacostraca > Decapoda > Palaemonidae > Palaemon > Palaemon carinicauda. The sequence goes on along the minus strand of NC_090733.1, from coordinate 100,821,610 downwards.
AGTGAAAGCTCTTTTCTTAAATAGGTCACAGATGGGTTTATGGTCAGTAAGTACATTTACTTTGAGTCCTAACAAAATGTGCCGAAACTTTCTCAGTGCCCAATAAATGGCTTAAACATTCCTTTTCTGTGGTATTGTAATTTCGTTCGGCCGCATTCAGGACTCTACTTGCATAATATACTACCCTCATTCGGGTTTTTTGCCTTCTGTAACAAAACCGCTCCTATTCCTGTGTTCGAAGCATCACATGCTAAGTAAAATTGCTTGCTAAAGTCTGGATACACTAAGATAGGATCTTGGATTAATTTCTCCTTCAACTTTTGAAAAGCCTCCTCTTGCTCTGCTTTCCATTCAAACTCTACATCCTTCTTAGTTAATTCTGTCAATGGTTTAGCTATAGTAGCAAAATTTTTGACAAATGGTCTATAGTATCCTATCATCCCTAAAAATCTTCTTACACCTTTCAAATTTTGTGGAGCAGGATATTCCACAATCGCCTTGATTTTTCCTTCTTGCATGCGTAATCCATCAGCACTGATCACATGTCCTAAATATTCTAATGATTTCCTCAAGAATTGACATTTCTTAACCTTTATCTTTAATCCTGCCAGTCTTAGTCGTTCTAAAACGATTTCTAGGTTCCGAAATGGCTCTCTATATCTTTGCTAAATATATGACATCATCTAAATAGACTGACACATTCTCTATGTCTCCTAAGATCTGTAACATTAACCTTACAAAGTCAATGGAGCTGATGTTAACCCAAATGGCATTACCTGAAATTCTAAGTGTTCTTTATGTGTGCTGAAGGCAGTTAATGGCTTTGATTCTTCGTCTAAAGGTACTTGCCAATATCCACTTAGTAGATCTAAGGATGAGAAGATCTTTGCTCCTCCTAACTGAGCCAATACATCATCTATTACAGGCATGGGCATCCTATCAGGAACTGTGTTCGCATTCAACTTGCGATAATCAATCACTAATCTGTAACTTCCATCTTTCTTTGGAATCAACAACATGGGAGAATTATAAGGTGATTTAGAGGGTATGACCACTCCTTCTTCTTTCATTTCTTCTATCATTTTATCTACTATTGGACGTTGGCTGATAGGTAATTTATAATTAGGTATGAAAAAGGGTTTGGCTCCATCATCTAGGATTATCTTATGTCTTAACACCTCAGTCCTACCTAACCTATCACCTGTAATTGCTATGCCCTGCCTATATTTATTTAAGGTTTCTATTAACCTTTTACGGTACTCAGGAAAATCGGTGTTATCTATCTCCCTATCTATTCCTGCATCAATGTTTCCTTGGTAAAGAATGCTTCCTCCTCTAACGAATCATTTTGTGTGTAACTTCTATTCCTGTACAAAATTCTGTACCCGCTAACAATGGAGTCTTTTATCAGAATAATTCATGACATAAGTAGTACAGGCTAATCCCTCCATCTGAACTAATGAGTTATCCATTCTGACATATTCTGGTAATCCTTCTGGGGTCAAGATTACATCATTATTAGTGTGTAGGCGGGTTATCAAATATACTCTAGTAAGAGTATTGGGCAGTAGTACTACATCTCTAGCTAGCCTAAATCTTATTTTGTTTGCATCTGCTGTGCTGATCAGACTTATTTCCCCAGTTTGTGCTTGAGTACAAAAACATGAATCTTCATCTCCTCCTTTTTTGAGATTCTGTTTCTCTTAAGTGTCTTAATTCTTGTGAATTCAATGTGCCTAGCAGCAAAACTTCTTGGAATTCCCTTTTATCTATTCTCTCAGATTCTCTGTCGACATTTTTCTCCTTAGTATGTGTGCTGCCTTTACAAGAAGTAATTTCCCCCTTTCTGGGTGCAATTGCTAAATTCTCTTCTTTCTCCCTTTCTTCTGATTTTACTTTGATTTCCCTTTCTCTTTCTGAACCGGAGTGTGTTTTCAACTATCGAAGCGGTCCCCTGCAAATTGGCCAAATTTGTAGTGGACTTGTCATCAACAAGTTGGAAACAGACTTCCTGATTATTTCCCTTTAGAACTAATCTTCTGTCTTGACAATCAAAAACTATGCCAAAATCTTGCATTGTTGCAAAAGAAATCAAAGCTCGAGCGGGAAATGCTACTTCTTGCAAAACCAAAAATGGCACTTGACACTTCTTCTCTAGCAATTCAATGTTTAAATCTATGGCTCCTACATTGTTAAGCTGATTGCCAGTTATCCCCTGAATTAATGTATCCTCACTCCTAATTGCAGAAATAGGTATATTCAAATAATCAGTTAAGGTATGGAGCCCTATGAGATTTACAGTACTTCCTGATTCTAACAAACTAAGACATTCTTTACCTTCTATCTTGATATTTGTCTTGGGTAATGATTGCTGTCGGAAGGATAAAATATGTTGCTGGCAACGTGGATGTACCTCCGCTACCTGCAACATCCTTCCATTCTTTGGTTTCCCTATTTCCTGGACTCCTATCCTGCCTCTTCTAGTCACTTTCTATTACCTTGTTTTTCTTCGGAGTAATTAGTAGGGTTTGAGTTATCCCTTGCCTGTACCTGAGGAGTATTTTCGGAGGGTTTATTATGTTTTCTTACCTTGGTACCAACATTCTTGGTCTGTGTGACCTCCTCTTTGACAATACTGGCAATACCTATTCTTTGGTCTAGCTCCCTTATGATGATAATTCCCTCTAGATTTATATGTTTCATTATAATTTCCTCTGTTTTGTTCATTTGACTTGTAAGGGGGCTGGTTATTTTGATAATTTTTATGGTAATATTTATTCCTACCGGTCTCGTTATTTTTATCTTCCCTGTAATTCTGATACCTTCTTTGCTTGGTATTTGCCGAAAAAGTGACCTCTTCAATTTGGGTCTCGTTTTTCTGGATGATTTCCTGGATTTGGCTCAACGTTTTTGTGAGCTTCTGGGCAGGATCTAACTTTAGGTCCTTGAAAGCCTTCCTTTCCCTTTCACCAAAGGCTGCATACAATGTACCGTAGGCCATATAAGTCAAAATTTCATCTAAATCCACCAGTTGGTTATTATCCTCACTAAACTGCATTCTGTTTCCTACCGTGATTGTGGGTAATGACAAAATGTCTTCCTTAACTACTCCTAAATGATTCAGAACCTGGGTATACAGACTAGGCATGGAATCACCTTCAAATTTAGCCGAGTTTAAACCTATACAAGTTCAACAACCGATCGGTCTCCTTGGCCGATCGCCACAATAGTCTGCATTCCTCCTTGAACTCGTTGAAAGTGGTAATTTTTTCAAAGGCCTTACCGTTTAATGTAGGGTGAGCATCCCCTACGTCTACGTTGACTAACATCATTGCCTGTTTAATTTTTGCAACATCGTCAGTTATTTTAAAAACTAGCGATCCTATTCTCTGTGTCCGCTAACCACTTATCTACACTGTATTTCTCTAACCTTTGTTTGTCGGGATTATCCCTACTTACATTTCCACAAAACCGTGTGGTTTGTGTGATCAGCCCAGCGGAATTCATATCGGCAATATTTGCTCTTACCGGACTCGAACTTCGGTTTCTAGTCAGATTTTGACGTCTTCCTACACTAGCACTTCGCGACCGTTCTGTCTGCAGTTAATCTCAAGTCGTATTGATATTGTGTAAGTCTTTGGAAAATATTGTCCAGACTCATATCACAAAAAAAGGAAAAATTAAAACACCAAAATTTTCTTACGAGAGACAAATGCCCTAACTTCCTATTCTATAGAGAGACAGTATTTATACAAAACAAGAGAGTGAACGAAAAACATGCAAACTACTCACATATCCATTGGTTCACGACTCCTTTGGTTTCCCTCTGTTTTTCTTGAGATTGTTTTGTATTTCTTCGACACATAAAAGGGGGTTTCAGCACTTTCCTGAAATAAAGCCAGTATTAGTTCAAACTTAATACAACACGGCACAGTATCCCTTAACGATGCCACCATTTGTGAAGATGTCCTTGATTTAGTTAGCAACAACTTCTTAATTAGTCTAGTATCTTACCTCTTCCTTTAGTTTAATATTAATTGAATTTCTCTCAGGAGTTTACATAAGCAAAGTTTCGTGGGTGAGGGATACGAATGCTGGTTTCTTTCTTTACTAGACATAAAAAGGGGTTTGAACAGGCACTTACAAGCAGTCAAAAACAAAAACGTGGTTTCTACATTAACACTTAGTGATGAACTCAGATGTCTTGACACTGGCTGGAGAATTTGGTGAATCCTGGTTTAGTTAGGCCTAAACGTCATCTATAGGCCTACTGTCGTCGCTGAAGTATAAGCCTTCGTCAGGTGTTGGGAAGGCTGGCGCGAAGTTCTAGACACGCCCTTGGTCACTCCTCGGGGACGTCAACGCCTCTCGGTCGCTCTGGGACGTCTCGCCAAACGCACTCACAGACACTCAGGTGCGGGCGTAGTAACTTTGTTCGTCGTCCTTCCGTTCTCAGGGGTAATTGTTCCCCTGTAATTTCGCGGCTGCTTTAGTATTCTACGTAATCGCCGTCCCTCAATTTGGTATAGGCAGCCGCCATGTGTTGTCGTCAAGGAGACCCGGCAGGTTA
>NC_090733.1:100804540-100809540 GCF_036898095.1 Palaemon carinicauda | reverse complement strand
TGCCTGTTATGTCTTTTCTGCCCTTTTTGCCTGGAGTTTATATATATATATATATATATATATATATATATATATATATATATATATATATATATATATATATATATATATATATATATAAATGGATGTTTTGTAATAAAGTTACTCAGTTGCTTTCATCCTGCCTTTATGTCACAACCTTCTCTTGGCTCGTCACATTGGTGACCCCGGAAGTCAACTCGCTCCTCCCGGCTTCCCCCCCTCCCCTCCCTCCGTCAATGGTACTATGGCGGACTCCACAGAAGTTAGCCCCGTCCCATTGAAACATTCGTCGTTCAGCAGCAGAGAGGCGTTTGCTTGGTTTCAGCGCGCAGAAGTCCAGTTCCGCATCAAGGGCGTGACTCACTCAACCACCAAAGCAGATTATGTTCTCACGGCGATACCGGAGGACACCTTCCTGGAAATATCCGACTGGCTATGTAAACAAGGAGACACCTCAATAGCGTATGACGCCCTCAAAGCATACCTTCTGCAGCAGTACTCGCCGTCGCCAGCCGCCCGTATAGCAAAGCTTTTTCAGCACTCTCAACAACTGTTGGTGGACCAAAGGGCTTCGCTCGCCCTCAGGGAAATGACCAGTGTCACTCGCCTGCAACCTGCCGCAGACAGCTCTCCTCGTGAGGTGAACCTACTTCGTGCCCTTTGGATACGCCCTTTACCCGAACCTATACGCGCTGCCATACCCGATGTCGATAGTTTACCAATAAAAGACTTGATGACCAAAGCTGACGCCCTTATGGACAGCCACTTCACAACCTTCAAGACCTTCATCAACGCCTCCACTCCTGACAAAGAGGACGCCTATTCAACGTCAACCGAAGCTGACGTGATAGCCGTAGGACATACACGCCTACCCCGTGACGAGCCGGAGCGGCGACAAAGCCACCCATCACCTACCACTCGCTCGCGCCCCCAACCAACAACTTGTACAGCCACTTACTACCGCCCGACGGCCGCAGTTTTGATACTACCACTACAGATTAGGGGCAGCCACAAAGAAATGTGCCAAGGATTGTCAGTGGCCAAAAAAACGTGTAAGTGGGCCATCACTCGTGGCGGTGGCCTCCCATGTTTCTAATCTTTTCTTTTTACATGATGCAGGAACGGGCGTGCGATTTTTGGTAGACACGGGTGCTTATCGTTCTCTTTTGCCAAGGAAACTCTTCATGACACGACGTACTCTGTCTACGTCTGCCGATGTCCGCCTGGTAGCTGCCAACGGATCTGCGATACCCACCAACGGTTACGAGAACTTCACATTATCGTTTGGAAAGGTTAAATTTAATTGGAAGTTTCTTGTTGCCGAAGTCACATTGCCATTCCTCGGCGCGGATTTCCTCTCTCATTTCCACCTCCTGGTCGATGTCGCCCACTGACGATTGGTCAACTCAGACTCTTACTTGTCGACACCTCTTCAACTCGCCCCCTCCAACCTCACTCTTCACATCAGCGCACCCACGGATGCCTACATCCACCTCCTCACGTTGTACCCAGAAGTTTTCCGTGCAGAAATTCACCAAACACCCACTGCTCCTACCAAGCACGGTATTTATCACCATATCAAGACGACGGGAGCACCAGTCTTCGCAAAATTCAGACGTCTGACACCAGAACGATTGGCAGCCGCCAAACAGAGGTTCGCCGATATAGAGGAAATGGGCCTTTGCCAAAAGGTCTCCAGCCCATGGTTGTCACCCTTACACATCGTTCTGAAGACAGACGGCTACCTTCGTCCGTGCGGGAATTACAGGCGCCTGAACATGCAAACAGAACCGGATCACTATCCCCTCCCAAACATCGCCGACGTGACCTCCTACCTGCACAATGTGAAGGTTTTCTCCACGCTCGACGTCCTCAAGGGGTATTTTTAGGTGCCTATGAACCCAGAAGACATCCCTAACATCACCATCACCACTCCGTTTGGTACATACACCTTCAATTACTCCTGTTTTCGCCTTTGTAATGCTGGGGCCACTTTTCAACGTCTCATGGATGTCATCTTAGGGGACCTCCTCTTCTGTGTATGTTATGTGGACGACATACAGTACTTGTGTTTTCTTCCTGAAAAGAGGAACACCTCTGTCACCTGCGCATCGTCCTCGACCGCCTGCAACAAAACGGCCTTGGGGTCCGGTACGACAAGTGTACCTTTGGCACCACCGAAGTGTCATTCTTGGGGCACCGCATCACTCCTGAAGGAGTCAATCCCCTCCATGAGAAGATAGCAGCCGTTCAGAACTTCCCCACGCCCTCGACCGTCAAAGCTCTGCAGGAATTCTTGGTTATGATGAACTATTATCACCGTTTTCTACCAGGCATTGCCGCCACTCTTGCTCCCCTCTATGCCTCCTTCAAGGGCAAGCCAAAAGACCTGAAGTAGGGTCCCCTCTAAGAAGCGGCCTTCTGCAATGCAAAGAATGCCCTATCAACAGCTGCAGCTCTCACTTTTCCTATCCCACATGCCCCTTTACTTCTCTCCACCGATACCAGCGACGTCGCTATTGGTGCCGTCCTCGAACAGGTGGTCAACGGCTCCCCCCGCCCATTGGCCTTCTTCATCAGAAAACTGTCCAAGGCAGAATCGGGTTATTCTACCTTCAATCGCGAATTGCTGATGGTGCACTTGGCTGTCCGTCACCTTCGTCATTTCTTAGAAGGTACGCCCTTCGTCATTCGCACAGACCAAATGCCTCTGGTGCACGCCTTCACTCGATAGTCTGATGCCTGGTCCGCTTGCCAACGCCGACATCTCTCCGCCGTGGCTGAATACAATTGCACCCTTCAACACATCCCTTAGAAAATGAATCCCGTTGCCGATGCCCTGCCAAGAAACCCATTGGCTGCCTTTCAACTGGGATTGGCTTACAACGCCTTGGCTGAAGCCCAACGACAGGATCCAGAGTATCAAGCATGTAGGACATCCTGCACATCCCTCCATTAGGAAGACATCCCCCTCGACGACTCCAGCACCATCCTCCTCTGTGACGTCAGTACTGGTAGACTGCGACCTTGGATTCCTGCTCCCATGCCGTTTTACTGCACAGCTTCTGAAGACGAAGTTCATTTTGCACGGCCTTTTTAAGGATGCGAAGGATTGGGTCCGCGCCTGTACTTCTTGCCAAACTTCTAAAGTACATCGACACATGGATTCAGGAGTGGGCACCTTTCCTCAACCTCAACGTCGTTTTGCCCACATTCACGTCGATGTTGTAGGCCCCCTACCCACATAACAACGACATCGTTACCTGTTTACCGTCATCGACCGCTCCACTCATTGGCCTGAAGCCATTCCCAAGGAAACTGCAACGTCCGCCTCATGTACATCTGCCTTACTCTCAGGATGGATTGCAAGATTTGGTATACCTGAGCATATTACTTCTGACAGGGGTACCACTTTCACCTCTCAATTGTGGACATCATTAGTGAATCTCCTGGGCATCACCCTACATCAGACAACTGCCTACAACCCTGCTGCCAATGGAATGGTTGAACATTTTCATTGCACCCTCAAAGCAGCTTTGATGTCCCGCTGCAAAAATTCCAATTGGTTAACTCAGCTTCCCCGGGTCCTCCTGGGACTAAGGACCACTCCTAAAGATGCCCTCGACCTCTCGGCAGCCGAAATGGTGTATGGCAACCCAATGGTCGTCGCTGCCGAATTTTCTCCTTCTGCAACCTCCTCCGACATTATCCAGCACATACGTCAAGTCGTGGGAAAAGTTACTCCATGCCGCCAGACTTACAAGGCCCCAGCGAAGCATCACATACCGACATACTTGCACTCTGCAACGCACATCTTCCTACGCAACGACACTAGCAAGCCACCGCTAACGTCCCCTTACAAGGGCCCTTTCCTCGTGATTCGATGCAGTCCGAAAGCATTCCTACTAAACATTCGTGGCAAAGAAGACTGGGTCTCCATTGATCGTCTAAAACCTTCTTGTCTCCTGCCAGATGACCCACCTACAGTTCGCCTCTCTAGATCAGGGCGCCCTATTTAGCATGTACAGTATGTCATTTTTAGGGGGAGAGTCATGTACCAACCGTGTGTCACACGATCGTACACAGTAACGACATTTCATTTTGTGTATATATTATGCTTTTATCTTCGCTCTCCCCTCGTACTGATAAGGACCTCAAATAACATGTACGTTTTTCTCACCGTTAACTGTTAACCGGTGCGGTACTGGTTGAACATGCAACTGCCTGTTATGTCTTTTGCGCCCTTTTCGCCTGGAGTTTATGTATATATAAAAGGATGTTCTTTAATAAAGTTACTCAGTTGCTTTCATCCTGCCTTTGAGTCACAACCTTCTCTTGGCTCGTTACACATGAGTCGCTTTTTACAGTTTATTTCTATCTCTCTCTCTCTCTCTCTCTCTCTCTCTCTCTCTCTCCAATCCATCGCTTCAAACTCCGTCTCTCTCCCTCAGGCTCCTCCTCTCTCCCTTCCCGCTCCTCCTCCCTCCCTCACCTCTCCTCTCTCCCTCCCTGCTCCTCCTCACTCCCTCCCTCCCTCTCCTTCTTATCATAATGTTTGACAGGCTAAAGTCATCCAAAAACAGGACTTATACAGCAGTAACATATAACTTCTAATTATCTGATTATCTGTTTAAGCTTATTATCTTGCATATATAATTTCAGTAGCGGTGCAGAGTTCTCACTCCAGCACAAGAGAAGAATGAAATGTTTATCTAAATGAATAATGAGACAGTTAAAGGACGTGGATCACAGAGTAGTTTTTTAATTATTACTTTATTTGTAATCGTAATGATATATATATATATATATATATATATATATATATATATATATATATATATATATATATATATATATATTCCCTCACTCACTAAATCCCGTCCAGAATTCTCCGGGTTGGGTCCTGCATCTGATATCGCCATTCTCTCCAGAAACTCCTGTCCAATGCCATCTGTGCCAGCTGCTGAAATGTCTCGCCT
>NC_090733.1:100759540-100799540 GCF_036898095.1 Palaemon carinicauda | reverse complement strand
ACACTGCCATTTCCCATTTCGATGTGGTCATAAAAAATAAAAGATTTAAGAGGTAGTCGAGCTTGTGAAGCAATCAAGTGTGAAGCAACATGTTCATGAAGCAATCAACACATGAAGCAATCAAGCCGTAGAGCAGTTAAACCTGTAGGCCTTAATCCATGGCACTTTTGCATCTCGTGCGTTAAGATAATTAATAATTTATTGTGCAGAGCTATATGCAAACTAGCTATTTCATAAAACTGTGAAATTATAAATGTTTATGTTTTGTTTTTTATTTCAGGATTTAACAATAGCATTAAAATATCTGATATCTTTATAAAAAATGTTTCCACATTTAATTTGTCTTCGACTATTCATAAATTAGGAAATATTCTAAGCAGGACGAGTCCCAGATTAATTCATAAAAGTTAAAGGTTCTTTTGTCATATGAGTATTTAAAACACCATCATACCCTATTTAAATTCTTTATGTTTGCAAAATGCTACACGATTTGACAAACCTTTTCCAAAAAGTCTATAATTTCTTACAGATATCCATGTACAAAATTTATCAGCATACTCCAAAAAGTCTACATTAAATATCCATTTTTTTTTTCATCTTTCTCTTCCCTAGTATCACACTCCGTAGTGTTGTATTGAATCCTTTACGTCAGCATAAGGAAATGATCAACACTGAGACACTAATCTCAGTATACGAAGTCACAGCAATTATTATTGGGGAGGGAACTAAAGCCTCATTAATCTACGTCATATCACTTATCTTTAAGATATTTTTCTATCGCTATATTTCTGTATTTATTAACAAATACAACTATACAACAATCGAGCTTATACCATTGATCGCTGCATTTCAAGTAATTAAACTTTTATATAATCAAGAAAGACACTGACCATCAGAAAGAAAAAGAAAAGATAGTAGAAAATATGATGCCTTAATAACCGAAGGAATCTTTAATGTTTCATATGTAAAGAAACATTTTATGTGAAAGGAACAAAATGGAATAGAATGGAACTTCAAAATTAGACTTGCCTAAAATGATAACTCCAAAGTTTCATACATAGGCTATGGAAAACGACACTGACATAAATACAAGTTTAACCATATTAATTGAAACTAAAATTATGTTTACAATTCAGGGATGAATGTAAATTTAGAAGGCTTCAGTAATTGTTACATTATAGATTTGGTTACTGTTCACTAGACAGAAATTAAACATGGCTGTAAATATTAATAGAAACTGATCAGAAAACAATCTAATCGCAAAGCTATGTTATCACTAATATGGCGAATATATTTATAAAATGATCAATGGCACCCATCGCTCTTTAATATAATTCTTAAATTTTGGTAAAAGTAAAATACATCCACAAGCAAGAAACCCAATCAGGAGAACAGGATGAAGGAATGGATGGAAGTTGCTCAAATTTAGCGGTATCTATGGAACCTCATATCAACTTGATTTCCAAAGTTGAGAGAGAATGTAAAAACTTTCTATCAAACTGGCGCATATACAAAAATTCAAGGACGTTATAAAACTGGAAGTGGGTTGTGTATAAATACAGAGTATTCAAGATTTATAAAAAATTACAAGTAGAGAATAATTATAAATATTTTCTATAAGAATATTTCTAAAAGATACGACTTCTATTAAACTATTAAACTGGTGCATATACGGAAATTTAAGGTGTTATAAAACTAGAAGTGAATTGTGTGAAAATGCGAGATGCACAATAATCAAAAGCAGCTTCAAGAGGGGAATAATTATATAAATATTTTCTATAAGACTATTTTTAACCATTTTTAACCAAGTATACGTGGGTGTAGGTGTAATGATGGGATATAAACTGCTCCATTAACCTAATAAGTTACAATTCATATAGAATTACGTGGAAGATTGCAATGTTAACAGTCGGTTGTAAATAAGTCCCATTACGTAATTTCACCAATGGTTTTCAGATTTTTAAGACATCTAAAGTCTGGATTCGGTAATATTTTTTCGGTAAGGAAATTAAACCTTTTATTGGAAGTTATATCCAGTAAATACCAGCATAGATATATACATGCATTCAACAGAGAGAGAGAGAGAGAGAGAGAGAGAGAGAGAGAGAGAGAGAGAGAGAGAGAGAGAGAGAGAGAGAGAGAGAGAGAACCTTTTCTTTAAATTTCGATAACTTGAAAAGATAATGCATGAAATTTATGGTTACTTTATACTAGCAGCAATAAGAATAAAATCTAAACACTCACATTTAGGCAAATCAATCCAAATATTATCTAATCATTACAAAGTCCTAGGAAACATAATTCATGAAGTTACAATATAAAGAAGACAAATCTATTTTTAAAAAATGGCCATGGAAATATCTTAAGTGCAAGGAAAGATAATCTGGTAAAGGATTCAGGTCTATGATTAACCTGTCAAAATTAAATTGAAAACTCCTAATGGGTCGTTACTAAAATCAAGATTTCTTTATAGATCTGGGATATGGAATTTTAAAACAGCAGTGATGCAAAACTGAAGAAAAAATTATAATCTGAAATTTAGTTTAAACTGAGTAGTAGTTCAGGGAAGAAATGTAAATGGATTAAAAGTTTCATATCGATGTCATTGGCTTTAAACTATATTTGCCCCATGATAAATTAATGTTTAAGAAATAATCTATACATATACACAGTTTGAGGCTAAATCTTACATCTGTTTCCTCCTTATATTTAAGATTATATTCTCTTTATGAAAAAATTGTGATTTTAGAACGATACAAAAAGGTATTTTTTTTTTTAACTAACTATATATTTTCAGAAATATTCGAAATATATGGTCATGAACATTATTTTGATAGAGAAATGATGATATAGGAAATTAACAAAATATTCCAATACTTCCATTAATTAATATTGCATTATCATGAAGTTTGTTAACCTGGTGTTAGAGAGCCAAGTACTTTAAGCCGATATGGCAATTACAATAAGGTCTCATCACACAACATTATATATTTAATAGGCATTCATTTATATAATTTATCGGTATCTAAACACAGATATGTATATATTTCGGGAAAGAATTTTCCAACGTTAATCTCTCTCTCTCTCTCTCTCTCTCTCTCTCTCTCTCTCTCTCTCTCTCTCTATCGCGAAGCCACTTGCAATACTGCTAAGACAGAGTATAGATATGAGCGAGATATATGTTAAACATAAATTAGCTTATATAACCCCTATCTTCAAAAGTGGATCAAGACTAGAGGCAAGCAATTATAGACCTGTTAGTCTAACATCACATATTATGAAAGTGTATGAGAGGGTAATAAAAAAGAAAATAATGAACCATTTGGTCAAAAATAATTTGTTTAATATGGGTCAACACGGTTTCGTACCTGGAAAAAGTACACAGACCCAACTGATAGCTCACTATGAAAACATATACAATAATATGATAAATGAACAAGACACAGATGTGATCTATCTAGATTTTGCAAAAGCCTTTGACAAGGTAGACCATAACATATTGGAGAAAAAAATGAGAAAGCATAATATTGTGGGAAAGATAGGAAAATGGGTAAAAGAATTCCTGCAAAACAGAAAACAGATAGTGGTTGCAAATGACGAGAAATCAGATGAAGCCCAGGTAATATCTGGTGTGCCCCAAGGTACGGTATTAGCTGCACTGCTATTTGTTATTATGATCTCAGACATAGACTGTGATGTTGAAAACTCCGTAGTGAGAAGTTTCGCCGATGACACAAGAATAAGTAGAGAAATTACTTGTGATGAAGATAGGAACTCACTACAAAGAGATCTAAACAAAATATATGAATGGGCGGAGATAAATAGGATGGTATTTAACTCCGATAAATTCGAATCAATAAATTATGGAAACAGAGAAGGAATGGTGTATGCATACAAGGGACCTAATAATGAGACAATCACAAACAAGGAAGCAATTAAAGACCTTGGTGTAATTTTAAATAGGAATATGTTATGCAACGACCAAATAGCAACACTGTTGGCTAAATGAAAAGCAAAAATGGGAATGTTATTCAGACACTTTAAAACAAGAAAAGCTGAACACATGATTATGCTTTACAAAACTTATGTGCGTAGTACACTCGAGTACTGCAATGTGATATGGTACCCACACTACCAAAAGGATATTGCGCAAATAGAGAGTGTACAAAGGTCCTATACTGCTAGAATAGAAGAAGTTAAGGACCTTGATTACTGGGAAAGACTGCAATTTTTAAAACTATACAGTCTAGAAAGGAGAAGAGAACGCTACATGATAATACAAGCATGGAAGCAAATAGAAGGAATTGCTGAAAACATCATGGAGCTTAAAGTATCAGAAAGAGCAAGCCGTGGTAGATTAATAGTACCAAAAAGCATTCCAGGTAAACTGAGAAAGGCGCACAGGACATTAATCCACTACGCACCAGCATCGATAATGCAGCGACTATTTAATGTGCTGCCAGCTCATCTAAGAAACATATCAGGAGTGAGCGTAGATGCGTTTAAAAATCAGCTCGATAAATACCTAAGATGCATCCCAGACCATCCAAGACTGGAAGATGCAAAATACACCGGAAGATGTATTAGCAACTCTCTGGTGGATATACGAGGTGCCTCACACTGAGGGACCTGGGGGAACCCAAACAAAAAATAAGGCAATAAGGTAAGGCTCTCTCTCTCTCTCTCTCTCTCTCTCTCTCTCTCTCTCTCTCTCTCTCTCTCTCTCTCTGAAGTATAATGGAGCTAATGCATGTAATATAAGGACGGAGGAAAAAAAAAATACGTTTTAGAAAGATCAACTGAACCCATAATATGAATAGGGTCTTTATCAGGAGTTAAATATTGATAAGACTTAGGCAAGTATAACAATATTCAAAGCAATCTTTTTGCACTTTGGCAATCGCAATTATGTATGCATATAAACCTCATACGAATAACTAACTTACAATATAAATATCTTTAATGACAATAAATTTATTGATTATCAAGGCCTTATGTATACATTTTAGCTTTCTCTACTGCAATGGATTAATGAAGAAATAAAATTATAATACTAATATTTTTACTAAACATTAATGTACAAAAGGAGTTTATATTTAGTTGACGAACGTTTTCATAATTAAAAGCCACTGATTGTACAGCATTTTTACATAAATTGTAGGTTTAAGGTTTTTTCTTTCCTTCAGTGGAAATTTAAGTTTGACATGTGTTACTCATTGCAAACATTATACATTTACTCAATATTTTTAGTAAACACCCTACATAAAAGCGTAATTGAGGCTAAGATAAGCAAAAAAAAAACATCAGTACACTTTAAAAAAAAAAAAAATATATATATATATATATATATATATATATATATATATATATATATATATATATGTATAAATATATATATATATATATATATATATATATATATATATATATATATATATATATATATATAATAGAAAAGTCTAAACACAAAGACGCCTACGTAAGCAAATGCTATCTCCCCGATAAATTCCAATCCTCTTGAGCTGTTCCGAGAAGCACCGAATACTTCGGAAGGCTCAATGGCATCCGTTTCTGATCTTTCTCTTTGAAACTTAGAATTCTAATTAAATATTCTCTGAAGTACTCATACTATATCTCCCTCCCTTTCTCTCTTAGAATTTTAATGAAATATTCTCTTGAATTATTCATAGTGGCTCTCTCTCTCTCTCTCTCTCTCTCTCTCTCTCTCTCTCTCTCTCTCTCTCTCTACTCTGTTCGTAGTTGAATGGTATCTCTCTCTCTCTCTCTCTCTCTCTCTCTCTCTCTCTCTCTCTCTCTCTCTCTCTGTTTGTAGTTGAATGGCAACACGATAGCTATATATTAGCCTATAAACATTATTATTATTAATATTATTTGCTAAGCTACAACCCTAGTTGGAGAAGCTGGATGCTATAAGCCCAGGGGGCTCCAACAAAGAAAATTGCCCAGTGAGGAAAGGAAACAAGGAACAATTAAATATTTTCAAAACAGTAACATTAAAATGAGTATCTCCAATATAAACTATAAAATCTTTAACAAAACAAGAAAAGCAGAAAAATACACAAGTGTGATCGAGCGTACTGTGACGAACAGAGAGAGGGTTGTGAACTCAGTGGCAGGATGCAATCAACTGAGTTCACAACCCTCTCTCTGTTCGTCACATTGGTGACCCCGGAGTGACCCGAACACCCAGCCTTCTGATTGGGTGCGAGCGAGTGGTGGATGATAGGTGGAAGGGGGGGGGGGGGAGGAGCGAGTCACTCCAGGGTCACCAATGTGACGAACTCCCCCCCCCCCCCCCCTTCCACCTATCATCCACCACTCGCTCGCACCCAAACCAACGACTTCTACAGCCACTTACTGTCGCTAATCAGCGCAATTTTTACTACTACCTCTCCAGATTCAGGGCACCTATTTAACATGTTCGAGAGACAGACAATGTTCAGAGCAAAACAGCAGACATGAATTTTCATGTTCGTTTGAGTGCGAGGGAAGAGCGAAGATACAAGCATATTATATACAAAAGGAATTATGTACAATTGTTTGACACACGGTTGGTACAGTACCCTCAAGCAAGACAACTCTAACCCAAGACAGTAGAAGACCATGGTACAGAGAACAATGGTTTGATTTTGGAGTGTACTTCTCCTAGAAGAGCTGCTTACCATAGCTGAAGAGTCTCTTCTACAATGATAGTGCAGTATCCCTTTAAGTGAAGAAGAATTGTTTGGTAATCTCAGTGTTGTCAGGTGTATGAGGACAAAGGAGACCGTGTAAAGAATAGGCCAGACTACTCGCTGTATGTGTAGGCAAAGGGAAAAAGAACCGTAACCAGAGAGAAGAATCCAATGTAGTACCGTCTGGCCAGCCAAAGGACCCCATAACTTTTGAGCGGTAGTATCTCAACGGGTGGCTGGTGTCCTGGCCAACCTACTATCTTTCGACAATTAAGGAGCTGACAGCTAAATCAAGCATCTGGGCATAGGCTTTGGAACCTCTATAAACAACGCTAGGAACTAGCTCACAGGTTTCAAGTGACTCGGATAGAGGAATCCCGGGCTGACAGGGGATGCAATAGTAGAATAGTGCTATTTCTAACCTGTAATAGCTGACCATTCCCTCTGACCGACTCCTACTGAAATAGGCTCAACTGCTCTGGAGGTTGACATAGCTTTTGTGGCTTGTTGGAGTCTTGGCTAACTTAAAAAGATCGTTGCTGCTTCTTGGCAATACTCAGTAGCACCAAAGAGTAGGGCTGTTCTTGGATGTCCGGAAATCCCAGCAACCGCTAGTTTTCTGCTGTCAATTCTGGCGAGAAAACAGGCTTCTGCTTTAAGTGCTGCTCATTTGGGAGTTGTGGCACGTTAGGGACAGCCCAACGTTGAGGAGACTTCGTTTGGTAGCGCTTATGGGATGGTGGGAACAGAAAAGATGGAGGCCATCCAAGAGTAAGCGGATGCGGCAGCAGGGGGGTATATATCAGATACGCCATTCTGTTTACATTCTAGTAATTATAAAAGTTATTAGCTGAGCTTTCCAAATAGATACACAAATAATATAATAGAAAAATTAAAGATGTGTAAGAAACTGAAGTTAGAGCACAAATATGCAATGTCGGATAAACAAAGGGTGCGACAACTTCAATGAAGTATGCGCTGCCAAATTACATAGTATTAGTGTATGACTTTTCTGCCAGCAGGAACAAGAAATAGGAAAATTTTAAAAATGAAAACCAAGGACTAAGAAAACTAAGGACAAAGATTATGTCTTAAGTTTTAACAGTTAGAAATAAGTTGTCATTGGCAATATTATAGAAAATGGGATCAGTATCCAGGAAATACAAAATATGGTAAAATCAAGGACAACCTAGAGAAAAAATAAACAACAAAAACAGATTTCTTTAAAACCCACTAGAGAAAGGGTAGCAAAGGCCAAGACGAAACCACAGCCTGAAAATGTAACTGCCACCAGAAACAGGGAAGCACTTCGGCCTCCATAAGAGGAGAAAGGTTAGGTCCTATCCAAGTGCCAACGTGCAAAAGATGAAAGAGGTAGTCAGTAAAACTACAACACAGAACAAGAAGACCACTATTACTGTTCAGGCAACCGGAAACGATCTATTCCTAAGAAAGGATGATGCTGGCCAGACAGAACGTTTGGTAAAAAAAATGTTGAAACAGCTAGGAACAAGACCAACAATACTTTAGTTATTGGTATTGTGGAGGATCAATATTTATTTAATTTTAGTTTTTTGTTTTTGTTTGCCAAATCCTGAGAGAGAGAGAGAGAGAGAGAGAGAGAGAGAGAGAGAGAGAGAGAGAGAGAGAGAGAGAGAGAGAGAGAGAGAGAGATGGGTAGTTAGTGTACCGATTGTTTGTTGTGAGAAAGACTGTTGGTATAAATGAGATTGTTTGTTTATGTTTTAGCTAGGTTACGGCATTGGTGAATGTCTTGGGTGAATGCTTATTTTGATTTGACTGCAGCAAGAGTCAGTTCCGTTTGAGTGCTGGATTACCATTATTATTTTTTCGACCAGCGGGGAAGTGGCTGATTATTTTTTGAGCTGTAATTCCTCCTTTGGAGAGACTCAATTTTTTGAAATTGGATTATTGTTGCTGACCAGGCCTGTATAGGATTGTATTTAGACTTCGCTATTCGATTGCTCAACTGTTGATGACCTAGGCCTGTGTATATTGATTGATGATGATGATGATGATGACTACCACCCCAATCAGCGAGGCAGTTGTGGCAAATTGCCACACAGTTTAATCTGTTAATCACAGAGCTGTGGTAGTGCCAATAAAGACAGTTGGCTAAGTGAAAGATTATTCATGTGTTTTTTTTTTGCGAAAGTGTTGGTGAACTCGCAATATTTATATATGTGTTTTGTGTTTTGATTTTTGGGTTGCGGTTAATTTTAAGTTTTTTGGGGGGTTTTTAAAAGTTGAAGAAGGTTTTATGGTTAATATCTATTTTGTGTCAAGTGTATGATTAGTGATAAGTGTGATTTTTTTGGTTGTTTAGTTTTATGAAATATAGTGTTAAGGTTATGTTTTGTTTAAATTTTCCTTCTGTCCAAGAGTCCAGTTGATAAAGTAAGGGGAAAGTTTGTGTTGTGGGACAATTGTCTGGTAAAGTGATTCAAGGGTGTGGGGGTTGTTTTGCAACATCCCGCCACAGTATTCTCTTAAGGCTCAATGTCAGCCACTTCACCCTCAGTAAGGCCACAGGGATAAATGAAAGCCTTAAGTTTATATGCCCGAAAACGAAAGTTAAATTTATAGATCTTCGGGGCACTTTCTCCGGCAAGAGAAAATTATACAAGAGATGGAAAAAACTTTAGTGAAGAAGAAATGAGAGTATACAGTAATCAAATTAATCTGAACCTATAAAATTACTAAATGGACAAAATGAACAAAGGAAAAACTCAACCCTTAAAAAATTATCCAACATCAAATAGAGGATATTTGGCATGAAATTTAGATAATACAAACTAGCTGAACTCAAGACGGATATTGTTTGAGATCAGCATTGTCCCTTAATGTAGCTTACTAACGCGCAGTTCACTTTAATGTTGCTACATTTAACAGCATATTTAAGAAGGCTGCATGATAGTTGTGTCTTTTCAATTGTAGATATTACTATGGAATTTTGTAGGAACAGAGAAACTATGTTTTTCATCAATCCCTGAAATTTTAATCAAGATATATGAATTATTCTAGGAACAATTTATTCCGCCAAAAATTACCATTCAACTCATACCGAAATAAACGTTTGCTGTGGCTTTTCTATGGCAGATATTAACATGAAAATTTCAGTTAGGTATGTGAAGTATTCTACAAGTAATTTACTACGCCGCCGAAAATCGCCCTCACATAGATATCGTAAAATGGCTACTGTGACTTTTTTAAGTCAAGCATCAATACGAAAATTGATATGAATGTAGTTCACATAGCATCCATCAAACTCTGTGAAAATAGTTTGGATTTCTGTAAAACTCTACGAGTAGTTTGCTCTTCCTCACTGATTTTTTAGGTTAAAGTCGCCAATTACGAATAAAAGTGACAGCCAAGACATGCCTAGAGCAGGTATGAAAATGAAAATTGGCAGAAACAAAGCTTATATATATATATATATATATATATATATATATATATATATATAAATAATTTCCTATAATTTCATTTGAATATACAAATTTTTATACGAGTTATTGACTCCACTGCCGAAGATATCACCTGTTCCCCTCACCCCCACCCCCCACCCCAACCCTACCCCCGATCCAAAATCCATGGTTAGGGAATGACTGGGCTATGGGTTGTGTGGGATATCTTCAAAAAAAATTTGACATCTCATATAAGGTTAATCACTTCGTCCGCGACAATAAATGTAAAACTAAAACAGTAAATCGGAAACTACCAAAGCCACAGAAGAAGAGAAAGAAAATAGAACATTTCTTCAGAGTGGCTCAATTTAATGCTCAGTAAGTTAAAAAAAATGGAAAACTTCAGGATAATGCTAGCTAGAAAGGAACTAAATGTCATAGGCATTAACTAGATCTGGATTCAAGAAAGAAAAAAAAAATATATTTTATCGGAGAATATAAAATCACAGTTTTTAAGCTCTTCAAGAAACTGAATATGAAGTGACAGGTGCAAATATGAAAACCATAGGAACAACCATGCCCATAATAACTATTAGCTACTACACTTTAATTGTTCAGTGGCTACTGTCCTCTAGGTAAGGGCAAAAGAGACTCTCAAGCTATGGTAAGCAGCTCTTTTAGGAGGACACGCCAAAATCAAACCATTGTTCTCTAGCCTTAGGTAGTGCCATAGCCTCTGTACCATGGTCTTTACTGTCTTGGATCAGAGTTCTCTTGCTTGAAGGTACACCCGGGCACACTATTCTATCTTATTTCTCTTCCTTTTATTGTTTCAAGTTTTTATAGTTTTTTATAGAAAATATTTATTCTAATGTTACTGTTCTTAAAAACATTTATTGTTCATTGTTTCCTTTCCTCACTGGGCTATTTCTCGTTTTGGGGACCCTGGAATTATAGTATTCTGCTTTTCCAACTAAGGTTGTAGCTTAGCAAGGCATAATAATAATAATAATGATAATAATAATAATAATAATAATAATAATAATAATAATAATAATAATAATAATAATAATAATAATAATAATAATAGACAGACACATCAATCGCAGGAAAAGGATGAAGAGCTGTACAGACAGCTTGGATTATCTGACCTAATGGGAGACTTTAATGCAGCAGTGAACCAGGACACTATGAATTCTACATCATACACAGACGGACATAGGCTACTAGAATTTGTCAACAGTAAATTCCTCCATCAGTGGGTCGATAAGCCAACTAGGGAAAACAATATATTAGTTAGTGCAAACAACAGAAGAAAATTTAGTATCCTGTGTCTAAGTATGCAAAAATATTGGCATAAGTCACCACAAAATACAGTAGTTAGTTTCAAGGTAGATATTCATCATCTAAAAGAAAGAAAAATTATAAAAAAGCTAGACTAAAGACGAGGTAACTGGATACAACTGAAGGAATACACCAAGAATATAGAAAGCGACGAAACATAGATACACAATGGTACTCCTTCGTAGAAATATGTATAGAAAAAGGGGAGAAATTTATACCGCAAACAAATATTTTACCAAATGGAACACCACAACCCAAATGGTTCAACAGAGAAATAGCCAATGCAATAAAAAGCAGAGACAGGAAACAAATCAATGGGTCCACAGCCTTCAATTCATGAAATTTCCGAGAACAAAAAGTTAAATAGAAATGTAAATATTATAGTTAGAAATGCCAATATCAATGAACAGAAAGGAGTGGCTTCTGCTAGTAAAGAAAACATGAGATTTTTATTTTCATATATAAACAGTATAAAACCGATAAAAAACATTAGCCCATTAAGATACTCGGAGGATAATCTTATAACAAATGATTAGGAAAACGCCTTACTGCTGAAAGAATATTTCACAACCATATTCACAAGGGAAGAATCAACGACCCTCCCCAAACCAGCTATCAAATATGAAAGGTCACATCCACTAAACAGAATCACCTTTACAATGGAAGATGTCAAAAATAAAAAGGGACACTGTAAGTCTAAAGCACCACGTTCAAAATATATGCATCCAAGAGATTATGGAACTAGAAGAAGAGCTAACCCCACTCTTTTACCAAAATTTCATTAAGACAGTCAACGGAAAAAAAGGCACCACATGGATGGAATCTATGCACTGTTCCTCCAATCTACAAGAAGGGATAAAAAACCTGGTAACTACAGACCTATGTGTAACATCAGGGTCTTGCAAAATTTCTGAATCAATTATACATTTAAGAGTAGAATATACAGAAAAATTTACTAATTTTCTGATAGACATCCAACATGGTTTTAGACAAGAGATACCCTGCATGACAAATCTGTTTAGCATATATGACAATAGCAGGAAAATAGAAATATCACACCTAGATTTTCAAAAGCCTTTTGACAAAATCACTCAAACATTAATGGTTAAAATGAGAGCACTAGGCATCATTGACAAGCCAGCTGAATGGGTCAAAGAATTGCTGAAAAGAGAAAAAAAGTTTTAATCATTATAAAAGCCTCAGATTGGGCAGCTGTTACAAGCGGAGTATTTCAAGGATCCGTTCTTGGTGCAGCACTGTTTCTGATTTACATTAATGACATATATTTGGGATTAAAAAATAGAATAGCCAAATTTGCCCACGATACTAAACTGGACATAAATGATGGGAACACCAAAAACGTAGAAGCCTGAGAGAGGATCTAATTAAGTTAGGTGAATGGTCGAGAAAATGGCAAATACCTTTCAACTGTGAGAAATGCAAAGTTAAGCACACAGGTTATACTATAGTAACCCACAAACAGAGTACTCACTGCTGAGTAATGAAATAGAATGTGTGGACCAGGAGGAAGATCAACATTATTGTTGGCAAAGATTTGAAGTTCACCAACAGAGCATAGTAGTTGAAAAGAAAGCACAAAAACTAATAGGTTACATAAAGAGACAATTCAGATATAGAAACAAAGCTGTACACATCTCTGGTGAGACCCCATCTAGAATAAGGAGTCCAATTCTGGGTTCCAAGTATTCAGAGGGATATAGATTGACTGGAAGCCGTAAAAGCTACTGCTACCAAACTAGTTCCAACACAAATGCAATTTAGACATAGACGGAGGATATAAAGTTTGACCTTATTTGATCTACTATCTCGACGACTAAGGTGGCAGTTAATAAGAGGCATTCAAGAATTCTTAAAGGAATAACAAATGTAGATTTTAAGAATCTATTCACGCTTAGCACAAATCAGTCCAGAGGAAACGGATACAAACTGGATTTGAAAAGATACACCACCACTCAATAGGGCAAATCATTTACATACAACATAGCAAATATATGGAACCGACTTCCAGCAGATGAAGAAAACAGTAACACGGTAAACGAGTTCAAGAATAAGTTATACATCACAAAACCTGTCCAAATGTTCAAACCAAATCACTTTGCCCAAGGGCAAATGGAGTCTCCCCGGATGGAATAACAAGTCTGAGACATTCAAAATACTTTTTTGGGCTCAGGCCATGCCGTCCTGATGGAAGTTCCTAAAAGGTAGCTTCCTAGGGTATATTTGACTACAGTGATATTCCCAGAGAATTTTACCTTAAGGTATCCAGAATTCTAACTCCTGGAGCGAATATCCCTAAATAAATCTCACCGGGATATCGCTTAATATCAGAGGACGTATTCTTGACACGTCACATAGCTATCTTCACCCCAAACAGTATTAACGCTTCGAGGGGTTACAGTGACAAGAATCTGAAACGAGAATGGAAAGAGAGCCGCTCATAAGGCATCTCTCCTATTCCGTTTCCAGTGTGTATCTGATGAAGGCGGTAGCGCCCTCTTTATTCCTTTTCATGTAGCTCTACTACTCGGTGTTTTCCCTTGTGTTCTCTCGTTATTTTAGATATAATTCAACATTTTGATGCCTTCTCTGGCCTCTTCTGCCTCTGGAAAGTTGAGTATTATCTTTACTGTGTATAAATGTAAGCTCTTGTCGTTTTGAATTAAATCAAAAGTGATATTAACGTAAACAAGAGCTGCTGCCTACCGGAGGCATCCTGGATGCTGTCGCTCGCTATATATGGGTCTTTTAGTTAGCTAGAGCGACGTTCCCGGTTTGTTATGCTTTAATAATCTAGCTATTTAGCTCCTCTAGGAATGCTTATATGATGCCGTTAGTTTTTAGTTCGGCGATTCAGGTAACCGATCTTGCCCTTCGCGAGGTTTAGTAGCCTTGGCATCTGGCCCTAGTACTTTCATGCATGATATAAGTTTTTCCGAGTGTTATGTTATTGAAGCTATAGGCAAATATTTTATACATGTAAGATATGGTTGAATTTTCTTTCCAAGATTGTATACGAGAAAGTTTTGCTGATTTAGGTAATCGATTCTCACCGCACCTAGGCTAGTAGTCTATGGCACAGTAGTATACTTTCACACATCCCCGATTGTTCTTTTCTCCTCAGGAGACTAAGTTCAATCCCTCTCTCCCTCTGAGCAAGCCTTAGGCTTAATCTTAGCGGTTCTATCTGAATAATATTCAGGTATAACAATTACTAGGATATGTCTGTCCTGACCGGATAACCAGAGTGACTGGTTTTTGGGGTTGGGGCAGAACATCAGAGTTTCTAGTCTGTGGTCTGCATCTTCCTAGCATAGAGAATGAGTATCCTTTGCTAGGTTAGGTGCAGACACAGGAAGCTTTGCTTCCCTAGTCCACGTCTGAAGGCTTCTGTATGAGATGATTCCTTCCTCTAGTGGTATAGCAGACTGTCCTGTGTTGTTTTTCTCGGGCTGGAGAATGAGTTTTCTCTGTTGCCTGGCGAAATAACTACACCTAGCTGTGTTCTGGTTTGGAGGAGGATAGCAAGTATTGCCAGTCTTCCTCCCTAATAGACAACTCTAGGTTAGGATGAGCTTCCCTAACTGCTGAGTGTGTCTCTTGCTAGAACGAAGTTTATAGGACCCTTATCCCTTTCCCCCCTCTCTTTCTTTCTTTTGGCCGCAGTCCTACTTCCGTACCTAGTGTAGGTTAGGATGGAGTACCGGCTCAGCTCTCTGCCGACCTGCAATTACATGCCAGCCGGCAGAGACCCTTTTTCTTTGGCAGAGTGAACCCCAGACCTCCCTTGGTCTCCCTTCCTTGTCTGCCGGTAGAGTCTGGTAGGCTATGGATTTCTTGGAAGCCTGAATGCTACATTCTCCCCTTCCATATGTTCACTCTTTCTGGATGGAAGGTTGTATGGCAATGCCATCTTATAACCTTACATCCATACTGTTTCTCTTACTAGTGTTTTGTACCCCTACCCCGGCTGTAGCCGGGCAGGTGGAGGTTCTCTGGTTCTTAGCCACTGTCGGCAGACATGGTTATTGCTAACTTTGCCTGCCGGCAGTGGAAACACATTCCGAAATCTGCTGGCCACTACGATTAGCGGCCAGCAGCTGGGTGTTAGTGTTTTCAGCTGCCGGCCGGTAATCATTGCCGGCCGGCACACATTTGCGAACCAGTGACCTGCCGCCTATTAGTTAAAGGTAGTATATTTTTTAACTATACAGGGGTAAATGCCGGCCGGCACGTGCTGGCGCACACCGGCATGTACCGGCGCGTGCTGGCCGGCACAGCAGCATTCGATGTACAGTAGTTACTATATTTATAGTGTAGTACACACTATATCAATAAAACTACAGTACAGAGTTTGTTGTAACACTAAAGTTCTCCCAACATACTTAATGTTATCTTGTACAGCCTTTTGTTGAGACCGTACAATATATAGAAAGTGAGTTCTTTCTGTATTCATTCTATCCCGTATATTAACACTTTATTTCAAGGTTTGAGCTACACCTTAAATTTCCGTTTAGGAAATTACATTAGATATTCTAGAATAGAATTAACCTTGGTTTTAATATCTTGGGAGGGTACAGCAATTGGCTGGGCAGGAAATACAAGTATGTGTCTTTTCTTCTTTCTTTTATAGCTTTACTGTGTGAGCTACATGTTTTATTATAAGTGAAAAGCCTTCACTTGATACTCATGGATTTTTCTTCTCTTTACAGGAGGACCATCCGAAGTGCGGGAGTATATTCTGCAATGTCCGCAGTAAGAACTTCTGTGGACATCTGTTTTGCAGGAGGCACGCAGCATGCGCAGCCTCCAAAGGTGATCTCCGGTATTGGGGCCCTCAGGTTTGTACTGTATGTTCTAACCTGATTACCGAGGCTTTTGACAACCCGAAGTCGACGGAGTCAAGGGATGCTGCCAGGGAAAAGTTATGAACCTGGGTGAGGGGTTTTCAGAAAAACACCCCAGGCCCCTACCTTCCAAATGAGAAGATGAGGGCCTATCTTTTCCCTAAAGCATCGGCTGATGCAGTCATTCCTCAGCCTTAGGTGGAGATACCAACTGCCCAGAATCCGGTAGATTCTGAAGTCTCGGCCGCCCTTCAAGGCATCCAATTGGACGATAAGATGTCGGAGGTATCGGATTCTACAGAGAAGGACCTTCTAGGAGAAGGTCAGGAGGAGGAGGTGTCCCAGGCTCCTCAAGTAGAAGAGCAAGAAATCGACGAGGTGTCGGTTACATCGGTTCCGGAGTCAGAACCTGTTCCCTCTACATCGTCTGCTATCCCAGATGAACTGGGAAGGACTCTTTCTTCTATTGTTGAGATAATCCAACAAATTCAAAGAAAGAATGATGAGAAGGAAGCTGCAAAGAAACTGGAGATACGTAGACTTGCAGCATCACGTGGGCCCCAGAAGCGACTCAACGTGAAGGATCTTCCTATGTGCTCGGACACAAATCCTTGGAGGTATGCCGAACACATGCCAATGACAACCGGGAAGATCATGATATCAGAAAAGTTGGGAGCAATTCCCCTGGAAGAAGTGGAATTTTGGCCCAACAAAGATTCTTATCCGGACTGCTATGTCCGTCTTAGGAAGGAGCAAGCCTCAAAGGAGGAGACGGAGCCGAAGGAGGTCATAGTTCTTGACCATAGTAAAACACAGGCGTTACTAGCGGGCTCCATGAAAGAGAGGGGCTTCACGAACTTAAAGGTGCCAGCCTTGAGTAAGAAGCTTCCCTCCTTTGTGGCCTCTTCAACCAGAGCCTTTCCCTTCATGGAAAAGGGATATAAGGCAGCCTTAAAGGCAGTGGAGTCAGGGAAACCATACCCCTACTTGGAGGAGTGCAAGCCGTTATCTCTGACCTTGCCCTTGGATCAAGAAGACTGGAAGGACGTCCACCTTACCTTCTCAGTCGGGAAGCTGGAAGCTGATATTGCTGAACGTCAGTTTGGCGAGGAAATTCCAAAACTGTTGGATGTTCTCTTGCGCAGAGAGCAAGAGACGAAGGAAAGACTTGCGGTATCGATGTCGTTGCAAACGATATTAGAAACGATGACAAGTGACCCCAAGAACCAGGACATGTTCATGGTAGTGGCCAAAACCCATCTGGCCACAGTTACGAAGGATCTCTATAGCTTTATTAAAGTTAGGAGAGCCTGTAGAGAGTTCGTGTTCGCCTCGGCTGCGGTGAGGCACGAACCAAGGAAACTGATATCCTCTCGTATCTGGGGTAAAGACCTCTTTTCCAACGAAGTGGTTAAAGAGGTAGTAGATGAGGCAACCACAGAGAATAGGAACCTTCTCAAAAAGTGGGGCTTAGATCTTAAGAGAAAGTCTTCTCCGGATGAGGGTCCCCAACCCAAGAAGAAGACAAAAAGGCCTAGGCCATCACCTCGGCTGGCTAAACCCTACCCACAGCAACAACAACAACAACGTCCTGTGACTGCGGTGCCTCAGATAGTGGCACAACCTTCAACCACGTACCAGCTGGTACATCAACAAGTGGCGGCACAGTCGCCAGTTTTTAACCCAGCCTTCGAAAGGCAGACTTCTCTTCGTTCGAAAGCTAGAGGAACAGCCAGAGGTTCTTCTAGACACCTTTCAAGAGGAAGGGGATGCATGGGAGGATGCGGTCAAGGAGGCAAGGCCTCAGGTCCACAACAGCAGAAGTGAGATACTTCCAGTAGGAGGGAGACTACAGCTATTTAGGGATCGCTGGACCTTCGATCCATGGGCCCACAGCCTAATAAAGAATGGACTAGGTTGGAGCTGGAGCAGTCCTCCACCTCATTTCCTCAATTCTCCCAACACTCAACCCCCGTTCTGGAAGAATATGTCCGAGAACTCTTAGACAAAAGAGTAATCCGGAAAGTTAAGTCCATCAAATTCCAGGGAAGGCTGTTTTGTGTTCCAAAAAAGGACTCAGAAAAACTCAGAGTCATTCTAGACTGTTCGCCACTCAACAAGTTTATAGTGAACTACAAGTTCAGAATGCTCACACTTCAACACATAAGGACCCTACTGCCCAAAAGGGCATATACTGTCTCCATAGACTAGTCTGACGCTTATTGGCATGTTCCAATTAATCGTCACCTCTCCTCCTACCTAGGCTTCAAGTTACATAGAAAACTTTACGCCTTCAGAGCCATGCCTTTCGGGCTAAACATAGCTCCAAGGATTTTCACGAAGCTCGCGAACGCAGCCGTCCATCAATTACGCCTAAAGGGGGTCCAAGAAGTAGCCTACTTGAACGACTGGCTGGTGTGGGCAGCATCCAGGACAGAATGCATGCAAGCTTCTAAGATAGTGATCCAGTTCCTGGAACATCTGGGATTCAAGATCAACATAAAAAAGTCTCGACTTTCTCCAACTCAAACATTTCAGTGGTTGGGAATCCACTGGAATTTGGAGTCATATCGACTTTCCATTCCTGGGAAGAAGAGGAAAGAAATAGCAGGATCTGTCAAGAGACTATTGAAATCCAAACGGATATCAAGACGCGAACAGGAGAGAGTGCTGGGCTCTCTACAGTTTGCTTCGATAACAGATCCAGTGCTAAGAGCACAGCTAAAGGATGCAACAGGAGTCTGGAGATAATATGCATCAAACGCGCGAAGAGATCTAATAAGACCACTACCGACTCGACTGCGAACGCTTCTCAAGCCGTGGGCCAATGCCAAGCAATTGAAGAAATCAATACTTCTTCAACCTCCTCCCCGTCAGTAACTATCCACACAGATGCTTCAAAGGAAGGCTGGGGAGGTCACTCTCATCAGATGAGAGTCCAAGGAGCTTGGTCCAATCTTTTCAAGTCATTTCACATCAATTTTCTAGAAGCCATGGCAGTACTTCTAACACTAAAGAAAGTATCTCCTCGCCACTCGACCCACATAAGACTGGTTCTAGACAGCGAGGAGATAGTGAGATGCCTGAATCGACAAGGGTCGAGGTCACCTCAAATCAACCAAGTGATGTTGGCCATATTCTGTTTGGCGGAAAGGAAGAAATGGCACCTTTCAGCAGTTTACATTCAAGGGTTCCGCAATGTGACAGCGGACGCTCTATCCAGGTTTACACCTATAGAGTCAGAATGGTCCCTTGACTCAGGATCGTTCTCCTTCATCTCGAGTCAAGTCCCGGAGCTGCAGATAGACCACTTTGTGACGAAAGACAACAAGAAAATAGATCGTTACGTGTCCCCATACGAGGATCCGCTAGTGGAGGCAGTGGACACTATGTCCCTAGACTGGAACAGATTGTCCAGTATTTATCTGTTCCCTCCGCACAACCTCCTTTTGAAGGTCCTCGACAAGCTAAGATCCTTCAAAGGTAAAGCAGCAATAGTGGCCCTCAAGTGGCCAAATAGCGTGTGGTTCACTCTGGCATTGGAACTACGACTAAAATTAGTACCGCTACCGGATCCATCCCTGTCTCAGCGAGTACAGAAGTCGACTGTCTTCGCTTCATCACAGAAAACATGGAACCTACATCTCATGATTTTCTCTCCTTAGCGATGAGAAAAAGATTCGGTGATAAAAGTCAGTTTAGACTTTTGGAGGAAACCAGAAGACATTATGAGGATTCAGGGAAGAAACAGATATCCTTTGCCAAGGCGAAGAAACCAAAGGATATCTCGACAGATTCCTATTTATCATTCTTCATTCACCTTCATGAGAAAGGTTTAGCAGCCAACACAATACTATTGTTCAAGCCTGCCTTGACAAGACAGATACTATATGCCTTACAGGTCGACCTTTCTAACGACGTTCTTAATGAATTACGAAGGCCCATGCTAGGCTTAGCCCTTCAGTGCCTCCAAAGACCCTTTGCATGGTCATTAGATAAAATTCTCCATTGTGTATAAATAATGAACAATGAGGAATGCGCTTAGAAGGTTTTGAATTAAAAGTCATATTTCTGCTTGTACTCGCTTTGGGTGCCAGAGTTAGTGAAATAGTGGCTCTCTCTAGAGAGGAAGGCCACGTCCAGTTCTTGGAGGGAGAACTGAATCTATTTCCAAACCCAACGTTTCTTACCAAGAACAAGCTACCCACCAACAGGTGGGGTCCCTAGATAATCTGCCCTCTGAAGGAAGATGTATCTCTATGTCCAGCGGAGTTCCTAAAGGTCTATCTTTATAAAACTTCAAACTTCATGGGAGGACAGCTGTTCAGAAGAGAAACCTCGGGCTCAAAGTTATCTATAACTAAGGGCGAAAATCACCCGTGTTATTCGCAGAACTGATCCAGACAGTACACTCGCTAGTCATGATCCGAGGAAAGTTGCCTCCTCCATAAAATTTCTTTAATTATATGGACTTTGAACATCCTTGTTCGTACACCGGCTGGTAGTCATCCAAGGTGTTCTTTATACACTATGCGAAGCAAGTGGAGCAACTCAAGAGGTCTGTGGTAGCAGCAGGTAGAATTCTTTAACTTTCCGTTTTAAATCTGCGAGGAACAGTGTAATTAATTTGGGACGATTAATTAAGAGGGTGGGTGTGTAGTCACTGTATGCTACTACACACTGAGCGATAGGCAATGAAAGTGTCCTTACGAACTGTTCCATTGACGTTGGTGAACTATAGCATAATACGGACACTTGTGCCTAGCGTTTCTTACACTAGTGTAAATAAAAAGTATACAGACTGTATCATAATTATTGACAATTCAATTAAAGTGGCAAATCTGTTTCCTGGTAAACGAAACAATATTTTCTCTTGACTGTTTTCTTTATGCTTTAACGGATATCATCCCCATTTTAAAAATTTTATAAATGTTGATCTGATATGTATGTTTATCAAATTTCAATAAACTAGTTCATAGTGAACCCTGCGTCTTATTCGCCCACACTCATCTTATTAGAAATGTACTGAGCATTAAGATTAAAATATGGATATTTTTATCACGGTATGTCTTTTAAGATTGTTCCCTGATTCAAGCAAAAGTCCACTCACTTTAACCCTTCCTTAGGAAGGGTTGACGTTGTACCCTAAGGGGATGGTGGTAGGGATGCAAAATTTGTTCCTATGCGGATACAACTGTTATCCAATAGTTAATAAGAGTAGTCACATTGGGGGATATGTCAGAAATTCATACTGTCATTGGCGACTCTTATACAAACTTTGCTTTATAATGTATAGGGCGAGACCACTATACAAGCTTATCATTTTGTCATCCATAGTTATTATGTACTCCTCGAGACTTTCTCCAGAGTCTAGTACGACTCTTCCCTGTAGGGGGCAGGAAGCACTAACATAGTTCATGCTTAGATGAAATGATGTATGACAGTAACATCATAGGTCTCTAGGTCTAGACGGACCAGGAAAATATTTTCTTGAGAGTACGGCACCAGTTGAGAATCCACAGATAAAGTAATGCTCTGGTAAATTTCCATCAGGACGACATGGCCTGAGCCCAAAAAACGGATTTTGAGCGAAGCGAAAAATTTATTTTTGGGTCAGGTAGCCGTGTCGTCCTGATGGACCCGCCCTTCCTTTTATTGTTAAAGGGCTTATCGACCCCTCCCTATAATACAGTATCTGTAGCACCTCGTATATCGCTACAAGGAATAAAGAGGGTGCTATCGCCTTCATCAGATACACACTGGAAACGGAATAGGAGAGATGCCTTATGAGCAGCTCTGTTTTCATTCTCGTTTCAGATTCTTGTCACTGTAACCCCTTGAAGGTTATTACTGTTCGGGGTGAAGATAGTTATGTGACATGTCAAGAATACATCCTCTGATATTATGCGATATCCCTGTGAGAATTATTTAGGGATATTTGCTCCAGGAGTTAGAATTCTGGATACCTTAAGGTAAAATTCTCTGGGAATATCACTGTAGTCAAATATACCCTAGGAAGCTACCTTTTAGGAACTTCCATCAGGACGACATGGCTACCTCACCCAAAATAGATTTTTCGCGTCCGTTCTAACTTCATGTAACTCACTCTCAGTTCGTAGTTGAATAGTAGCATGTTCAGCTCTCTCTCTCTCTCTCTCTCTCTCTCTCTCTCTCTCTCTCTCTCTCTCTCTCTCTCTCTCTCTCTCTCTCTCAAAGTACTTGTAACTCCATATAACTCACTTCCAGTTCGTAGTTGAATAATATGTTCAGCTCTCTCTCTCTCTCTCTCTCTCTCTCTCTCTCTCTCTCTCTCTCTCTCTCTCTCTCTCTCTCTCTCTCTCTAGTTCGCAATTGAAAGATATCACATTTAGCTCTCAAAATTGGATGGTCACTCTTCGATTATTGAATAAGAGCAAGATGGATTAGGTAAGTGGTTGTTCTTTTATTGTTGTGTGTCTGATGAGATGAAAAGCGTGATTAAAAAAGGTAATAAGGTCGTGGGTGATATCAATAACGTTGTGCAAGGTCAAACA
This sequence comes from Palaemon carinicauda, assembly GCF_036898095.1. Taxonomy (NCBI): domain Eukaryota; kingdom Metazoa; phylum Arthropoda; class Malacostraca; order Decapoda; family Palaemonidae; genus Palaemon; species Palaemon carinicauda. The sequence goes on along the minus strand of NC_090733.1, from coordinate 100,776,675 downwards.
ATAAGGCTTTGACGTGGGTTTGGGTCTGACCAATTTTGGAATATTGTATCTATACTATCCTGAATAAGTAGTAGTTTTGTCTTTTATGATTTTTATTGTTTTCATTGTGAATGAAAAAAATAAAGTTTTTATATGTTGGGTATACAAAAGTTTCATATCTATTCATATCAATCTATTATATGTTTTCCCGTAAGTCATAAAACTGGATATTAGACAAAGTTTAAAAGACAAGCTACCCACAAATTCTATAATAATGCTAATGATATCAGTCCAATAATTCAGGTTACAAATGCTTTGTTTCCATTCAACTCTTTAAGGAGCGCTTGTAGCTTGTTGGGAACCTCCAATTTGGCTAATTTCTTCAGTCAGTTTTGTATTATTATTTTCAAATAATTTATTTTTTTAGTTCATAACACTTATGTTTCAGATAGTGAGTTATGTCTTGCATGTTTATCATAATATTAAAAAAATGGATTTCAAAGTATTATATCTTTTAAATCCTACACAAAAAAATAGTACTTCATATTTTATGCTTGCATGATGAGTATTCATTTCTTCAAAGTCTTTCTACAAAACAAGCAATTTTTCTACATTATACTGGATACTGTCTAGGTAAAAAAAAAAAAAAAAAAAAAAAAAAAAAACTTCCAACCCTCTAATATAAAAAAGCTGAAAGATTTATTACCTAATGAGGATACGGCCGTTTAAGAAAAAAATAGCAAAATACGGATATGCTTACTTTTTTTGTTTAAAGTTTTCCTAAAAGTTAGAATTCCTTTTTATTGTGTTATAACCTTTAAATTATATTAACATATTGGGAAATATCTCCGATAATAATTATCTCAATTACCTTCCTAAATTATTAAACATAATGAGTCAGATATGCACCGATTTTATTTAACATCAGGTATCCCTATTTATTTAAATCCGTTTATTGTGTTATGAACTTTATTTATATTAACAAGTTTGGAAATATCCTTGATATTGTTTTTTTACGTACCTTGTTCTATTATTATTATATATGTATATTAGGATTCCCTATACCTGATTTTCGACATTTTTATACCCTAATCGGAGAGTTCACTCACCTAAAAGGAGCGATTGAGAATTCTGAAATGCTTCCGCATGAGTGCAATTTCTTTCCACATCTGGAATTTTTTTTTTTCTTATTTTGCGTGAAATATGGTAGATAGATTTTTTGAGTTTCATAGATGACAGAGCTCTCCTGCTAAAAAGAAAAAGTAACGAGTAGAAGTGATATAAGGTAATAATATGTTCATACAGAGATTTCATTAATGCTTTTAAGATCTGAAAAATTTAGTAAAGGTATATATAAAAATACCTAAATACTTTAAAACATAGTCCAGGAAGATATCCCCCACACACTTCATTGTTAAAAGTAAATTCCTGTAAATCATCGATCCAAGTTTTTGTTATAAGTGCTGTCGGTATAAATTTCTGATAAAAATGCCAGCAATAAAAACTGGAATCATTGCTTTAAATTGGGAGAGTTCTTATGCCCTTTAGGTTTCAATAACAGCTGTATTTCCTACTATTACTCAATTCATTAAGGAACTAATAGCCGTTTTAAGCCACGTGTTGTACAAATATTGATGACAATGATTGCGAATGTGACACTGGTACCAGCAGCATCGACTGTGTAATAGTTTATCCGTCACATAACTTTTGAAAGTTCGTCTATTTTCTATTTAATTAGATGGAAAACGATCTCTATTCGATTACATAAATCTTCAAGAAAACTTTTCGTAAAGGTTTATATAGAAAACTATAGATAATTGTTCGTTATAAAAAATAAAAATCCTTACTGCATACGCTTTATTTTACATACTAAGCTTCGGCTGGTATATGTTGCTTATATTTTTAGTTTTATTAATCTAGTTCATTCTAAAAACAAAAGATATATACGCACATATAGGAAAGACTTCAAAGTAGATAAGCTAGATAAAAAAGCCATTATGATCCTGTAGATGCATCTGAAAGATTGAAAAGATATTTTTCTTCTTTAAAAACGATATACGAAACATAACCAACCTACTGGAGGAATGATGTGTGTTCCACAAATACTAAATCTAAATCACGTTCAGTATTGCATTTGTTTTACAAAGGATTGAATTAAATCTTTCTACATCCATAATTATGGCAATGTCTACGAATCTATTGTGCGAGTGAGAGAGCAGTTAGGTAGTAGCCGAGAGGCGAGGGGGAATGCAACTGGACTTTATTAAACAATCATCGAGTTCATACACATGGACTTAACCATCGAATTTATATACACTGACTTGCCAGCAGGAACGTCACACAAATTCAAACAATCAAACATGAGCTAGCCTACTTGCACAGGTTGGTCTATTAACTGTGCAGGGAAGAGAGAGAGATAAGATAAAAATGGAAAACCGTTACAGTGTACAAGTGAGTATGAAACACGTGCTGTACATGGCTTTCGCCCCTAAAAAGGACATACATATGAAATAGGGCACCCTCCTCTGGAGAGGCTTACTGTAGGAAGGTCATCTGGCAAGATATATGCAGATTTAGGTAAGCAATGGATACCCAGTCTTCTTTGTCACGAATGTTAATAAAGAATGAGTTTGGTGTACAATGGATCACGAGGAAAGGGCCCGTAAGGGGGCATTACCGGTGGCTTGCTAGTGTCGTTGCACAGAAAAATGTGTGTTCCCAAATGCAGTTCTGTCGGTATACTTTACTTCGCTGGAGGCTTGCAAGTTTGGTGGCCTGGATTAATTTTCTCACAATGCAAAGTAGGCATTGGCGATTGTCGAGGAGGTTGCAAAGACGACCAGGTGTTGGTATACACAAGTTCAGCTGCCGAGACATCCAGGCTGTCTTTAAGAGTGATCCTTAGACACAGGAGGACAAAGGGAATCTGGGTAAACCAGTTGGAGTCCCTGCAGCGGGACATCAAAGCTGCTTTGAAAGTCCGAGGAAAATGTTCAACCATTCCATTAGCAGCAGTGTTGTATGCTGTTGCCCAATTTAGGGTGATTCCCAGGAGATTCAGTAATGATGTCCACAATTGAGAGGTGATAGCGATACCCCTATTAGAAGTAATATGCTCAGGGATACCAAATCTGGCTATCCATTCTGAGTGTAAGGCAAATGTACATATGGCAGACTTTCCAGTTTCCATGGGAATGGCTTCAGCCCAACGAGTGAACAGGTCAATGATGGTTAACAGGTAACTAAGTTATTGCAATGTGGGTAGGGGACCTACTACATCTACAAGAATGTGGGAAAAACAACACTGAGGCTGAGGAATGGTGCCCACTCCTGAATCCGTGTGTCAAAGTACTTTTGAGGTTTGGCCTGAAGTACAAGCGTGGACCCAGTCCTTAACATCCTTAGCAATACTGTGCCAAATGAACTTCATCTTCATTAGCTGTGTAGTAGATTGGTGTGAGGGATATGAAAGGAATACATGAATGAAATAAAACACCTGTCAGCACATGGGAGCAGGTATCCACGGTCTAGGTCTACCAGTACTGATGTCACAGAGGAGGGTGGTGTTGGAGTCGTTGAGAGAGATGTCTTTAAAATGGAGGGATGTGCAGTATGTCCTACAATCCTAGGTAATTGGCAGCCAATGTGTTTCTTGACAAGGCATCGGCAATGTAATTTATATTCTCAGGGACGTGCTGAAGGGTGTAATTATATTCAGCCACGGCAGAGAGATGTCGGCGTTGACTGGCAGACCAGGTGTCGGACTGTTGAGCGTAGAGGTACACCAGAATCGGGTGGTCCATGCAAATAACTTAGGGCCTACCTTCCAAGAAATGGAAAAAGTGACGGAGAGCCTAGTGCTCCCCCAACAATTACCGATAGGAGGTAGAGTGGCCCGATTCCACCTTGGACAGTTTTTTTACTGAAAAGGGGTAATGAGAGGGGAGAGCAATTGATCACCTACTTGATTACTGCACCACTAGCGACATCGCTGGCATCGGTGGAGAGAAGGAAAGGGACACGGGAAAAGTGAGAGAAGCAGCGGTTAATAGGGCATTCTTTGTGTTGTAGGAGGCCGCTTCTTCAGGGGAAACTCACTTCAGGTCTTTTGGCTTGCCCTTGAAGGAGGCGCAGTGGGGGACAGGAGTGCCAGAGATGGTTCGAGGAAATGGTGATAATAGTTCATCATGCCCAAGAATTCTTGCAGTCCTATGACGGTCGATGGCATAGGGAAGTTCTGAACGGCTGCTACCTTCTCAGAGAGGGGGTGAACTCCTTCAGGAGTGATGCGGATCCCTAAGAACGATACATTTTTGGTGCCAAAGGTACACTTGTTGTACCGGACTACAAGGCCATTCTGTTACAGGCGGTCAAACACGATGCGTAGGTGACGAGGTGTTCCTTTTTGGAGGAAGAGGACAAGTATGTTGTCCACGTAACATATACAAGGGAAGATCCCCTAGATGCCATCCAGGAGGCATTGAAAAGTGGCCCCAGCAATAGGAAGGCCAAAATAGGAGTAATTGAAGGTGTATGTACCAAAGGGGGTGGTAATAGCAGTCATGGGGATGTCTTCTGGGTTCATGGGCACTTGATAATACCCCATCTGGAGGTTGAGCTTGGAGGATACATTCTCTTTGTGCAAGGTGGTGGTCACGTCAGCAATGTTTGGGAGAGGGTAGTAATCCAGTTATGTCTGCATGTTCAGTCGCCTGTTATACCCACATGGATGCAAAGAGCCAAGTTTCCTCAGGACAATGTGTGAGGGTGACGATAATGGGGTTGAGGCCTTTTGGCAAAGGCACATTTCTTACATTGTGGAGAGCATTTATATAGCTGCTGCCAAACGATCCAGTGCCAGACGCCTGAATCTGGTGAACACTGGGGGTCCTGATGTCTTGATGTGATAATAAATACCATGTTTATCGGTAACTGAGGGCATTTGACAAAGTTCTGGACGGAAAACTTCTGGGTACGACCTGAGGAAGTGGGCGTAGGCATCCGTGGGTGTACTGATATGTTGAGCAAGGCTGGAGGGGGCGGTTGGATAGGTGATGAGGAATACGAATCTGTGATGACTAACCATCAGTGAGGAACATCAACTAGAAGGTGGAAATGAAAAATCGGCACCAAGGATTGGCAATGTGATGTCAGCAACAAGAAACTTCTAATAATATTTGGTACTTCCAAATAATAATGTGAAGGTTTCATAACCATGCATGGGTATTACAGATCCGTTGGCAGTTACCAGACGGATGTCAGCAGACTCAAGACTACATCGTGTCCTGGAGAGCGGCCTTGGCAGAAGAGAACAGCAAGCACTCATGTCTACCAAAAATTGCACGACCGTACCTGCATCATGTAAAAAGAAAAGATTATTGACAGGTTAGGCCACCGCCAGAAGCGATGGTCTACTTGCATGTGTTTTGGCCGCTGACAACCGTTCGCACATTTATTCTGAGAAGCCCCTAATCTGGATTGGTTGTATCATAACTGCAGCTGATGAGCATCAGTAAGTGGCTGGAGAGGTTGCTGGGTGGGGCGCATTAGAGGGGTGGTATATGTAGGTAGTAAGCGGCTTTGTCACTGCTCCGGCATGTCACAGGGTGGGGTCTGTGTTCTTCCAAATTCACGTCAGCTTCGGTCGATGTTGAATAGTTTTCCACTTCATCAGGAGTGGAGGCGTTGAAGAAGGTCTTGAAGGTCATGAAGTGGCTACCCATAAGGGCATTGTATTAGGTTATCAGGTACTTCATGGGCAAAATATTGACATTGGGGATGGCAGTGAGTACAGGTTTGGGCAGGCGCCATACCCATAGGGTACAAAGTATATTCACTTCATGAGGAGAGCTGTCTGCGGCAGGTTGCAGGAGAGCGATACTGGTAATTTCCCTGAGGGCCAGCAAAGTCTTTTGATCCAATAATTGTTGAGAGCGGGAAAAGCTTGTCTACATGGGCAACTGGCGATGGTGATTAGTGCCCCAGAAGATATGTTTTGAGGGCGTTGTACAATATTGGGGTGTCCCCTTGTTCACAAAGGCCATTGGAGATTTCTGGGAAAAGATTTCTGGGAATGTGTCCCCTGGGATTGCCTCGAGGACATAGCTTACTTTACTGCTTCACCGACTCACGTCCGTGATGCGCAACTGGACTTCGGCATTCTGGAAATAGCCGAACGCTTCTCCACTGGTGAAGTGGGACAGTTTCATTGATGCAGCGTGAGTGGAAGAATCAAGTTCTGTGGGCGGTATCATCAAACAGTAGGGCATAGCAACGACGGGGATGGCAGGAGGGAACGAGTCTTCCGAAGGTCACCAATTTTGTGAGTGAGCAGTTAGGTTGTAACTGATAGGCAAGGTAAAAGCAACTAAGCTTTATTAGACTATCATCGAGTTTATATAGCCTACACGGACTTGCAAGAAAGAACGTCACAAGCTTGCACACTTATACAGGTTGGTCTAACCATCAGTGCAGGGAAGAGCGAGTGGTAAGATAAAAGAAAACCATTTCAGTGTATAAGCGTGTATGAAACACATGCTTATCCCAATATCAATTTCCTCGTTGAAACTGACTGTACCTGTATACGTATTAACTGGTACACAATTATAAATGTAATCCAAGAATTTATTGTGCTACATAATGCCAGAATCACATAGGAGTGATGTGAGACACGAAAAGGGTTACTTGTGAAAACTAAAGTGGTAACAAAGTTCTTTACCGGCTGTGTCACATAAGACGAAACATGTCAGGAATGGAAAACATATGTAGTAACGTGTCGACCAAAAATGAGCCTGTTTACTCTTCGTGTCGCGTGTCGGGCAAAACTGTATTCTTCAGCAGCAGTTTTCATTTACTTGAAAAGTAAAATTTTATTTAGATTTAATAAAAAAAAGATACATTATGATTAACCTGCTGCTGTTTTTTCCCTAATTTTTTAGATAGGAATAAAATTTCAATAGGTCCATACTTTAAAAAAATACTTTGTGTTCAACCTGCTATATTATATGTTTTTATTTCCTTAATAATACGGTAGAATTTAGAATTGATTAAAACAAAAAAAATTAAAAGCACCGTTTTCAACTTGTCTATATGAATTTTGCATTTTCAAATAAAATTTCATTATGATATAAAAGAACAAATTTTGGTCAACCTACTGTTTTGAGTCTTATTTTGGTGTTATTAATGGTTTTGGTGATGTTGTGTGTGTGTGGTGTATGTGTTTTGTTGTGGTATTTGTTACTTTTTCTGCTGTTGCTAATAAACTTTAAAACTAATTTCAAAATCGACTGAGATTCAAAATCTTATTTTTTTCTTCCGATATAGGTTTTCGCCAATTACAGTCTCCATATTCTAAATATGGAAGCACTATTGACTCCAGTTCCACACAAGTCTTGTATAACATTTTTGAATGATCAGATTTTATTAATCTTTTTATTTCATCAGTTAGAAGAATTTTTTTTTTATTACATTCTCTTTTCTATTCATGAATAGAAAATGCTTATGGTACATTTATTTTTTTTTCTTGGCTTCCTCAATAAATCTAATGCAATATCAGCCAAGGAATCTATCGTGTCAACTGACAAACGTGAGCACGTGCCTGAGCTTTATGTGACAGGGTGACATGTGATGCGAGATGTCTCGCATTTCACCGTTTCCTTGCCTCCTGCCGTCTCACTTCCTATTTGGTTCCGGCCTTACACTATGATGTTGCATTCGATGCCAGAAATTCCATTTCAATGAGTATCTGAACCTGAACTTTGAATGCGGGAAGATGTATAACCAAGAAACTAGGTGGTTAGTCTAGCATAGTTTACAGCATAACGTGGCAGGCTAGGTCGTATGGTGGCGGACAGGTGTCAATGGGTAGGTGCCCAATCACATTTTTTTGCTTTAATATCTGACTTTAAAAAAAAAAAAAATACTTTATTATGTGAAATATTAAACCATTTCGATTTTTGTGTTTTCTTTTTTTTGTATTTTCAAAGGGAGAAAGGGAAGTTGATGAATTAGTTTGTACGGTATTCATTCATATAAAAAAATACTTTCAGAAAACAATTGACAATTTCTGAAAACAGACCTTGTAAATGTGAAATATACTAATTTGGGTTGTTTTATTTTTTTATTAATTTATATAAGAAAACTTTAATGTAACACTTAAATGATGAAAATTTAAAAATATTCAGTTAGTCCTGTGTTCATATCAAACATGTATTTTTATCCTAAACATTCCTAAAATTACAGTAAATTACCAATTATACGATTCACATTCAATGGGAAATGGATTTTTCTTAAAGCATTTTCCAGGAAAGACCCAAGAGATTAGCAAGGTGAAAAATATCCTCTTTAGGTAAAGGTAAAAGAAGCATTCTGATTTGACATTTGTATGTCTTAGCTTAGGTAGTTTGAAACTAGATACCGTGTATTGTTAACCTTATATGTATTATTATAAAAAATCACTAAATAGTATTGGTAAAAATTAGGAGGAGAGAGAGAGAGAGAGAGAGAGAGAGAGAGAGAGAGAGAGAGAGAGAGAGAGAGAGAGAGCGATTTATTATACTCTACTCCAGTTTCTAATTGATCCATTAAGTTTTTTCTTAATATGTAAACATTCTTATCCGATACTGATTGGCAGAATTTAATGCGTTGAGATACAAAATGGAGAGATTACTTATTAAACATAAAAATACCAAGATTCAATAAATGGTTCATGATAAAGATGGTGCCTAAAGAAGGTCCCTGGCGAACCGTCGGACTGCGCTTCCGTCAGACAGCGGTTCGAGACCCGCTCAAGTTCGATAGTGACAGCAACCGTACCAACCTTGTGAGCTAGGGGTGGTTTGGGGGAGCATATAGGTCTACCTGCTGAGTCATTAGCAGCCATTCCCTGGCCCTCCCTGATACTAGCTTGGGTTTTGAGGGGGCGTGAGCGCTGATCATAAGTAATACGGTAATTGTTCACAACACCACGCTCTTCATTTACTCGAAAATAATGCAATCCTGCAGTTCTCATCTTCTTGCACAGTAATTAGGTGGTTATTTAGATTCTGGGGAAGCAATAATTAGCAAGATATGTTGAGGAAGGGGGAAGGGGTTATAAAAAGAAAATAGCTCGGTTTCCTCACCAAACGACTTGGAACTGACATGTCAACATAGTCAACCAAACAGAATTCGTGATGCCAGCGTACATAAACAGAAGTTCGTGATGCCAGCGTACATTTGATATACTGTATATTCAAAATATACTTAATTAAAAATGGATTAATTACTCAAAAGTGTCCATAAAATATGCTATTTACAAATAGTGACACAATTTTTGATTAGGTGTATTTTGAATATACAGTATATCAAATGTACGCTGGCATCAAGAACTTCTGTTTGTGTACGCTGGCATCACGAATTCTGTTTGGTTGACTATGTTGACATGTCAGTTCCAAGTCGTTTAGTGAGGAAACTGAGCCATTTTCTTTTTATAACCCCTTCCCCCTTCCTCAACATATCTTGCTAATTATTGCTTTCCCAGAATTTAGATAACCACCTAATTACTGGGCAAGAAGATGAGAACAACAGGAATGCATTATTTTGGAGTAAATGGAGAGCGTGGTGTTGTAAACAATTACTGTATTATATGGTCAGTCTCTAGGGCATTGCCCTACTAGCTAGAGCATTGTTACTGTCCCTTGCCTCTGCCGTTCACAAGCGGCCTTTAAACCTTTAGCCATTGTTATAGAGCTCTTAAATATCCGTTGGCTGGACTTTTTACTCTTCACTGACAAAGATTTCAGGAAATCTCTCCACAAATATTTACACAAATGCTTAAAAATTTTGGGAAAAAAATTATTCCCTTGTAGCAAAGAGGAATTTCAGATGAATAAACCATAAATTAAGCATCTTCATAGAAAAAAATATACAAAATTAAATACTTACGCGAAAAGAAATATATAAATTAACCTCATATTGAGTATATCCATAGAAAAATTAACATATGGTAGAGGAAAGCAAAAAGTACATTGTGAGAAAGGATATTGGCGAAGTGAGAATTTCCTAATATTTTGATAAATGTCCCAACATCATGAAGAGTGCCAAAGAGAGTTGGGAGTATAACCATTAATCAGAAAGAGAAAACAAGGACTGCTCCCAGCAGATCTTTCTTTTGCAGTCCTATACAAAAATGTGATAACCAGTTAAAAGAGTGGGATTATCAATTATATTCCTTCAATAGTTTTTTTTTTTAAATGAACTAATTTTCCTGTCTTCGCTTGGTCTCTTGAGAGAGAGAGAGAGAGAGAGAGAGAGAGAGAGAGAGAGCCTTACCTTATTGCCTTATTTTTTTGTTTGGGTTCCCCCAGGTCCCTCAGTGTGGGGCACCTCGTATATCCACCAGAGAGTTGCTAATACATCTTCCGGTGTATTTTGCATCTTCCAGTCTTGGATGGTCTGGGATGCATCTTAGGTATTTATCGAGCTGATTTTTAAATGCATCTACGCTCACTCCTGATATGTTTCTTAGATGAGCTGGCAGCACATTAAATAGTCGCTGCATTATCGATGCTGGTGCGTAGTGGATTAATGTCCTGTGCGCCTTTCTCAGTTTACCTGGAATGCTTTTTGGCACTATTAATCTACCTCGGCTTGCTCTTTCTGATACTTTAAGCTCCATGATGTTTTCAGCAATTCCTTCTATTTGCTTCCATGCTTGTATTATCATGTAGCGTTCTCTTCTCCTTTCTAGACTGTATAGTTTTAAAAATTGCAGTCTTTCCCAGTAATCAAGGTCCTTAACTTCTTCTATTCTAGCAGTATAGGACCTTTGTACACTCTCTATTTGCGCAATATCCTTTTGGTAGTGTGGGTACCATATCACATTGCAGTACTCGAGTGTACTACGCACATAAGTTTTGTAAAGCATAATCATGTGTTCAGCTTTTCTTGTTTTAAAGTGTCTGAATAACATTCCCATTTTTGCTTTACATTTAGCCAACAGTGTTGCTATTTGGTCGTTGCATAACATATTCCTATTTAAAATTACACCAAGGTCTTTAATTGCTTCCTTGTTTGTGATTGTCTCATTATTAGGTCCCTTGTATGCATACACCATTCCTTCTCTGTTTCCATAATTTATTGATTCGAATTTATCGGAGTTAAATACCATCCTATTTATCTCCGCCCATTCATATATTTTGTTTAGATCTCTTTGTAGTGAGTTCCTATCTTCATCACAAGTAATTTCTCTACTTATTCTTGTGTCATCGGCGAAACTTCTCACTACGGAGTTTTCAACATCACAGTCTATGTCTGAGATCATAATAACAAATAGCAGTGCAGCTAATACCGTACCTTGGGGCACACCAGATATTACCTGGGCTTCATCTGATTTCTCGTCATTTGCAACCACTATCTGTTTTCTGTTTTGCAGGAATTCTTTTACCCATTTTCCTATCTTTCCCACAATATTATGCTTTCTCATTTTTTTCTCCAATATGTTATGGTCTACCTTGTCAAAGGCTTTTGCAAAATCTAGATAGATCACATCTGTGTCTTTTTCATTTATCATATTATTGTATATGTTTTCATAGTGAGCTATCAGTTGGGTCTGTGTACTTTTTCCAGGTACGAAACCGTGTTGACCCATATTAAACAAATTATTTTTGACCAAATGGTTCATTATTTTCTTTTTTATTACCCTCTCATACACTTTCATAATATGTGATGTTAGACTAACAGGTCTATAATTGCTTGCCTCTAGTCTTGATCCACTTTTGAAGATAGGGGTTATATAAGCTAATTTATGTTTAACATATATCTCGCTCATATCTATACTCTGTCTTAGCAGTATTGCAAGTGGCTTCGCGATAGTGTTTGCAGTTTTTTTTAACAAAATCGCTGGAACTCCATCTGGTCCGGCTGCCGATCCATTTTTAATTTCGTTTATAGCCGTGACAATATCTGCTTCATTAATATCTATATCCGTTAGATATTCAACATTTTCTTCTCTCATTTCTGTTTCATTATTCTCATTCGCAATTCTTGGCGTGAACTCACTCTCATATTTTTCTGCTAATATGTTGCATATTTCCTTTTTTTCATTCGTTAGCCGTCCTTCAATTCTTAGAGGGCCTATTTCTATTCTCCTTTTATTCATCTTTTTTGCATAGGAGTAAAGTACTTTGGGGTTTCTTTTTATATTTTGAAGTGTCCTTTCTTCTAAGTCCCTTTTTTCATTTTCTTTCGACTGTATAATCTTTTGTTCTGCATTTTCTATCTTACATTTTATTTCCCTCATTTTCCACACATTTTTTTCTTTTGCAAGATTTTTCTTCCACTTTTTAATTTTCTGAAATAAGATCCTTCTGTCTCTTGGTATGCACGTCTTTTGTTTATTGTTTTTTTTTCGGTACATATTTTTCAACAATTTTCTCCAGTATTTTGTACAGTATATCCGTATTTACCTGTATATTATCAATTATAAATACATTTTTCCATTCTTTATTCAGTTCTTCATTTATTTCTGACCATTTTATATTCTTACTGTAAAAGTTATATTTTCCATATCCTTCCCAAAGTTTTGTGCTTTTATTAATTCTGTGATCACTTGCTTTGGAATGAACTATCAATTCTATGACATTGTGGTCTGAAATTCCCGTGTTATACACTATTATTTCTTTAACATAATTCACCTCATTCACAAATACTATATCTAGGACATTTTCCTTTCTTGTTGGAATGTGGTTTATTTGTTGCATATTATGTTCTAATAGCATATCTTGAAGCTTTTCAAATTGCCTCTTATCTTCTGCGCTACTATTACTATCTTTTTTATATGTATACATACAACCACTTTCTTCTATCCGTTCTTTCCAATCCACGAAAGGAAAGTTAAAATCTCCGGATAGGAGTATATTCCAGTCTTTATGGTTTCTACATATATCATCTATTTTTTCTATTATTATGTCAAACTCCTTAGTGTTTGGGGGTCTGTAAACTACAATATTCATTAGTTTTTCAAATTCAAATTCTACCGCAATCAATTCACATTCTGTGTTGCTGTATTTTTCACATACTTTTCCTTGATTTATGTCTCTTCCATATATTGCGGTTCCCCCTTGACTCCTATTTTTTCTGTCTGATCTATAAGTTTGGAAACCCTTTATCTGGTCATCACTGCCAGTCTCTTGGGAATACCATGTTTCACTTATATTTAATATATCTATTTTTTCAATTTGGGTTAGTTCTTCTAAGAACTCTATTTTCCTTTTGGAGTTACTCGTGACTAAACCCTGTGCATTCATTACTATTATGGTTTGTGTTTCATCCCCATTATTTAATATTGGTAATAATATGGATTCTCCCATGCTTCCTTCCTGTTCTGATATGATGTTCTTTTCTTCATTTCCCGGAATTCTGCCATTAAAAAATCCAACTTTTCTATTATATTTGCTCTTTCGCCTTCATATTTATTTGTGTGTGTATACCTGCAACTGTCCCCATATCTGCACCAGCCCCTGGCATTATAGATGCATTCTTTGTAGTTGGGCTCTAAATGTGCAGGTTTGGGTTGAAAGCCCTCATATCTTGGGGCTCTTGGTTCAAAGCGCGGTTTATACACGGCCTGCTTTTTTGTTTCTTTTTTTGTTTCTTTTTTGCTTTCATTTTTCTTTTCAGTTTGCTGAGTTTTCTTACTTTCATTCATGGTTGCAGGATGCATATATCTACATTTTTTGTTGTAAATGCATCCTTTTCCTTCTTTTAGGTTTTTGCATATTTTTGGATGGAGATCTCTGCATTCGTCTCCATATCCGTCTAAATACGCACATTTACCATATATTTCATAATTATGGCATATCTTTGGATGCTTGTAGTAGCATCTTTCGCCAAATCTGCAATTCCCTCTTTTCAGCATATTGCAGACTATATCCTTCTTTTCTATTTTTTCTTGTTCTTGCTCTTCCCTAAAATTATGTAGGTCCGGGTAGAGTCTCTTGGGTCTATTATTTGTTTCCATCTGGTAATTTATTTCTTCATAAGTATGTTGTTGGATGGCATCATAGGTTATATCAATGATTTCTTCTGCATCCTTACACATATCCTGTTCATTGTTCTCTTCTTCTTCTTTTTCTTCTTCTTCTTCTTCTGTTTCTTCTTCTTCCTCTTCTTTATCTTCAACTATTTGCAGATTTAGTCTCGACTTAATTATATTTTCTATCCAGACTAAGCATGTTGAGCAGAATACCTTTGTGTCTTTATTTTTTATTTTTTGCTGTATTTCAGCACATGTGGGATGTGTTGGGACATGACAGGCATCACATTTTCTAATCAATTGTTGAGGATTATTAATGGAATACCATATCTTACATGTATTACACCATTTTGGCATTCTTTTTCCCATTGCATCAATCAGCATATTCACCATATTGGACTTCTTATTGTTCTTTGATGGAATGTGTTGATTGATGTAGACTTTCTTTATAAGTCTCTTTATCACTTGGATTTTCTTTGGAATTTCTTCAATTATTTTGCTGATGTTTTCCGCAGATTTGCTCCAGTTTATTGGATCATATTGTTTCAATATGTCTGCGAATATTTTTCCGTCACATTGGTTGACGTTACTAGTGACCTCTGTTATCAGACGGTCGAGCTCCTGTTTCGCCAACTCATGGAATTTATTTTTGCTGAGTCCAGCGATGTCTCTCCAAGCCTTGCCCGTGTTGTACATAGCCATCTTGATTAGATTTTTAGTAATTCACAAGATAACTATTCTATGCCGACGTTTTATCCCACTTCTCCGACCTCAAACTAATCACTGACTATTCACGAAAACTTGTAGCTATATTGCACTCGATAGCCTTTTGTTATCCGCGTTAAATCATGATATTTATATGATCGCAAAAGTGTAATCACTAACCGGCACACAGATACAAAACTGAGAGAGAGAGAGAGAGAGAGAGAGAGAGAGAGAGAGTGTCCAACTAGAAATAAAAAAGATCTTATAGTTTAAATTCTGATTTAAATAACAAATAGAAACTAGTTTTCTGGAAAAATTAAAAAAGCCATATTGACTGCTATTTGTCTCCAGTTTCATACATTGAATATACAGATCTATAAAAGGTATTAAGTCTTCAGTGCAAACACGAAAAGAAATGTTCGATTCCGAATTGCATTCAGCCTTAACTCTTCTTCTCCTAATACAAACCAGAAGTAATCATGAACTAGAGACAAATTACTTGAAATATCGATCAAGATAAATCTTCTGGAGTGAAATTAAAACTGATGGGGCAGATCTCCGCCGAACAGTTAGTAGATTCCTATATTAAGACAAATGGGTTTATCCTAAATGAGACTGTGCATTGCTCCATTAGGTGGAAGATGGGATGCCATTACCATGTCTGCCTTTAGAGATGTCTGAAACACAATGGGACTCAGGAGATGAGACCAACAAGGTTTTTAGGAACGTTGAGAAATTTACGTTTGATATTTCTGTTTTTAGGTATCTTGTACACCAGGTCAATTATATAAATGATTTTTTTTCTAAAGGGCGGGTTTCAAAGGAAAAACACTACTTAAAGCAATATTATCAATAATATTATGACTATTATAATTATGATTACGAATATTATCATCATTATCATTATCATTATTATCATCCTTATCGCTCTTGTTATTGTTATTATTTATAGCTAAGCCACAACCTCATTTGAAAAAGTGTGAGTATACCCTCAAGCAAGAGAACTCCAGACAATCAAAGGACTCAGTAACACACTAGTGATAGTATCTCGGCGGGTGGCTGGGGCCTAGGCCAACGTACGATGTTATAAACGCAGAAAAAAAAGGAAATAATTTTTTTTTTAAATTCCTCGCGATTCGGAGAAGTCAGAGAGCCGCATGCAGTCACGTGCAAATGAATACCACGTATCCATTCGACGAGAGATTTGTATTTCCATTTTTAGTCCTTCCATTTTAGTTTTGATATTTTCTTAAAACATAAAATGTCAGAGGAATCTAGTACGGAGCACAAAAACATCCGGCAAAATAATGAAAAAGGGAAATTTCACGCTTACTAAAAATTTGAGGATTGCAATATAGTATACCTGTTATTTGGTATTTGCTCAAAAAGATTCTAAATCCAAGGGATTTTAAGTTTAAATGGATTCGTTTGGAGAGAGAGAGAGAGAGAGAGAGAGAGAGAGAGAGAGAGAGAGAGAGAGAGAGAGAGAGAGAGAGGGGGGGGGGGGGAATTTTGGATAAGAGCATTTCTCTGGATGTATTTGAAATAAGATGATTTTCTTAAACATTTAAAGACTCCTATATTAGGTTTTTTCAGGCATAGTGTGATCAGATTAACGACACGGACAAAAGAAGAAATAAAGACTAGTTAAACCCTCAAAACCACTCTTATTAAGTACGATTATTTTAAGCCTTTACAAAGAGACTATTCTCACCAACTATTGCTGCTATCAATATACAGTACGTCAACGGTGAAGAATTTCAAGTAGGAAATACAAGCGACCATCAAAGAAATATTTGCATAATCTATTTGAAGGCTATTGACATCCAACTCCCGTAAGAGTGAAGTGCATTTCGAGTGAAATGAGATTGCCTGAATGATGTCAATGAAACATATTGAAGGCACACGTGGATTTGGATTAAATGCCACCAACGCTATTTCATCTTTTATTTTTTTTGACGATACTGCATAGACCATGTGTTACAAATACATTTAAAAGTAGAGATGTGCTATTTTTTTTCTAGAACTTACTATAGAAATACAGCAGAATTTATTGGATATTAGCCACTTGATCAAGGGTTGTATTTCATTAAGCAGGATTTATCTAATAAAAAAAAATAAGACTCTTTTTGAAAAACCTTTATCGGGGAAACTTCTGTTTAGAAAATTATGAATATTACGTAGATCGACAGCAACACAAAATATTGAAAAATGGATGTAGGATGATCGGATTAACTGAAAAAAAAAAAAAAAATCTTCATTGATATTTCGATAACGGGAAGTAACCAGATATTCACTGAAATTATATTCTGATAAAACAAAAATTTTGGATGATTTTTCTTCATGTAATCTATTTTAATACGCCAATGGTATTTAGTTCAAGACATTTCTAATACATATTGAAATTTTAAATAACTATACATACAAAGAATGCAAT
>NC_090733.1:100751635-100754040 GCF_036898095.1 Palaemon carinicauda | reverse complement strand
CTTCGTCAAGGCAAGGAGTGCTTGCAGGGAGTTCGTGTTCACCGGGGCTACGGTGAGACACAAGCCAAGGAAGTTAATCTCGTCCAACATTTGGGGAAAAGACCTTTTCCCTACCGATGTGGTCAAAGAAGTTGTTGATAAGGCCGCCGTGGAGAATAGAAACCTTCTCCGGAAGTGGGGCCTGGCTATCAAAAGAAAGTCTTCCCCGGATGAGGGTCCTCAACCAAAGAGGAAGAATATGAGGACTAGGCTACCGTCTCGGCCAGCCAAGCCTTTTAGACAGCAACAGCAACTGCAATTGCCATTGCCTCCAGTGCCCCAGATGGTGGCACAAACCCCGACTACTTTTCAGTGGGTACCCCAGGCTGTGCCAGGTCAGTCAACCACATTCACCCCAACGTTCGAAGGACAGTCTTCTTCCTTTCGTGCAAAACCTAGAGGAGCAGCCAGAGGCTCGTCTAGGCGCCCCTCAAGGGGAAGGGGATTCAGAGGTGGTCGTGGTCAGGGAGGCAAGACCTCAGGACGGCAGTCAAAGTGAAACGATACCGGTAGGAGGGAGACTGACGAAATTTTGGGATCGCTGGACCTTCGATCCCTGGGCCCAAAGCCTACTCAAGAATGGACTGGGCTGGAGCTGGTACAGCACTCCACCCCCGTGCCTTCGGTTTTTCCAACACTCCACCCCCGTTTTGGAGGAGTACATTCAAGAACTGTTGGAGAAAAAGGTGATCCGAAAGGTGAAGCCCATCAAATTCCAAGGGAGGCTGTTTTGTGTTCCCAAGAAAGACTCGGAAAGCTCAGAGTCATTCTGGACTTGTCGCCACTCAACAAGTTCATAGTGAATTGCAAATTCAAGATGCTAACACTGCAACACATAAGGACCTTACTGCCCAAGAGGGCATACTCAGTCTCTATAGACTTATCAGACGCCTATTGGCACATTCCAATCAGCCGTCGACTCTCCCCCTACCTAGGGTTCAGGCTACAACGGAGACTATACGCCTTCAGAGCCATGCCATTCGGGCTAAACATAGCCCCAAGGATTTTCACGAAGCTTGCAAGCGCAGCTCTCAAACAATTACGCCTAAAGGGAATTCAGGTAGTAGCCTACCTGGACGACTGGCTGGTGTGGGCAGCATCCGAGACCGAATGCTTGTAACCTTCCAGTCAGGTGATCCAGTTCCTAGAGTACCGAGGCTTCAAGATCAACAGAAAAAAGTCTCGACTTTCTCCATCCCAAAAGTTCCAGTGGCTGGGAATCCACTGGGACCTTTTGTCACACAGTTTCTCCATCCCGACGAAGAAAAGGAAGGAGATAGCGGGCTCTGTCAAGAGACTTCTAGATTCCGAAAGGATATCAAGACGCGAACAGGAGAGGGTACTAGGCTCTCTCCAGTTTGCTTCAGTGACAGACCCAGTGCTAAGAGCACAGCTAAAGGATGCAACCGGAGTTTGGAGAAGGTATGCATCAAACGCGCGAAGAGATCTGAGAAGACCAGTGCCGCCTCGACTACGTACTCTTCTCAGACCTTGGTCCCAAGCCAGACATCTAAAGAAGTCGGTTCTTCTTCAGCCACCTCCCCCGTCGATGACGATTCACTCAGACGCCTCAAAGGAGGGATGGGGAGGTCACTCTCATCGGAAAAAAGTCCAGTGGACTTGGTCCAAGCTATTCAGGACCTTTCATATAAACTTTCTAGAAGCTATGGCAGTGCTCCTTACCTTAAAGAAGTCTCCCCGCATCACTCGATCCACATAAGATTGGTGACGGACAGCGAGGTGGTTGTGAGATGCTTGAATCGACAAGGGTCGAGGTCACCACCTCTCAACCAGGTGATGTTAGCCATTTTCCGATTGGCGGAAAAGAAGAAGTGGTACCTGTCGGCAGTTCACCTTCAAGGAGTCCGCAATGTGACAGCGGACGCTCTATCCAGGTTCACACCGATAGAGTCGGAATGGTCCTTAGACGCAGGATCATTCTCCTTCATTCTGAATCAAGTCCCAGAACTGCAGATAGACCTCTTTGCGAAAGACAACAAAAAGTGGCCCCTGTACGTGTCCCCGTACGAGGACCCCTTAGCGGAAGCAGTGGACGCGATGTCCCTCGACTGGAACAGATGGTCCAGGATTTATCTGTTTCCTCCTCACAACCTTCTGTTGAGGGTCCTCAACAAACTGAGATCCTTCAAGGGGGGTAGCGGCAATAGTGGCCCACAAGTGGCCGAACAGTATGTGGTTCCCCTTGGCGTTGGAACTACAGATGAAGTTTGTGCCGCTACCACATCCAGTTCTGACCCAGCGAGTCCAGAAGTCGACTGTCTGCGCTTCATTACAGAGAACCCGGATCCTGCAGCTCATGATTTTCTCGCCCTTGCGGTGAGAAAGCGTTTCGGGTTTTCGAAAGC
>NC_090733.1:100716635-100746635 GCF_036898095.1 Palaemon carinicauda | reverse complement strand
TGATAATATTGATAATATTGCTTTCTTTGAGTAGTGTTTTTCCTTTGAAACCCGCTCTTTAAAAGAAAAGAAAAAGTCATTTATATGATTGACCTGGTGTATAAGATACTTAAAAACAGAAATATCAAACGGAAATTTCTCAGCGTTCCTAAAAACCTCGTTGCTCTCATCTCCGGAGTCCCAATGTGTTTCAGACATCTCTAAAGGCAGACATGGTAATGGCTTCCCATCTTCCACCTAATGGAGCAATCCTCAGTCTCATTTAGGACAAACCCATTTGTCTTAATAATAGGAATCTACTAACTGTTCGGCGGAGATCTGCCCCATCAGTTTTAATTTCACTCCAGAAGATTTATCTTGATCGATATTTCAAGCAATTTGTCTCTAGTTCATGATTACTTCTGGTTTGTATTAGGAGAAGAAGAGTTAAGGCTGGATGCAATTTGGAATCGAACATTTCTTTTCGTGTTTGCACTGAAGATTTAATATCTTTTATAGATTTGTATATTCAATGTATGAAACTGGAGACAAATAGCAGTCAATATGGCTTTTTTTCATTTTTCCAAAAGACTAGTTTCTATTTGTTATTTAAATCAGAGTTATACTATAAGATATCTTTGATTTCTAGTTGGACACTCTCTCTCTCTCTCTCTCTCTCTCTCTCTCTCTCTCTCTCTCTCTCTCTCAAGAGACCAAGGGAAGATAGGAAAATTAGTTCATCTAAAAAATACTATTGAAGGAATATAATTGATAATCCCACTCTTTTGACTGGTTATCACATTTTTATATGGGACTACAAAAGAAAGATCTGCTGGGAACAGTCCTTTTTTTCTCTTTCTGATTAATGGCTATACTCCAAACTCTCTTTGGCACTCTTCATGATGTTGGAACATTTATCAAAATATTAGGAAATTCTCACTTCGCCAATTATCTCTCTCACAATGTACTTTTTGCTTTTCTCTAGCATATGTTAATTTTTCTAAGGATATACTCAATATGTGGTTAATTTATATATTTCTTTTCGCGTAAGTATTTGATTTTGTATATCTTTTCTATGAAGATGCTTAATCTATGATTTATTCATATGAAATTCCTCTTGCTACAAGAAGGGAATAATTTTTTCCCGAAATCTAGGAGCATTTGTGTAAAATTTTGTGGAGAGATTTCCTGAAATCGTTGTCAGTGAAGAGTAAAAAGTCCAGCAAACGGATATTTAAGAACTCAATAACAATGGCTAAAG
This sequence comes from Palaemon carinicauda, assembly GCF_036898095.1. NCBI lineage: Eukaryota > Metazoa > Arthropoda > Malacostraca > Decapoda > Palaemonidae > Palaemon > Palaemon carinicauda. Next base: position 100,745,395 of record NC_090733.1, on the reverse strand, counting down.
GTTTAAAGGCCGCTTGTGAACGGCAGAGGCAAGGGACAGTAACAATGCTCTAGCTAGTAGGGCAATGCCCTAGAGACTGACCTGTAATAGGGTAATTGTTTACAGCACCACGCTCTCCATTTACTCCAAAATAATGCAATCCTGCAGTTTTCATCTTCTTGCACAGTAACTAGGTGGTTATTTAAATTCTGAGAAAGCAATAATTAGCAAGATATGTTGAGGAAGGGGGAAGGGGTTATAAAAAGAAAATAGCTTGGTTTCCTCACTAAACAACTTGGAAATGATATGTCAACATAGTCAACCAAACAGAATTCGTGAAGCTAGCGTACATAAACAGAAGTTCGGGATGCCAGCGTATTTTTGATATACTGTATATTCAAAATATACTTAATAAAAAATTGAGTGATTACTCAAAAGTGTTACTATTTGTAAATTGCATATTTGATGGACACTTTTAAGTAATTGATCCATTTTTGATTAAGTATATTTTGAATATACAGTATATCAAATGTACGCTGGCATCACGAACTTCTGTTTATGTACGCTGGCATCACGAATTCTATTTGACTATCTTGACATGTCAGTTCTAAGTCGTTTAGTGAGGAAACCGAGCTATTTTCTTTTTACAACCCCTTCCCCTTTCCTCAACACATCTTCCTAATAAAATATACTTAATCAAAAATTGAGTGACTACTCAAAAGTGTTACTATTTGTAAATTGCATATTTTATGAACACTTTGGAGTAATTGATCCATTTTTAATTAAGTATGTTTTGAATATACAGTATATCAAATGTACGCTGGCATCACGAACTTCTGTTTATGTACGCTGGCATCACGAATTCCGTTTGGTTAACTAGGTTGACATCTCAGTTCCAAGTCGTTTAGTGGGGAAACCGAGGTATTTTCTTTTTACAACCCATTCCCCCTTCCTCAACATATCTTGCTAATTATTGCTTTCCCAGAATTTAAATAATCACGTAATTATTGTGAAAGAAAATGAGAACTGCAGGATAATTGTGATTGGGCACCTACCCATTGACAACTGTCCACCACCATGCGACCTAGCCTGCCACGTTATGCTGTAAACTATGCTAGACTAACCACCTAGTTTCTTGGTTACACATCTTCCCGCATTCAAAGTTCAGGTTCAGATACTGATTGGAATGGAATTTCTGGCATCGAATGCCACATCATCATAGTGTAAGGCTGGAAACAAATAGGAAGTGAGACGACAGGGGGGAAGGAAACGCTGAAAGGCGAGACATCTCGCATCACATGTCACCCTGTCACATAAAGCTCAGGCACGTGCTCACGTTTGTCAGCTAACATGATAGATTCCTTAGCTGATATTGCATTAGATTTATTGAGGAAGAAGAAGAAAAAGAAAAAAAAAACTGTGTCATTAGCATTATCTATTCATAAATAGAGAAGGGAATGTAATGAAAATAATTCCTCTAGTTGATGAAATATAAAGATGAATAAAATCTGATCATTCAAAAATGTCATAAAAGACTTGTCTGGAACTGGAGTCAATAGTGCTTCCATATTTAGAATATGGAGGCTGTAATTGGCGAAAACCTATATCAGAAGAAAAAAAAATAAAATTTTGATCCTCAGTCGATTTTAAAATTAGCTTTAAAGCTTATTAACAACAGAAGAATCAGTAACAAAAACAAAATTAAAACAATCACAGCACCCAAAACATCATCAATACCATCAACACCTAAAAAAAGACTTAAAACTCTAGGTTGACCAAACTTTTGGCTTTTAAATCATAATTTTAAATCAATTTTATTGGAAAATACAAAGTTCATAGAGACAAGCTGAAAACGGTGCATTTAATCTGTTTTTAAATCAAAGAGAAATTCTGTTATTAAGGGAATTAAAACATATATGATAGCAGGTTGAACACAAAGTATTTTTTAAAGTATGGGCCTAATGAAATGTTATTCTTATCTAGAGATTAGCCCCCCCAAAAAAAAAAAATCAGCAACAGGTTAATCATAATGTATCTTTTCTTTTCAAATCAAAATGAAATTTTTGCTTTTCAATTAAATGAAAACTGCTGCTGAAGAATAAAGTTTTGCCTGACACGCTGTACGAAAATTAAACAGTTAATTTTTGGTCGACACGTTACCCTACGTGTTTTCCATTACTGGTATGTTTCATCTTATGTGATGCAGAAGGTAAAGATCTTTGCTACCACTTTGGTTTTTACAAGTGACCCCTTTCGTGTCTCACGTCACTCCTATATGATTCTGGCCTAATGTAGCACAATAAATTATTGGACTAGATTTATAATTGTGTACCAGGTAATATGTATATAGGTACAGTCAGTTTCAACTAGGAAATTGATGTTAGGATAAGCATAGCGTACCGCACGTATTTCATACATGCTTATACACTGCAATGGTTTTCCTTTATCTTACCACTCGCTCTTCCCTGCACTAATGATACACCAACCTGTATAAGTATGCTAGCTTTTGACGTTCTTTCTTGCAAGTCCGTGTAGGCTATATAAGCTCAAAAGTTGTCCAATAAAGTTTAGTTTCTTTCACCTCTCCTATCAGTTACAACCTATCTGCTCACTCGCAAAATTGGTGACCTCCGGAAGACTCGTTCCCTCCTACCATCCCCCACGTTGCTCTGCCCTACTGTTTGATGATGCCGCCTACAGAACCTGACTTTTCCACTCACGCCGCATCAATGAAACTGTCACACTTCACCAGCGGAGAAGCATTCGCCTGGTTCCAGAGTGCCGAAGTCCAATTTTGCATCAAGGACGTGACTCGCTGAAGCAGCAAAGTAAGCTATGTCCTCGCTGTGATCCCAGAGAACACATTCCCAGAAATCTGTTCCCAAAAATATCTAATTGGCTTTTTGAACAAGGGGACACCCCAATAATGTACAACACACTTAAAACATATCTCCTGGAGCATTACTCGCCATAGCCTGTTGGTCATATAGACAATCTTTTTCCGCTCTCAACAATTGTTGGACCTAACGACTTTGCTGGCCCTCAGGGAAATTACTAGTATCGCTCTCCTGCAACCTGCTACAGACGGCTCTCCTCATGAAGTGAATATACTTTATACCCTATGGGTATGGCGTCTACCCAAACCTGGACTCACTGCCTTCCCCAATGTTGATATTTTGCCCATGAAGTACCTGATAACCAAAAACAATGCCCTTATGGGTACCACTTCATGACTTTCAAGACCTCTTTCAACGCCTCCACTCCTGATGAAGTGGACAACTACTCAACATTGACCTAAGCTGATGTGAATGTGGAAGGACACAGACCCCCGCCCCGTGACATGCCGGAGCAGTGACAAAGCCACTCACCCCCTACATATACCACCCCTCTAATGCTTGCTCCCCAACCAGCAACCTCTCCAGCCACTTACTGATGCTCATCAGCTGCAGTTATGATACTACCAATCCAGATTAAGGGCTTCTCAGAATTAATGTGTGAACGGTTGTCAGTGGCCAAAACACATGCAAGTAGATCATTGCTTCAGGGGGTGGCCTAACCTGTCACTAATCTTTTCTTTTAAAACTATGCAGATACGGGAGTGCAATTTTTGGTAGACATGAGTGCTTGCTGTTCTCTTCTGCCAAGGCCGTTCTCCAGGACACAATGTAGTCTAAGTCTGCTGATATTCGTCTGGTAGCTTCCAACAGATCTGTAATACCCATGCAAGTTATGAAACCTTCACATTATTATGTGGAAGTACCAAATATAATTGGAAGTTTCTTGTTGCTGACATCACATTTCCATTCCTTGGTGCCGATTTCTCATATCCACCTCCTGGTTGATGTTCCTTACTAATGGTTAGCCATTGCAGATTCGTACTCATCACCTCACCAGCATTGCTCTCAACATCAGTACACCCACGGATGCCTACGCCCACCTTCTAAGGTCGTAACCAGAAGTTTTGCGTTCAGAACTTCGTCAAATGCCCTCAGTTACCGATAAACATGGTATTCATCATCACATCAAGACAACGGGGCCCCCAGTGTTCACCAGATTAAGGCGTCTCCCACCGGATTGTTTGGCAGCAGCTAAATAAATGTTCTCCAAATATAAGAAATGTGCCTTTGTCAAAAGACCTCAACTCCATTATCGTTACCCTCATACTTTGTCCTGAGGAAACTTGGCTCTTTGCATCCATGTGGGTATAACAGGTGACTGAACATACAGACAAAACGGGATCACTACCCTCTTCCAGACATCGTTGATGTGACCACCTTCTTGCACAAAGAGAATGTTTCCTCCACGCTCAACCTCCAGATGTAGTATTATCAAGAGCCCATGAACCCAGAAGACATCTCCATGACCGCTATTATCAACCCCTTTGGTACATACACCTTCAGTTAGTCCTGTTTTGGCCTTTGCAATGCAGGAGCCACTTTTCAATGTCTCCTGGATGACATCTTAGGGCACCTTCCCTTGTATATGTTACGTGGACAACATGCTTGTCCTCTTCCTTCAAAGAAGAACACCTCGTCACCTACGCATCGTGTTTGGCCGCCTATAACAGAATGCCCTTGTAGTCCGGTACAACAAGTGTACCTTTGGCACCAACAATGTATCGTTCTTAGGGATCCACATCACTCCTGAGGGAGTTCACGCCCTCCCTGAGAAGGTAGCAGCCGTTCCGAACCTCCCTAGGCCCTTGACCGTCAAAGGACTGCAAGAATTCTTGGGCATGATCAACTATTATCACCATTTCCTCGAACCATCGCTGGCACTCCTGTCCCCCCATACTCCTCCTTCAAGGGAAAGTCAAAAGACCTGAAGTGGGTTTCCCCTTAAGAAGCAGCCTTCTGCAACACAAAGAATACCCTATCAATGGCTGCTTTTCTCACTTTTCCCGTGTCCCTTTCCTTCTCTCCACCGATGCCAGCGATGTCGCTAATGGTGCAGTACTCAGGCAGGTGGTAAACTGCCCTCCCTGCTCACTGGCCCTCTTCAGTAAAAAACTGTCCAAGGTGGAATCGGGCTACTCTACCTCCGATCGCTAATTGTTAGGGGAGCACTTGGCTCTCAGTCACTTTTGCCATTTCTTTGAAGATGTGCCCTTCGTCATATGCATGGACCACCTGATTCTGGTGCACACCTTCACTCGACAGTCAGACACCTGGTCTGCCAGTCAACGCAGACATCTCTGCCGTGGCTGAATATAATTGCACACTTCAGCACGTCCCTGACAATATAAATCACATTGCCGATGGCCTGTCAAGAAACACATTGGCTGCCAATTACCAAGGATTGTAGGACATACTGCACATCCATCCATTTTAAAGATGTCTCTCTTGATGACTCCATCGCCACCCTCCTCTGTGACGTCAGTACTGGTAGACCTAGACCGTGGATACTTGCTCCCATGTGCTGAGAGGTGTTTTATTTTATTCATGTATTCCTTTCACATCCCTCCTGCCGATATACTGCACAGCTAATGAAGATGAAGTTTATTTGGCATGGTATTACTCAGGATTCTAAGGACTGGGCCCACGGCTGTACTTCAGGTCAAACATCAAAAGTACATTGACAAACGGATTCAGGAGAGGTCACCTTTCCTCAACTTCAGCGTTTTTTTTGCCCACATTCATGTAGACGTAGTAGGTCCCCTACCCATATCACAATGACATAGTTACCTGTTAACCATCAATGACCTGTCCACTCGTTGGCCTGAATCCATTCCTATGGAAACTGCAAAGTCTGCCTCATGTACATCTTAAAATGGATAGCGAGATTTGGTATCCTTGAGCATATTACTTCTAACAGGGGTACCGCTATCACTTCTCAATTGTGGATATCATTACTGAATATCCTGGGAATCACAGTAAATTGGGCAACAGCATATAACACTGCTGCTGATGGAATGGTTGAAAATTTTCCTTGGACTTTCAAAGCAGCTTTGATGTCCCACTGCAGGGACTCCAACTTGTTTACCCAGATTCCCTTTATCCTCCTGTGACTAAGGACTACTCCAAAAGATGGCCTTGATTTCTCGGCAGCTGAAATTGTGTATACCAACACCTGGTCATCTTTTCAACCTCCTCGACAATCTCCAATGCCTACATTGCATTGTGAAAAAATTAATCCATGCCACCAGACTTGCAAGCCTCCAGCGAAGTAAAGTATACCGAAAGAGCTGCGTTCAGGAACACACGTTTTCCTGCGCAACGACACTAGCAAGCCACCAGTAATAGCCCCTTACACGGGCCCTTTCCTCGTGATCCCTCATACACCAAAATCATTCTTTATTAACAGTCGTGACAAAGAAGACTGGGTGTCCATTGCTCACCTAAATCTGCATATATCTTGCCAGATGACCTTCCTACAGTACGCCTCTCTAGAGGAGGGTGCCCTATTTCATACGTATGTCCTTTTTAAGGGGAAAGCCATGTACAGCACGTGTTTCACACACGCTTTTACACTGTAACGGTTCTCCATTTTTATCTCATCTGTCTCTCTTCCCTGCACAGTTGAGACCAACCTGTGTAAGTATGCTAGGTCATGTTTGATTGTTTGAATTTTTGTGACGTTCTTGCTGGAAAGTCCGTGTATATAAACTCGATGGTTAAGTCCATGTGTATAAACTCGAGGATTGTTTAATAAAGTACAGTTGCATTTCCCCTCACCTCTCAGTTACAACCTAACTACTCACTCACTCGCACAATAGATTCGTAGACATTGCTATAGGTATGGATGTAAAAAGATTTAATTCAATTGTTTGTAAAACAAATGCAATGCTTAACGTGATTTAGATTTAGTATTTGCGGAACACACATCATTCCTCCATAAGGTTGCTTATGTTTTTTTTTTTTTTTTTTAAATATATCTTTTCAATCTTTCAGATGTATCTACAGGATCATAATGGCTCTTTTATCTAGTCTATATAGTTTGAAGTCTTTCTCATATGTACGTATATATCTTTTGTTTTTAGAATGAACTAGATTAATAAAACAAAATATATAAGCAACATATACCAGCCGAAGCTTAGTATGTAAAATAAAGCGTATGCAGTAAGGATTTTTATTTTTTATAAAGAACAATTATCTATAGTTTTCTATGTAAACCTTTACGAAAAGTTTTCTTGAAGATTCATGTAATCGAATAGAGATCGTTTCCCATCTAATTAAATAAAAAATTTACGAACTTTCAAAAGTTATTCGACGGATAAACTATTACACAGTCGATACTGCTGGTACCAGTGTCACTTTCGCCATCATTGCCATCAATATTTGCACAACGCATGGCTTAAAACTGTCATTAGTTCCTTAATGGATTGAGAAATAGTAGGAAATACAGCTGTTATTGAATATCTAAAGGGCATAACAAGTCTCCTAATTTAAAGCAATGATTCCAGTTTTTATATATGGCATTTTTACCAGAAATTCATACCGACGACACTAATAACAAAAACTTAGATCGATAATTTACAGGAAGTGATTGTACCAACTGTGATGTATGGATCGGAGTTGTGGGGAATGAAAGTGATGGAGAGACAGAAATTGAATGGGTTTGAGATGAAGTGTCTAAGGAGTATGGCTGGTGTATCTCGAGTAGATAGGGTTAGGAACGAAGTGGTGAGGGTGAGAACGGGTGTAAGAAATGAGTTAGCAGCTAGAGTGGATATGAATGTGTTGAGGTGGTTTGGCCATGTTGAGAGAATGGAAAATGGCTGTCTGCTAAAGAAGGTGATGAATGCAAGAGTTGATGGGAGAAGTACGAGAGGAAGGCCAGGGTTTGGGTGGATGGATGGAGTGAAGGAAGCTCTGGGTGATAGGAGGATAGATGTGAGCGAGGCAAGAGAGCGTGCTAGAAATAGGAATGAATGGCGAGCGATTGTGACGCAGTTCCGGTAGGCCCTGCTGCTGCCTCCGATGCCTTAGATGACCGCGGAGGTAGCAGCAGTAGGGGATTCAGCATTATGAAGCTTCATCCGTGGTGGATAATGAGGGAGGGTGGGCTGTGACACCCTAGCAGTACCAGCTGAACTCGGTTGAGTCCCTTGTTAGGCTGGAAGGAACGTAGAGAGTAAAGGTCCCCTTTTTGTTTTTGTTTCTTTGTTGATGTCGGCTAACCCCAAAATTGGGGGAAGTGCCTTGGTATATGTATGTATGATGAAGTGTGTGGGGATATCTTCCTGGACTATGTTTTGAATTATTCAGGTATTTTTATATATACCTTTACATAATTTTTCAGATCATATAAGCATTAATCAAATCCCTATATGAACATATAATTACCTTACATCACTTCTACTCGTTACTTTTATTTTTAGCAGGAGAACTATGTGAACTATGAAACTCAAGAAAATCTATCGACCATATTTCATGCACAAAAAAAAAAAAAAAAAAAAAAGTAACTAATTGTGGAAAGAAATTTTACACTCATGCGGAAGCAATTCAGAATTCTTAATCGCTCTTTTTACGTGAGAGAACTCTCCGATTACGGTATAAAAATGTCGAAAGCAAGCATAGGGAATCTTAACATATATAATAATAATAGAACAAGGTACGTAAAAAGATCAATATCAAGGATATTTACAAACTTGTTAATATAATTATAGTTCATAACACAATAATCAAGTAATTTAAATATCTAGGGATACCTGATGTTAAATAAAATCGGTGCATATCTGACTCATTATGTTTAATAGTTTAGGAAGGTAGTTAAGGTAACTAATATCGGAGATATTTCCCAATATGTTAATATGATTTAAAGGTTTTAACACAGTAAAAAGGAATTTTAACTTTTAGGAAAACTTTAAATAAAAAAAGTAGGCATATCTGTATTCTGCTAATTTTTCTTTAACAGCCGTATCCTCTTTATGTAATAAATATTTAAGCTTGTTTATATTAGAGGGTTGGAAGTTAGGTTTTTTTACCTGGACATTATCCAGCATAATGTAAAAAGAGAAAGAAAAAAAATGCTTGTTTTGTAGAAAGACTTTGAAGAAATTTATAATTATCAGGACTGCATGAAATATGAAGTACCATTTTCTGTGTAGGGTTTAAAAGATATAATACTTTGAAATCTGTTGTATGAATAATATGATAAACATGATAGCAATAATTCGCTATCCGAAACATAAGTGTTATAAACTAAAAAGATGAGTTATTTGACTAATAATACAAAACTGAATGAAGAAATTAGGCCAAATTGGAGGTTCCCAACAAGCTCCAAGAGCTCATTAGAGAGTTGAGTGGAAACAAAGCATTTATAACCTGAATTATTGGACTGATATCATTAGCATTATTATAGAATTTGTGGGTAGCTTGCCTTTTAAATTTTGTATAATATCCAGTTTTATGACTTACAGGAAAACATATAATAGATTGATATGAATAGACATGAAACTTTTGTATTCTCAACTTATAAAAACAATGTCTTTTTTTTTTTTTTTTTTTTTTTTATTCACAATGGTCAGACCCAAACCCTCGCCGAAGCCTTATTGTTTGACTTTGCACAACATTATTGATATCACCCAGGACTTTATTACATTTTTAATCACGCTTTCCATCTCATCTGACACACAGTAATAAAAAAAAAAACACTTACCCAATCTATCTTGCTTCTATTCAATAATCGAGGAGTGACCATCCAATTTTGAGAGCTAAGTTTGATACCTTTCAATTGCGAACTAGAGAGAGAGAGAGAGAGAGAGAGAGAGAGAGAGAGAGAGAGAGAGAGAGATGAACATGCCACTATTTAACTAAGAACTGAATGAGTTACAAGGAGTTACAAGTATTTTGGATGTCAGACTTGTTATTCCATCCGAGAGACTCCAATCGCTCTTGGGCAAAATTATTTGGTTAGAACGTTTGGAGAGGTTTTATGATCTTGTATAACTTTACCATGTTACTGTTTTCTTCATCTGCTGGAAGTCTGTTCGACGTATTCACTATGTTGTAGGTAAATGAATTGCCCCATTGAGTAGTGGTGTATCTTTTCAATTCCAGTTTCTGTCCGTTACATCTGGACTGAATTTTGCTAGGCGTGAATAGATTGTTGGAATCTACATATGTTATTCATTTAAGAATTTTTAATGTCTCAAATTAACAGCCACATTAGTTGTCGAGTAAGTTGATCAAATAATGCCAAACGTTATATCCTCCATCTATGTCTAAATTGCCTTAGTTTTGGAACTAGTTTGGTAGCCGTATCTTACTAGTGATGTGCACAGCTTGGTTTCTGTAACTGAGTTGTCTCTTTATGTAACCTATTAGTTTTTGTGCTTTCTTCTCAACTGTTATGCTCTGTTTGATGAACTTCAAATCTTTGCTAACAGTAATGTTGATCTTCCTCCTGGTCCACACTTTCTATTTCATTACCCAACAGTGAGTAATCTGTTTGAGGGTTACTATAACCTATGTGCATAACTTTGCATTTCTCACAGTTAAAAGGTGTTTGCTATTTTCTGGACCGTTCACCTAACTTAATTGGATCCTCTCTTAGGCTTCTATGTCTTCGATGTTCGCATCATTTATGTCCAGTTTAGTATCGTGGGCAAATTGGGCTATTCTATTATTTAATACCAAATATATGTCATTAATGTAAATCAGAAACAGTTCTGCGCCAAGAACGGATCCTAGAAGTACTCCGCTTGTAGCAGCTGCCCACTCTGAAGCTTCTATAATGATTACAACTTTTTTTCCCGATTTCAGCCAATCTTCGATCCGTTCAGCTGGCTTGTCAATGATGCCTTGTGCTCTAATTTTAACCATTGATGTTTGAGTGATTTTGTCAAAAGTCTTGAAAATCTAGGTATGATATTTCTATTTTCCTGTTATTGTCATATATGCTAAACGTGTGTAAAAAAATCTAACAGATTTGTCATGCAGGGAATCTCTTGTCTAAAATCATGTTGGATGTCTATCAGAAAATTGGTATTCTCTATATGTTCTACTCTCAAATCTACTGTAATTCATTCAAAAGATTTGCAAGACACTAATGTTACAGATAGGGCTATAGTTACCAGGTTTCTTATCCTGTCTTGTGGATTGGAGGAACAGTGCGTTATTTCCATCCATGAGGTGTCTTGTTTTTTCCGTTGACTGTCTTTCTGAAATTTTGGTAAAAGAGTGGAGTTAGCTCTTCTTCTAGTTCCATAATCTCTTGGATGAATATATTTTGAACGCGGTGCTTTAGACTTACTGAGTCCCTTTTTGTTTTTTTTGACATCTTTCATTGTAAAGGTGATTCTGTTTAGTGGATGTGACCATTCATATTTGATAGCTGGTTTGGGGAGGGTTGTTGATTCTCCCCTTATGAATAGGGTTGTGAAATATTCTTTCAGCAATAAGGCTTTTTCCTAATCCTTTGTTATAAGATTATCCTCCGAGTCTCTTAATGGGCTAATGTTTTTTTATCGGTTTTATACTGTTTATATATGAAAAAAAAATCTCATGTTTTCTTTACTAGCAGAATCAAATCCTTTCTCTTCATTGATATTGACATTTCTAACTATTTTATTTACATTTCTATTTAACTTTTTGTGCTCGGAAATTTCACGAATTGAAGGCTGTGGACCCATTGATTTGTTTCCTGTGTCTGCTTTTCATTGCATTGGCTATTTCTCTGTTGAACCATTTCGGTTGTGGAGTTCCATTTGGTTAAATATTTCTTTGTGGTATAAATTTCTCCCCTTTTTTTATACATATTTCTACGAAGGAGTACCATTGTCTATCTATGTTTCGTCATTTTCTAAATTCTTGGTGTATTCATTCAGTTGTATCCAGTTACCCCGTCTATAGTCTAGCTTTTTTATAATTCTTCTTCCTTCTAGATGATATCTACCTTGAAACAAATTACTGTATTCTGTGGTTACTTTTGCCAATATTTTCGCCCACTGAAACACTAGATACTAAATTTTCTTTTGTAGTTTGCACTATCTTATATATTGTTTCCCCTAGTTGGTTTATCGACCCGCTGATGGAGGAATTCACTGTTGACAAATTCTAGTAGCGTATGTCCGTCTGTATATGATGTAGAATTCATAGTGCCCCCGTTCACTGCTGCATTAAAGTCTCCCATTTGGACATCTAGTCCAAGCTGTCTGTACAGTTCTTCGTCTTTTTCTTGCGATTGATTTAGTCTGTCTATTATTATTATTATTATTATTATTATTAGTATTATTATTATTATTATTATTATTTTGCCTTGCTAAGCTACAACCCTAGTTGGAAAAGCAGGATGCTATAAGCCCAGGGTCCCCTAAAACGGAAAATAGCCTAGTGAGGAAAGGAAACAATGAAAAATAAATGTTTTTAAGAGCTGTAACATTAGAATCAATATTTTCTATAAAGACTATAAAAAAAAATTAAAACAAAAAGAGGAAGAGAAATAAGATAGAATAGTGTGCCCCCGACTACCTTCAAGCAAGAGAGCTCTACCCCAAGACAGTGGAAGACCATGATACAGAGGATATGGCACTACCTAAGGGTAGAGAACAATGGTTTGATTTTGGCGTGTCCTTCTCCTAGAAGAGCTGCTTGCCATAGCTTCAGAGTCTCTTTTGCCCTTACTTAGAGGAAAGTAGCCACTGAACAATCAAAGTGCAGTAGTTAATAGTTATTATGGGCATGGTTTTCCCTATGGTATTCATATTTGGACCTGTTTCTTTATATTTGGTTTCTTGAAGAGCTTAAAACCTGTGATTTCTCATACTCCGATAAAATCCTTGCTTTTTTTCTTGAATCCATGTCATAATGCCCATGGCATCTAGTTCATTTCTAGCTAGCGTAGCCCTGGAGTTTACCATTTAGTTTTTAAATGACTGAGCATTAAATTGAGCCACTCTGAAGAAATTTTGTATCTTCTTTCGCTTCCTCTGTGGCTTTGGTAGTTTTCCTAATCTACTGTTTTAGTTTTACATTTATTGTCGAGAACAAAGTGAGTGACCTTATATGAGATGTAAATTTTTTTTGGAAGATATCCCACACACCCCATAGCCCAGTCACTCCCTAACCATGGATTTAAGAGCGGGGGGTGGGGTTGGTGTGGGGGGGGGGAGGTGATAGCTTCGGCGGTGGAGTCAATAACTGCTATAACAATCGATATATTCAAATGAAATTTTAAGGGATATATATATATATATATATATATATATATATATATATATATATATATATATATATATATATATATATATATATACATATATATATATATATATATATATATATATATATATATATATATATATATATATATATATATATTAGTGTGCTACTGTTATTAACACACATTGAGTATGTGTTGTTTGAGATGTTGAGTCTTGAAATAAAGTTCATCATTGTAACTTTAAAATGGTTTATTCTCTAAAAACAACAGTGTTAAACATATCCATCACAAGAGTGTAGCTGGTTTGGTCGGATGACCAATTCAGGTGAAGTATAGATATGAACTGCCTAATTTATCGATATCACAGATATCGTATGTTTAGTTGTCTCAGCATTTAAACACAATATATAAACTTTACATTCGTCTCGGAAGACACCTGCATCCGGTGACGACACAATCTTTCACACGGTATGCATTTGCGTTGATGCTTCAGAAAAATGTTACCTTGCCAAGGGTTGCAAAATACATCCTGTTATGATTTTATCTGACTACAGCAATTCTCACGCTAGCATCTTCATCCACAATGACATATTACGTCATGTGTTTTAAACATGTAATAACTAACTATTTCATTTATTACATTAGCTCGGCCAGCTATCTCAATTTTTTTCTAAAAATTTAACAACACGCCAAAATATGTTTACTAGGTGTGACTGGATATATGTATCATTCTTTGTTCAACTTTAGTCATAAGCAAATGAGGACGAACGTCCAAATAGGCACATCAAAAAAAATAATAACAATAATGCAATGAAAAGATATTACCAAAGCAAAGAAAAGAAATGCATGATAAATACAGATCACTTATATGGTATATTGCTAGCAAATGATTATAGGGTACCCCCCAAAAATACTGATATACATATGATTCGGTAACTTGTTAAAGAATAATTGTTACCTTTGTCAGAAACATAGATTAACACAATACGCTAACTAATAAAAATATTTGTTACCTTGGTAAAGATTCAATTTTAGTGCACAAACACGAATTCCTGGTACGTAAACGTACCACAGTTTCGTACATATATATATATATATATATATATATATATATATATATATATATATATATATATATATATATATATATATATATATATATATATATATATATATATATATATATATATATATATATATATATATATATATATATATATATATATATATATTTATATATAGGGCTGATATATTTTATTAGGTGCCCATAAATTCTGTTATTTTTATTTTTTTTTCTCTTTTCTTTTAACATTCCAGCTTATATATTTTATTAGATGCCGAGGGAAAAAAATGATTTTTATTTTTTTTTTCAAATGTTTTTTAAATGTATTTTTAACAATGCAAATGTTCAATGATTTCTTCAATTACATGTTACTAGCGTACTAACTGCTTTTCGTACAAACACGATTTCCAGAGCATTTTACTCCTTTAGCGAATGAGGTGGCCACTTCAAATGGCTTTAAACTGAATAAAATAAGGAGTTTTGTCTGGACATGGCAAAACGTTCTGTTTTAGCTGCCAACTGTTCCGTAACCTACGCCAAACAAGGATGTTCACGGCGATAAATATCATCACCGTCACACTTAATCCTGCTAGTAGTATGGGGTGAAGAAATTCCTTATAAGTCGGTGACAGGTGGTCCATCTCGGTCAATTTCATCAACCGCTTGGCTACCTGTTTGTTGTATGGGTGAGGTAGACGTCCACGTGAAGTTCGCGAAGTAGGCTCGTTCTCTGATGATAGTCCTTACCCCGGTCACCATGGAATTAGGGGAAGTCCCAATACAACCATCTGCTGCAACAAAGATGTTTGCAAAGGACGTGGATACATGATACATTGAAGCCGTTCTTGTCGTATCGTATCCACGAGCCATTGTTCAGTTTGCAATTGAACTCATTATTGTCAAAGGGATAAAGCTTATCCAGACAATTTTCACTTGTATGAGAGAGAGCACCGTCTAGCACTATACCTAACTCGCATGAATCCATTAAGTTTTTATGGAATTCAAATGAGTCAGCTGTACATATTTTTCTATCCATTGCGTCTGAACAGTGAGTTAATTGATTTAAGTCTTTAATGACCGTATATGTTTCCTTGTCTGGGGAAATCAATACGTGTCCTGTCAAACTGGATATTACTGGATTTGAGTGATACGTCATGAAAGTCGGAAATGGTGATATCCTGTAAGATTGCCAGGCATCAGAAGAATCAAAGGGAATTGTAATCCTAATCTTGTTATTTTCAACGCTTACTGTAATTAGGCTGTAATATAATTCTATCCTACGCTCGCCTAACAAAGGAACATAGCCTAGTTTATCCCTTCCGTTCTCCAGAACTAACTTTAAAGTAATTTATAGGCAACAAATGGGGCAACAGTACACCTTTAGTTGCTAACGTGATAGCTTCTACATAATCCTTGGATTTCTCAATGAAATGTGCAATTCTGTTATGTATTTGATCTATCTTTGAATCATAATACGTTAACGTTGCCAACAAATCCTGTACTTCCATAATCTGACTGATATTACTTGAATGTTCATTTACTAAATCCATAATTTGATTGATTGAAGCTAACTGATTCCTTAGTTCTGACATAATCAATTCATCTTCATGAGTCAAGAACTCAATTTTCTTTTTTTGATTACTAATCTTAAGACGATTGGAAATTCCTAAACCTAAACTTGCAATAGACCCAAAGATGTTTATTGCAGCAAAAATAAACGGATTTCGTCTTTCTTTATGTTCGTGTCCTACAGTCCACATCAAAAGGTCACAAGCCAAAGATTCTGTCTCATAAGTCTTATTTTGCAAGTCATCAGATAGCATCTCTGCAACTTTTAGTGTTGATCCAAGCAAACTCTCTGTAGTCAAATGAAAATGTCTTCTATGCAACTCATCTAATGAGACAGAAAACCTTGAAATGGCAGTTTTTAAGCTAGTGACATCATTCTCTGTAAGAAAAATTGCTTGCATATTCACTTCTACAACTACGTTGCTCGATATAATAAAAACGTCTTCTTGTCTTTCAACTATAGTGCCATATTTAAAATCTATACTTTTAGCTTTAGAGCTCATCCCACACGAGAAAAATGTCTGAGCGAACAATATCACTCCCAACAACAAAAAATTCATCTTGGAAACCTGTAACGAGAAAAATATATGTAATTACTCTTGTATTAAGAAGAAAACTTTTAATCACACAAATAAAAAAATTTTCCCTCACTTCTTTCCCTCTCTTTTATTTTTTTTTTTATTTTTTTTTTATTTCTTATGTGATCCAATGGTACTATTCTCTCATCCGTGGGTTGGGATACGTTGTGAACTCTAAACCTATTGGCCGTTAATGTTTCTAAAATGTTAAATGGGCCTTCAAACTTAGGTGTTAGTTTATAATTGAGTCCTTTACGCACATTTATCTGTATATATACGTTATCACCCACGGTATATGTTTTAGTTGGCTTCGCTATTTTATCATGATTCCTTTTCATTATGATTTGTGATTCTTCTAAATTCTTTCGAAGGATATCATATCGACTTTTGCTTGCATTTATAAATTCTTTTAAAGGATTTGATAGATTAGTTGTAGGCGTTAATACATGGAAAGGCGTTCTAACTGGGGTACCATACAATGCTTCATGCGGTGACATTTTAATTGATATATGATATGAATGATTCAGAGTACTCAGTGCCGCAGGTATTGCAATATCCCAGTTGGGGTCTGATCCCCCTAGTGTTACTCTTAATATATTTAAAATCTTCCTATTTTCTCTTTCCACTAGCCCATTTGACTCTGGGTGATATATCATGGTATTTATTTTCTTTATGCTAAGGAATTCACACAATGAGATAAGAAAGTGATTATTAAATTCACCACCCGAGTCTGAGATTATCATGTGTGGAATTCCCTGTTTACAAATGTAACACTCGTAAAACTTCCTAGCGCATTCAATCGCAGTTTTAGTTTTAAGCGCTATTAGTTCTGTATATTAAGTTAAAGCATCTATAATTACTAAGAGGTGCTTATTTCCTCTGTCTGACTCATAAAATCCTGTTAACAAATCTAAATGTATTCTTTCAAAGGGTTGATTGGTCACGGGATAAGCCCCTAGGCTGACAGGTGTTTTCGTATGCCCTTTGTTTTCCTGACATGTGCGACAATTAGCTATGTGTCTTTTTATATCTGTAAGCATCGTATGCCAATAAAACAATGATTTGGCTTTCTGTGACATTAATGAGAACCCCGGGTGTCCATGTAATGGATTTGCATGCAAACAATTCAGGACAGTGGAAATAAGTGAGATTGGTACTACTACCTGGTCGTTAGTTACGTGGTGTATTGCGGGTTTTCCTTGTCACAGTCCTACACAGAATATTATCTTTGATTATATAATTCTGCTGCTTATACTTTATATATCCCTTTTCCTTATGATTGCCTATCAAAGCATTTATAATTGTTTCTATTTTATGATCTTTTCTTTGCTCAGTCTCTAATAATTAAGCGCTCCAGCCTAAATCTTCTTAGTCAGATATCGTTTTAACAATAGGCATGGATGTTGATATATCTATTAATTCAGCTAAAGGCTCCGTACAAGATGACACGGGGTTGCGTGATAATGCATCCGCAATGATATTTGCTTTCCCAGGTAAATACCCGATTCTTGCGCCAAAATCTTGAATGATCAAATGCCACTGAGTTCGTTTAGGGCTGTGGTTGAAGCCTTTAAAGAACTCGGTTAGTGGTTTATGGTCAGTAAGAACCTTAACGGGATAACCGTAAATTATGAACTTAAAATGCACTAGTGAATTAACAATAGCTAGCCCTTCTTTGTCTATTACTGCATACTTACTTTCGGAAGTTCTCAATTTTCGAGAATAAAAAGCTATCGGGAAAAATTGTTTATCATATTGCTGAAGCAATACCCCTCCTACTCCTAAGTCTGAGGCGTCGGTTGCAATGAAGAATTCCTTACCGAAGTCAGGAAATTTTAAGATAGGAGAACTACACAGTTCATCTTTCAAGGTATTAAACGCCGGTTGATGATGCTCAGACCATATGAAATCTACGCCCTTCTTCGTAAGATCAGTTAAAGGAGCGGCTATTATTGAATAGTTGCTTATAAAACGCCTGTAATATCCACTACAACCCAGAAATTGCTGTATTCCCTTGACATTAGTAGGTATGGGAAAATTACGTATAGCCGACACCTTATCATGGACTACTTTAAGACCTTGGCTTGACACCATGAAACCCAAATATATTAATTCCGTTTTGAAAAATTCACACTTATCAATCTTTACCCTTAAGTTATGTTGTCTTAATCTCTTTAGTACTAATTCTAACTTACGTAGATGTTCTTCTAAGGTGTTGGAAAAGATTACAAGATCATCCATATAGGCATGCAATATATCCCCTAAGGAGTCTCCAAACACTATGTTAATCATTCTTGTAAATGTTATAGGAGCACAACGTAAACCAAAAGGCATCCGTAAAAATTCATAATGTCCCCTGGCTGTGCTGAAGGCTGTGTATGGGATACTATCTTCTGCTAATGATATCTCTTGGAAGCCTTTAAGTAAGTCCAAACTGGTAAAATATTTATTCTGACCTAACAAAGACAAAATATCGTCAGTACATGGCACTGGGAATAGATCAGGGATCGTCTCGTTTAGACGACGGAAGTCTACGCAGATACGCCATGTTCGATCTTTTTTCGGTACAACTATTAATGGAAAATTATAAGGGCTGTTTGATTTCCTAATGACTCCTCCTTCTAGCATTTTACCTACTTCATCATTTATTTCATTCTGGAATTTCATAGGGAGTCTGTACGAGGGTACATAGATAATTTTCTGCTTGTCCTTTAACCTTATTTGATGCTCGATCACATCTGTTTTTCCTAAGGATCCATCCGTAGTGGAAAAAACAACATGATATTTAGTTAAAAGTCCCAAAATTTTCTGCTGAATTTCTCCGTCTTGAATGTCTTTATTGATTTTATTTTTAATAGATTGCAAAAGGGATTCATCCACAACTGATTGAGAGTGATTGATTTCAGCAACGGTAAGAATATGATGTTTATAAACTTCTACATCCAAGATATGTTGATTTTTGTGAATGACTAAAGTGTTATTTAAATGATTACAGACTTCAATATTACATTGTGTATGTGAGCCTACTGTATAAATAGCTTGTGTGACAGACAATCCGTTAGTTTTCAAAGTGTCGGAAAGGATTAATATTTCAGATCCCGGTAATGTTTTCTTTTTTTTGCACTATTAAATTCGAAGGTACGTTTGGCTCGATAGATTACGTGCAGGATGATATTACGGGTGAACGAGAATTCTGCTGGGTCGCGTATATTATTTCTTTATTAGTGAGACAAGTTATTGGTTCTTCAACGTATGTTACGGTTACATTTATCGTCTCCTTTTTATCCAAAACTGATTTTAAGGTATTAGAAGACTTATAGAATTTCCCTTTGATATACACGCCGTGCTTGGCAGGGGCTAAGATAATGTTTTGATTTCCCATAGATGGGTATCCTATAATTACAGCTGGATACATATCAAAGTTTTGTACAACAACAAATGCATCGGCAAACGTGCGCTTACCGACTTTGAATTGAACATGAGTTATGCCTATGACATTTAATTCATTATTTCCTATACCCGAGAGTCTAACTCCAGATTTTTTCTATCGGAAAGTTCGAAAACAACAAATGATGTGTCCTCAAATCCATGATATTACGTGGACTACCAGAGTCAAAAAATAACGTAAAGGATTTGTGTTCTAAATTTACAGCATACAAGGTTAGTCGTAACTCATTTTGCCTTATTATTGTATGAATTCGTTGCAAATCTACGAGAGCATGCACTGTTTTACTTAATTCGGCCGTGTGCTTCATAGGGAAACCTATTGCCTCACAATGGTCTGATAGAACATTAAATTGATTATTCAATACTATTGATGTTGACATGAATAACCTTGACCCAACATCACTCTCTTCCCCACTGGAGTTAATTATGTGGTATTTGCTTTGCTCTGCACATTCTGAAAATTAGTCTGTCCTTGCGAGGTCTGGTTTGACGACCCAGGCTCAGCGATATTCGAAGAAGTGTTTGTTTGTTTTGGACTCTGAACTACATTGAGATTTGGTTGTTTCTTCTTATTGTTAAAATGAGGATTTTTCTTTTTATTTCCATATGGAACTGACTGTGGAATTGACTGTGTATTTCTGGGATTCTGTTGTGTCTTACGCGAGTAACATTGACTGTACGAATGAGTCGAACTATTATGTATCGAACAGAATTTCGTTCTGCAGTCCGCGCTTAAGTGACCTTGACGTTTGCAATTATAACACGTCATTCTCGCTACTTGACTATTATTAAGTACGTTCACTGTTTGTGGCTTTGTTTCATTCTTTGCAAAAACTTGAGTTAACACAGGATCGAGATCTGGACACTTAGCCATGTGTTTTTTTATCTGTTTATATACATCCAATTCTGTACTTGCAGGCGTTAACTTTTTATCAAAACACCGCACTAAAGCTTCAGGCAACATAAGTGTCATGCAAGTTAAATACATTAATCGTAAAAAATCTTTCACGGAGATGTTATCTATAGTAACCCAAGTGGAATTATCTAAATATCCGGATATTCATTAAGCCTATCAGCTATGAGAGCTGCTCTCTCAATAACATTAAGCCGATTCATAGTGGCTTGATTAAGTGTATTTCTTAACGTTAATACTACATCCAAGGCTTCTTCACCCCCATAGACCGCGCGTAACCTAACTTTGAAATCATCCCAGGTAACTGCTTCTTGAAATGAAACACCTCTTAAATACGCACTCGCATCCCCCTTAGAGAAATCTATAAACTTTAAGCTTCTTGTAATTGTACAAAAGGGTCTACGATTTGTTTGGCATTTAAATGGGCATCGACGGATGAAATCCATGACTCCACATTTTGAGGCAAGAACCCATTAACCCGACCCTGAAAAGGAAGGATTGCAGACCTGTCATTTACAAGCATCACAATCGGGAGAGGATTAATCTGTCCTACGCCACTAGGTCCAGGGGTGGGGCTCACAGGTGGCGTCATGACTGCTGTATTTCTTTTCCTATCTCTTCGACCCCTTGCAATTCTATCAAAATATCTATATGAATACAGTTGTCCACTGCGTAAACGCATAAGCTCTGAATGACAAAGATTATAATAAAATTCCCCAAAACAATGCTACTAATCCCAAGACATTTCCCGAGAATTTCTGAAAGAAAAAGGAATTAGCACAAAGAGAGAAAAAATTCTAGATGAGAATTCGGAGTTGAACACAGTTTCCTTTAATGAAAGGAAAATAAAAGATTAGCAAACCACTCACCCCAGTAATAATCGACTAACGACTCGTGATAACTACACTTCACTGCCCAAACTGAAATGAATTTGAAAATTGTACTTAGCTTTTATATGGTTCTGTGTGATGTCGTCACATCCTCTCTCTCTCTTGATGTTTGTTAGCGATGTTTCGTCCGAGTTTCCGTTGAATGTAGTGCTTCCTGGATATGTTTTGTAAGCGTTGAACGTCAGTCCTTGGGTTTCCTAGGATGTTGATTGAAGATCCAGTTCATCAGTTTGTATGTATAACATTCATCAAATGTTGTAGGCTTCGATGGAATATGTTACTTAGTCAAAATTGTAGATTCATTAACATTGATTTCTTGGAGATCTTTCTCTGGTTTTTACAGCTCTATTTTTCATTTCTTGAAGATTTTCCTCTAATTCTTAGAGTATTATTATTAATTTATTGAAGATCTTTCTCTGATTCTTAGAGTTTAAGTGCTGCCACCATTTATTAGTGTGCTACTGTTATTAACACACATTGAGTATGTGCTGTTTGAGATGTTGAGTCTTGAAATAAAGTTCATCATTGTAACTTTAAAATGGTTTATTCTCTAAAAACAACAGTGTTAAACATCTCCATCACAGGAGTGTAGCTGGTTTGGTCGGATGACCAATTCAGGTGAAGTATAGATATGAACTGCCTAAATTATCGATATCACAGATATCTTATGTTTAGTTGTCTCAGCATTTAAACACAATATGTAAACTTTACATTCGTCTCGGAAGACACCTGCATCCGGTGACGACACAATCTTTCACACGGTATGCATTTGTGTTGATGCTTCAGAAAAATGTTACATTGCCGAGGGATGCAAAATACATCCTGTTATGATTTTATCTGACTACAGCAAATCTTACGCTAGCATCTTCATCTACAATGACATATTACGTCATGTGTTTTAAACATGTAATAACTAACTATTTCATTTATTACATATATATAAGCCTTGTTTTCGCCAATTTTCTTTTTCATACCTGCTATAGGCTGTCACTTTTGTTCGTAAGTGGCGACTTTAACCTAAAAAATCAGTGAGGAAGAGCAAACTACTCGTAGAGTTTCACAAATATCCAAAATATTTTCACAGAGTTTGATGGATGCTATGTGAACTACATTCATATCAACTTTCGTATTGATGCTTGACTGAAAAAAGTCATAGTAGATATCCGTATGAGGTCGATTTTCAGCGGCGCAGTAAATTACTGGTAGCATACTTCACATATCTAAATGAAATTTTTATGTTGATATTTGTAATAGAAAAGCCACAGCAAACGTTTATTTCAGTATGAGTTGAATGGTAATTTTTGGCGGTGCAATAAATTGTTCCTAGAATAATTCAATCCTGATTAAAATTTCAGGAGGCAGAATTGCCTCCGTTTCTGGTGCCAGTTACATTTCTAGGCTGTGGTTTCGTCTTGGCCTTTGCTACCCTTTCTCTAGTGGGTTTCAAGAACTCTGTATTTGTGGGTAATTATTTTATCTCTAGGTTCTTTCCTTGATTTTACCTTATTTTGTATATCTTGGATACTGATCTCATTTTCTACAATATTGCTCATGACATCTTTGTTACTTATTTCTAACTGTTGAAACTTGAGACATATTTGTCCTTTGTTTTCTCAGTCCTTGGTTTTCATTTTTTAAGTTTTTCTGTTTCCTGTTCCTGGTGGCAGAAAAGTCATACACTAATATTGTGTAATTTGGCAACGCATACTTCATTGAAGTTGGTGAACCATTTGTTTATCCAACACTGCATATTTGTGCTCAAACTTCAGTTTCTTACACATCATTAATTCTTCTGTGATATTATTTGTATATCTATTTGGAAAGCTCAGTTAATAACTTCTACGATTACTAGAATGTAAACAGGAAGGGCGTACCTGATATATACCCCTCTGCTGCAGCATCTTCTTACTCTTGGATGACCTCCATCTTTTCTGTTCCCATCCTCCCATAAGCGCTACTAAACCAAGTCTCCTCAACGTTGGGCTGTCTCTAAAGTGCCGCAACTCCAAAATGAGCAGTACTTAAAGCAGAAGCCTGCTTTCTCGCCAGAATTGACAGTGGAAAACTAGCGGTTAACGAGATTTCCGGACATCCAAGAACAGCCTTACTCTTAGGTGCTACTGAGCATTACCAAAAAGCAGCAACGGTCTTTTTAAGCTAGCCAAGACTCCAACTAGGCACAAAAGCTATGTCAACCTCAAGAGCAGTTGAGCCTATTTCACTAAGGGTCAGTCAGAGGGAGTGGTCAGCTATTACAGGTTAGGAATAGCACTATTCTACTATTGCGTCCCCTGTCACCCTGGGATTCCTCTATCCGAGTCACTCGAAACATGTGAGCGAGTTCCTAGCGTTTTTTATAGAGGTTCTAAAGCCTATGCTAGTATGCTCAGACGCTTGAGGTAGCTGTCAGCTCCTTAATTGCCAAAAGGTAGTAGGTTGGCCAGGGCACCAACCACCTGTTGAGATACTACCGCTCAAAAGTAATGGGGTCCTCTGGCTGGGCAGACAGTACTAAATTTGATTCTTCTCTCTGGTTACGGTTCTTTTTCCCTTTGCCAACACATAGAATGAATAGTCTAGCCTATTCTTTACACATTCTCTTTTGTCCTCATACAGCTGTCAACACTTGAGATTACCAAACAATCCTTCCCCACCTAAAGGGATACTGCACTATCATTGTTCAGTGGCCACTTTCTTCTATGTAAGGGTAGAAGAGACTCTTCAGCTATGGTAAGCAGCTCTTCCAGGAGAAGGGCACTCCAAAATCAAACCATTATACTCTGTACCATGGTCTTCCACTGTCTTGGGTTAGAGTTATCTTGCTTGAGGGTACTCTCGATCACACTTTTGTATCCTTTTTTATGTTTTTCTTGTTTTGTTGAAGATTTTGTAATTTATATCGGAGATATTTATTTTAATGTCACTGTTTAGATAATATTTTATTTTTCGTTGTTTCCTTTCCTCACTGGGCTATTTTCTTTGTTGGAGCCCCTTGGACTTATAGCATCCTTCTTCTCCAACTAGGGTTGTAGCTTAGCAAATAATAACAATAATAATGTGTATAGGCTACTTATAAATAGCTATCATGCTGCCATTCAACTACAAAAACACACACAAGAGAGAGAGAGAGAGAGAGAGAGAGAGAGAGAGAGAGAGAGAGAGAGAGAGAGAGAGAGAGAGAGAGAGAGAGAGCCGCTATGAATAATTCAAGAGAATATTTCATTACAATTCTAAGAGAAAGAGGGAGGGAGAGATGGTATGAATACTTCAGAGAATATGTAATTAGAATTCTAAGTTTCAAAGTGAAAGATCAGGAACGGATGCCATTGAGCCTTCCTGAGTAGTCGGTGCTTCTTGGAATAGCTGAAGAGGATTGGAATTTATCGGGGAGATAGCATTTGCTTACGTAGGCGACTCTGTGTTCACAATTTTCTTCTATATTTTTTTCAGTGTACTGATGATTTTTTTTTTTTTTTTTTTGCTTATCTTAGTCTCAATTACGCTTTCATGTAGAGAGTTTGGTTGAATTATTCGGTGAATTTATAATGTTTGTAATAAGTAACACATATAACTTGAATTTCCACTGAAGGAAAGACAAAACCTTAAACCTATAATTCATGTAAAATTACTTTACAATCAGTGGCTTATATTTATATAAAAGTTCCACAACTTAATATAGACTCCTTTTGTTTGTACATTAATGTTTAGTATAGATATAAGTATTATTATTCTATTTCATCATTATACATTGGAGTACAGAAAGCTAAAATTTACACATATTGCCTTGATAAGTAATAAATTTATTGTCACTAAAGATATTTATGATGTTAGTTAGTCATTCGTATGAGGTTTATATATTGTACATACATAATTGCGATTGCCTAAGTGCAAAAGATTGCTTTGAGTTTTGTTATACTTGGCTAAGTCTTATCAAATAACTCCTGATAAAGCCTATTCATATTTTGAGTTCAGTTGGTTTTCTAACACGTTTTTTTTTTTTTTTTTTTTTTTTTTTTTATTCTTTTGCTGCATGTCTTCCGCTGTTTCTGTCTACCTTCGTCCTTACATTACATGTATTAGCTCCAATATACTTGAGAGAGAGAGAGAGAGAGAGAGAGAGAGAGAGAGAGAGAGAGAGAGAGAGAGAGAGAGAGAGAGAAATTAACGTTCAGAAATACTTTGCCAGGAATATATACATATATCTTTTTAGATACCGATAAAATATATAAATGAATGCCCATTAAATATATAATCTTGTGCGAAGAGACCTTATTGTAATTGGAATATCGGCTTATAGTACTTGACTCTCTAACACCAGGTTAACAAACTTCGTGATAATGCAATATTAAGTAATGGAAGTAGTGGAATATTTTGTTAATTATCAATATAATTATTACTCTATCAAAATTATGTTTATGACCATATATTTCGAATATTGCTGAAAAAAAAATCTAGTTAGTTTGAAAAAAAAAAAACCTATTTGTAACGTTCTAAAAGCACAATTTTTTATAAAGAGAATTTAATCTATAATATAAGGAGGAAACAGATGTAAGATTTAGCCTCAACCTGTGTATAAGTATAGATTATTTCTTAAACATTAATTTATCATGGGCAAATATAGTTTAAAGCCAATTATATCGATATAAAACTTTTAATCCATTAACATTTCCTCCCCGGAATACTACTCAGTTTGAACTAAATTTTAAACTATAATTTTTTCTTCAGTTTTGCATCACTGCTGTTGTAAAATTCCATTTCGCAGATCTATAAAGAAATCTTGATTTTAGTAACGACCCATCAAGAGTTTTCCATTTAATTTTGACAAGTTAATCATAGACCTTCATCCTTTGCCAGATTATCTTCCCTTATAAGGTATTTCCAAGGCCATTTTTTTAAAATGGATTTGTCTTCTTTATACTTTAATTTCATGAATCATGTTTCCTACCACTTTGTAATGATTAGATAATATTTGTATAAACACTGATTGATTTGACTAAATGTGAGTGTTTAGGTTTTATTCGTATTATTTCTGCTAGTATAAAGTAACCATAAATTGCATGCATTATCTTTTCAAGTTATCGAAATTTAAAGAAAAGGTTCTCTCTCTCTCTCTCTCTCTCTCTCTCTCTCTCTCTCTCTCTCTCTCTCTCTCTCTCTCTCTCTCTCTCTCTCTCTCTCTCTCTCTGTTGAATACATGTATATATGTATGGTGGTATGTAATGGATATGCATTCCAATAAAAAGTTGAATTTCTTTACCGATAAACCTTTAGCGATTCCAGACTTTAGATATCTAAAAATCTGAAAATATTTTTTGATGAAATTCCGTAATGGAACTTATTTACAACCGATTGTGAACTTTGCAATCTTCCACGTAATGCTATATAAATTGTAACCTAATAGCTTAATGGAAGAGTTTATATCTCATCATTACACCTACACCCACGTAGTCTTAAAGAAAATATTGATTTAATTATTCCCTTCTTTAAGCTGTTTTTGATTATTGTACATCTCGCATTTACACAGAATTCACTTCTAGTTTTATAACACCCTTGAATTTCTATATAAGCACCAGTTTAATAGTTTAATAGAAGTCGTGTATATTAGAAATAATCCTATAGAAAATATTTAATTATTTTCTGCTTGAAACTTTTTTTAAATCTTGAATACCCTGTATTTATACACAATACACTTCCCAGTTTTATAACATCCTTGAATATTTGTTTATGCGCCATTTTGATAGAAAGTTTTTACATTCTCTCTCAACTTTGGAAATCAAGTTGATATAGGAGGTTCCATAGATGACGCTAACTTTGAGCAACTTCCATCCATTCCTTCATCCTGTTCTCCTGATTGGGTTTCTTACTTGCGGATGTATTTTACTTTTACAAAAATTTCAGAATTATTTTGCCCAAAGAGCGATGGGTGCTGTTGATCATTTTATAAACCTCTCCGCCATATTAGTTTTAATATAGCTTTGCGATTAGATTATGTTTTCTGACCAGTTTCTATTAATATTTACAGCCATGGTTAATTTATGTCCAGTTAACAGCAACCAAATGCCATAATGTAAGAAAAGTGTTCTAAGTTTACATTTATCTATGAATTGTGAATATAATTTTAGTTTCATTTAACATGGTTAAATTTGTATTTATGTCCGTATTGTTTTCCATTGCCTACGTATGAAACTTTGTAGTTATTTTTTTAGACAAGTCTAATTTTGAAGTTCCAAGTCTAGTCAATTTTGTTCCTTTCACATAAAATATTTATATGATATGAAACATTAAAGATTCGTTTGGTTATTGAGGTATCATCTTTTCTACTATATTTCCTTTATTTCTGATGGTCAGTGTCTTTCTTAATTATATGAAAGTTTAATTACTTAAATTGCAACGATCAGAGGTATAAGCGCTATTGATATATAGTTGTATTTATATTAATAAATACGGAAATATTTTGATAGGAAAATATATTACGAGAATTTGTTGAGGTTGTGTATGCTAAAGGTAAGTGATATTACGTAGATTAATGATGCTTCAGTCCCCTCCCCAGCAATATTTGCTGTGACTGACATTAGTGTCTCAAAGTGTTGATCATTGCCGTATGCTGGCATAGGGCAATACAATACTAGGGGCTGTGATACTAGGGAAGAGAAAGGTGAAAAAATGGGTATTGAAGATAGATTTTTTGGAGTATACTGATACATTTTGTATATGGATATCTGAAAGAAATTATAGACTTTTTGGGAAACCTTTGTCAAATTGTGAAGTATGCTGCAAACATAAAGAATTTGAATATAGTATTATTATGCTTTAAATACTCATATGACAAAGGAACTTTTAACTTTTATGAATTAATCTTGGACTCGTCTTGCTTATAATATTTCTTAATTTATGAACAGTCGAAGACATATTAGATGAGGGAATATTTTTACTTAGATATCATATATATTGATGCTATAGTTAAATCCTGAAATAAGAAACAAAATATAAACGTTTGTAATTCTTTACGGTTTTATGATAAAACTAGTGTTTGCATATAGCTCTCCACAGTAAATTAATAATTATCGTAACGCACGAAATACGAAAGTGCGATGGATTAAGAGCTAAAGGTTTAACTGCTCTACGGCTTGATTGCTTCGTGTGTTGATTGCTTCATGAACATATTGCTTCACACGCTTGATTGCTTCACAAGCTCGACTACCTCCTAAATCTTTTAA
>NC_090733.1:100690686-100695686 GCF_036898095.1 Palaemon carinicauda | reverse complement strand
AGCCGAAGGTCAAAACATGGATTATCTCCTGACAGAACCAGAGTCAATAATCTGACCAAACATCCCGGCGAGGCAGAGGCCACTCCCTCCTAGGATTAATGGTCTCCACCCTAGGGTGGTTCTTGATCACTGAAGATGGAATGTCGAAGCAGGACTCCGTATATAAGCCATCAAAACTACACCTGTATTTCAGTTCACTCTTGACAATGAGCAGAAAACCTTCTCACTGCTCGAAACCGGTTGAGTCGAAGGATGTGTTAAACTTAATCCCACGTAATTTATAATTTTTTGTACAAAAGTGACCATTACTTTGTGTGCACTAACATTGTGATAGTGTTTTATACCTTGTACATATTATCTGTACTTTTACAATGTGTTGTGATATATTAAAGACAAATTGTGAATGATATGGTCTTCATCATCTTCCTTTTGATATGTCCCTTTCCCAGTTACTGGCGGATTGTTCAAAGGAAGAGAAAAAGATAATCAGAACAATAGAAAAAGTTAATTACAAAATTAACGCCACTGAGGCAGCAATCACTTTAATAAAATAATAATAATAATAATAATAATAATAATAATAATAATAATAATAATAATAATAATAATAATAATAATAACGTATATCTACACACGTTAGATTTCCAATATCTTGATTAAAAGAAAAAAAAAACATTTCAAACAGCTTTCTTTATAACCCAGTTGAATTATCTAAGAGCATAATCGGGAGCCTTACTAGTTACCCCTAAACATTTTGACTAGACATTAATTGTGAACCGTGCATTAGAAATTATCTTCTCAAATTTCTTTTCTGAGACGGAGGTTTTATCAGGAAGTTAAGAGCATTAAAAAGATAGGCTGACTTTTTTTTGTGATAATCCTTCATTGCTATTCTTTCTATGCAAAGCCACGGATTTCGCCAAGCTCTTAATCTCTTTAAGTTGATTGACGGCTTCATAAAGATTCAGGTCTTCAATTTTCGAAGTTGACACTCCAGTATTTCGTTTTCTAATTTGTTTCCTGGTTTCTTTTCTCTAGAGGCGTAAAAAGTAATATATATATATATATATATATATATATATATATATATATATATATATATATATATATATATATATATATATATATATATACTCGAAATTAGACTGGAATTTTTCGAAATTTCATACAAAAAAATCGTCTAGATGATACGGAAAACACTTAATAAAAAAAAACATAAGTACCAAAGTAATGGTGCCCTAAGAATTTTTTTTATTTTTTTTTTTTTTTTTTTTTTTTTTGGGGGGGGGGGGGGGGGCTTTATGGGCGATATTTTATAGGTGTAGATTAACCTACGATAAATCTCCCATAAATCATGTCATCTGTACAACAAAAGCTAACATTAAAAAATCAAGGTAAATAGCACTTGCGCTAATTTTGAAGAGTTTAATACCAAAGTAAATATTTATTGAAAATCATGTGTTCCTTTCGATTTACTTAAGATTGGTAGGCGTTGAAGTAATTTCCATAGTAGGAAAACCCTCATTTAGATGACTCCCATGATATTCTTTAAGAGTAACCCTTCCATGTTATAGTGTCTATAAATATCGTTTCATTTCCTTTGGACAGTTTCTCCGGGATATTCCGAAAGACTCCATTATACGAGTCACCCGGCGTAAAATAAGATCATCCAAACGTTACTTGAATGAGTATAAAGATGCCTATTTACTTTAACTTAGTTTAAGCTGACGAGGCTCTTCAGCTATAGTAAGCAGCTCTTCAAGGAGGAGGACACTCCAAAATCAAACCATTGTCTTTTAGTTGTGGGTAGTGCCATAGCCTTTGTACCATGGTCTTTCACTGTTTTGGGTTCGTTCTCTTGCTTGAGTGTACTTTTAGGCACACTGTTCCATCTGTTTCCTTATTTCCTTTCCTCATTGGGTTTTTTCCCCTTATTCATTATCTTGTAGTTCAGCACGTAATAATAATAATAATAATAATAATAATAATAATAATGATAATAATAATAATAATAATAATAATAATGATAATAATAATAATGATAATAATAATAATAATAATAATAATAATAATAATAATAATTATAATAATAATAATAATGATAATGGTAATGATAACTATAATAATAATAATAATAATAATAATAATAATAATAATAATAATAATAGTAATAATGAAAATGATACTGATGATGATAATGATAATAATAATAATGATATTAAGGATTATAACAATAACAATAACAATAATAATAATAATGATCATCATCAACTCTTCGGTTAGATTTTGCCAGTCGTCTCTATATTGAGCTTTTAATTCAATATTTTTTCATTCATCATCTCCTCCTTCGCGCTTCATAATCCTCAGCCACGTAGGCCTGGGTCTTCCAACTTTTCTAGTCCCTTGTGGAGTCCAGCTGAACGTTTGGTGCACTAATCTCTCTTGGGGAGTGCGAAGGGCATGCCCAAACCATCTCCATCTACCCCTCATCATGATCTCATCCACATATGGCAATCGAGTAATCCGTCTTATAGTTTAATTTCTAAACATGTTCTGCCATTTAACTCCCAATATCCTTCTGAGGGCTTTGTTCTTAAATCTACTAAATCTATTGGATATTGTCTCATTGTCATACCATGACCCATGTCCATACAGTAACACTGATGTCACTAAGCTGATATAAAGTCTGATTTTTATATTCAATTTCAGTCGATTTGATTTCCATATTTTACTTAACCTAGCCATTGTCTGACTGTTTTTTTTTTCAGTATTTCACTAAACTAATTCTAAAGACCCTGTATTGGAGATCATAGTTCCTGAATACTTAAATGATTCTACGCTATTAATCCTTTCTCCTTCCAATGATATATCATATTCTCATCATCTGTCTTTCTTCTATTTATCTTCAGCCCAACCTCATGTGATATTTCATGCATTCTGGTAAGCAAGCATTGCAAATCCTGTGGTGGTCTGCTAACAAGAATAATGGTTTTGATAATGATAATATACCCTTGAACCTGCCTTGGAATATTCGAAATAGAAAACGGTACACGTTTACTTTCCAACCTTGAACTGCTCGTCAGTGGAAGGTTCTCCATCACCTTTTACATTTTTAGCCTTCCTGACCCTTCCCTGTCCATATTTACTGTGAATTTGGCTTTTTTAATTATTCTGCCATTAAATTGCCTCTTCCCTATCCTCTAAATGCTCCTTTGATCTTTTCTTATCTTGAAATACTCGCTCATCATTTTCTTTGGATAGAAGGCCTGATATCTTTCATGCTCGGTATCTGGAACTTGAGTCCCAGCATAATATGTGTCAACTACGTGATAGAACCTTCATTCTGGTGTCTCGTGGGAGGTTTTGACGAACGAATAATCCATTTGCCATCATTGTAAGCAACAACAAGGTCATCGGAACGTCATTTGAAATTCAAATTTCAGAAAAAAGCACAAAATCCCCCAGAATATATAGTTTCTCAATTAAAGCAATAATGCATACACAGAAAGTCATCCTGTGACTGAATTAAAAGCCATACATTTTGACTTAAATCTGGACAAAACAAAATGAACATGTCTAAGGCAAATAATATAGTTATTCCTGAAACAAGATAATTGATATAAGTTAACTTTATATTATATATATATATATATATATATATATATATATATATATATATAATATATTTATATATATATATATATAATATATTTATATATATACATATATATATATATATATATATATATATATATATATATATATATATATATATATATATATATATAGTATGTATATATATATATATATATATATATATATATATATATATATATATATATAATATATATATATATATATATATATATATATATATATATATATATATATATATATATATATATATATATATATATATATATATATATATATAATATTTGTAGGTCAACATAGAGCAGTATTATTTGAAAATAAATGTCTACTACCCATTTTTTTCTTTTCTATTTATCACAGTTATCCTCCTAAAATCCTTTAAAAAATGTTTGACAGAGAAAGACATGCTCATTGAATTGAAGCTATTCACAACTGATAAAGTGTTGAAGCTTGGCTGAGATGAGCTCGGCAGAAATGCAAGTTGTACTTATCAAACAATTGAGACTAGAGAGGTACAGTTAGTTTACCTCCAAGTTTGTGAGACACACTGAATTACTGGAAAAAGCTACAATCCTTACAAAATAGCAGTTCTATCTAAGACAGTAGCTTTGGTTGGCAGAAATTACTGTGTGCAAATTGGAAACGCTTATTCATCACATGAACCCTTAAACAGAGGGGTACACCAGGGGAGTGTACTTGGCCCAATCCTCTGCATCTATACTATTGGTCTATCAGAAATACTACAAAGGCAGAGACTGAACTTTAAAGTATTTGAGGAGGATAAACAATTTTACTTCTGTATAAATGATATAGACGACACTACTGAAATTTTAAACCGAATCCTTGATAGTGTTAGGGAATGGATGATATTCAAACAACTAAAATTAAATGAAAATGAAACTAGGTTAATGGTGGTGGGGAAGAAAAACAGCGACTTGGTCCAGATATCTAGTAAAGTTCGTGGCCTAGGCATATCCCTTGACTGTAACTTCTCTCAATGTCCAAATAAATAACACAGTAAAAATGGCTGGCTATCATCTGAAAAACATTGCTTGTATAAAGAAGTAACTGGATGAATATTCTGTGAAGAAACTTGTGATAAACTGTTATTACTAAGATTGACTACTGTAACTCAATCTACTACAATTCTACAATTTACCAAAAGTACAACTTAAGAAATTACAAAACATAATAAACATATGAGCAAGACTGATAAAGGGTATTCCACCTAGAGAAAGGATCACTCCTATATTAATTAATTTACATTGGCTACCGATTAAAGCTAGAGTTGAATTCAAAATCTGTACAATAACTCATCATGTCATCATATCAGGCCGACCAAAATA
>NC_090733.1:100678186-100683186 GCF_036898095.1 Palaemon carinicauda | reverse complement strand
CCCTTTTCATCCTCAGTGGAAATGTTGCATAACACTATTCAACATCAGCGAAAATGTTGTATAACCCTATTTAGTCTCAGCGAAAATGTTTTATAAGCCTATTCAACCTCAGCGAAAACGTTCCATAACCCTTTTCATCCTCAGTGGAAATGTTGTATAACACTATTCAACATCAGTGAAAATGCTGCATTAGCCTATTCAACCTCAGGGAAAACATTGCATAACCCTTTTCAACCTCAGAGGAAATGTTGCATAACCCATTTCAACCTCAGCAAAAATGTTGCATAACCCATTTCAACCTCAGAGAAAACGTTGTTCTACCCTTTCAACCTCAGTCAGAACGTTCCATAACCCTATTCAACATCAGCGAAAACGTTGCATAACCCTATTCAACGTCAGCGAAAACGTTGCATAACCCTTTTCAACCTCAACAAAAATGTTACATAACCCTACATAACCTCAGTAAAAACGTTTGCATAACCCTATTCAACCTCAGCGAAAACGTTACATAACCCTATTGACATCAGCGAATACGTTGCATATCCCTATTCAACCTCAACAAAAATGTTGCAAAACCATATTCAACCACAGGAAAAACGTTGCATAACCCTATTCAACCTTAGCAAAAGCATTGCATAACACTATTCAACCTCAGCGAAAATGTTGCATAACCCTTTTCAACCTCAACGGAAATGTTACATAACCCTATTCAACCTCAGTAAAAACGTTGCATAACCCTATTCAACCTTAGCAAAAGCATTGCATAACCCTATTCAACCTCAGCGAAAATGTTGCATAACCCTTTTCAACCTCAACGGAAATGTTACATAACCCTATTCAACCTCAGTAAAAACGTTGCATAACCCTATTCAACTTTAGCAAAAGCATTGCATAACCCTATTCAACCTCAGCAAAAATGTTGCATAACCCTTTTCAACCTCAACGGAGATGTTGCAAAACCCTATATAACCTCAGTAAAAACGTTGCATAACCATATTCAACCTCAGCAAAAACGTTGTATAACCCTTTTCAACCTCAGCATAAACATTGCATAACCCCATTCAACCTCTGCAAACGTTGCATAATGATTTTCAACCTCAGCGAAAATGTTGCATAACTCTTTTCAATCTCAGTGAAAAAGTTGCATAACCCTTTTCAACCTCATTGGAAATGTTGCATAACCCTATTCAAACTCCGCGAAAACGTTGCATAACCCTATTCAACCTCATCGAGAACATTGCATAACCCTTTTCAACCTCAGCATAAACATTGCATAACCCTATTAAACCTCAGTGAGAACATTGCAAAACCCTTTTCAACCTCAGCATAAACATTGCATAATCCTATTCAACATCAGAGAAAATGTAGAATAACCCTATTCAACCTAAATGAAAATGTTGCATAACCCTATTCAGCCTCAGCAAAAATCTTGCATAATCTTATTCAACCTCAGAGAAAATGTTGCATAACACTATTCAACCTCAGAGAAAATGTTGCATAGCCCTTTTCTACCTCAGCAAAAATGTTGCATAGTCATATTCAACCTCAGAGAAAACGTTGCATAAACCTATTCAACCTTATCAAAAATTTTGCAAAATCATTTTCAACCTCAGCGAAAACGTTGCATAACCCTATTCAACTTCAGAGAAAATGTTGCATAACCCTGTTCTACCTTAGCGAAATTGTTGCATAATCATATTCAACCTCAAAGAAAATGTTGCATAACCCTCTTCTACCTTAGCGAAAATATTGCATAAACCTATTCAACCTCAACAAAAATGTTGCATAACCCTTTTCAACCTCAACGGAAATGTTACATAACCCTATTCAACCTCAGTAAAAACGTTGCATAACCCTATTCAACCTTAGCAAAAGCATTGCATAACCCTATTCAACCTCAGCGAAAATGTTGCATAACCCTTTTCAACCTCAACGGAAATGTTACATAACCCTATTCAACCTCAGTAAAAACGTTGCATAACCCTATTCAACTTTAGCAAAAGCATTGCATAACCCTATTCAACCTCAGCAAAAATGTTGCATAACCCTTTTCAACCTCAACGGAGACGTTGCAAAACCCTATATAACCTCAGTAAAAACGTTGCATAACCATATTCAACCTCAGCAAAAACGTTGTATAACCCTTTTCAACCTCAGCATAAACATTGCATAACCCCATTCAACCTCTGCAAACGTTGCATAATGATTTTCAACCTCAGCGAAAATGTTGCATAACTCTTTTCAATCTCAGTGAAAAAGTTGCATAACCCTTTTCAACCTCATTGGAAATGTTGCATAACCCTATTCAAACTCCGCGAAAACGTTGCATAACCCTATTCAACCTCATCGAGAACATTGCATAACCCTTTTCAACCTCAGCATAAACATTGCATAACCCTATTAAACCTCAGTGAGAACATTGCAAAACCCTTTTCAACCTCAGCATAAACATTGCATAATCCTATTCAACATCAGAGAAAATGTAGAATAACCCTATTCAACCTAAATGAAAATGTTGCATAACCCTATTCAGCCTCAGCAAAAATCTTGCATAATCTTATTCAACCTCAGAGAAAATGTTGCATAACACTATTCAACCTCAGAGAAAATGTTGCATAGCCCTTTTCTACCTCAGCAAAAATGTTGCATAGTCATATTCAACCTCAGAGAAAACGTTGCATAAACCTATTCAACCTTATCAAAAAATTTTGCAAAAATCATTTTCAACCTCAGCGAAAACGTTGCATAACCCTATTCAACTTCAGAGAAAATGTTGCATAACCCTGTTCTACCTTAGCGAAATTGTTGCATAATCATATTCAACCTCAAAGAAAATGTTGCATAACCCTCTTCTACCTTAGCGAAAATATTGCATAAACCTATTCAACCTCAACAAAAATGTTGCATAACCCTTTTCAACCTCAACGAAAACGTTGCATGACCCTTTTCAACCTCAGAGAAAATTTAGCATAACCTTCACAACCTCAGCGAAAACGTTGCATAACCCTTTTCTAGCTTAGCGAAAATGTTGCATAAACCTATTTAACCTCAGCGAAAACGTTGCATAACCCTTTTCAACCTCAGAGAAAATTTTTGCATAACCTTTTCAACCTCAGTGAAAACGTTGCATAACCCTCATCTACCTTAGCCAAAATGTTACATAACCCTATTCAACCTCAGAGAAAAAGTTGCATAACCCTCTTCTACCTTAGCGAAAATGTTGCATAAACCTATTCAACCTCAGCAAAACCGTTGCATAAACCTTTTCAACCTCAGTGAAAACGTTACATAACCTTATTCAACCTCAGCAAAAATGTTGCATAAAGCTATTCAACCTCAGCGAAGGAGTTGCGTTACATAACCCTATTCAGCCTTAGGGAAAACATTGCATAACCCTATTCAACCTCAATTTCATCCGTCGGAGATGAAGTATCCCTTCATGTTTGATATCTGTGAAAATTCCCCTTTTACTCTCGCCTCTAATTATGCAATATCCGACGGCAATGTGTCCGTAAAACGAACTCGGGCTGTTTTAATTGTTTTCCTGACGCCAAATTCCATGTAGTGGGCGTACAACGAATTCCATGGAGTGGGCGCACGTTATAGAGAGGTGAAATCTCTTTTATGAAAGGCTGTGTGTGGAAGTCCTGTCTCAACCCCCCTTCCTATTTCCAACCCCTCTCCCTATCTCCAACCCCTCTCCCTATCTCCAACCCCTTTTCCTTATGTTAATTGGGTCAGAACAGGAGATGAGACAGATGGGACAGATTTGTAATCTGTCAATGTCTTTTATTCCCGTTACATAGTACGTCTACTTGCTTAAGTCCTGCGTTTTAATTTCTCTTGTAAAGCGTGCATTCTGCTGCATTTTCTCTAATTACATTTAATTGGCATATATTTAACTATCTTTTATTACATATTCTTCATCTATAGAAAACGGATATTAAAAGAAATGACTAATATCATATCCAATGTTTAAAATGCATTTATTCTAATCGGAATTACTCCGTAAAAGTACACAGTTCTCAGCCATATTTTCAGAAATACTGGCAACATTTTTTCCACGATTTGTACCTTTTTTTTTTAAGGCAAATATCTAACAGTGTAGAAAATATATGGTAAATATTTTAGATCAAGAGCCTGCTCTGCATATAGCTAGCTTAATCTACAAACAACACAGAGTAAAAAAAAGACTAGTTGGAATAAAGGCAAATTTTGCAACAGATTTTTAACATACGAGAGAGAAATTATTCTTCTGCACACTGGTTTCAGCTTAAAACATTCCTTTACATTTGATAGCAGAAACATTTTAAATGCATACAAAGCTATATGATTAATGATACGCGAATCCTTTCTCATTATTTAGTAGACATTGAGCAATGGTTTGGGATTCAGGTGTACGATTTCAAAAGCTTCCTCAGGTTCAAGGGGTCCGTTTCGACATGGCTCTTTGAACATAGTCCATTTACCCTCTTGTCTCTGTCAATTATGGATGTTATCCTGTAAATGTTTTTTCAGGGGAGAAATAAAAATGGGCAAAAAAAATGTAAAAGAAAAACACAAGATTTACAAGCTTCAATTGATAAAGGTAGACTAAGCCGCGAATGCTTAACGAAGAATTTATTTTCTTATTGAAAAAATATGAATAAGTAAATAAATAGTATTATTAAATCAAAGACATAACTTATAAATGGTTTTATATAACCAAAACATTGGGATTTGTAAATGCGTTATATGAGCTAAGATTATTTTAGAAATTGTATTCATTTATTTATAAAATTTGAGTTTACCCCTCTTCAATAGCAATATGGAACAAGCCATCACTTGGCTATAGGAATGGTAAATTTTACTTGTATCAATGCTGATGGACCAATACTTGCCATAATGATTCCATGCTATTCATTACGAGCATATATAAAAAGAAATACCTCTTTTGTCCGCTGGGCTAAACAGAAAATAGGTTTTGGGAAGGCTTAGTGTTATTGTTGCCATCCGAGTTT
>NC_090733.1:100660686-100670686 GCF_036898095.1 Palaemon carinicauda | reverse complement strand
TAAATCTTTCCGTTCATAATCTCCGTCTTCATTAGTCTTATCTTGAGAAGTGTAGTTACATATTGTCTTAAATTTATCATTATTAGCCCTTCTTATACTAGGAGCAATAAATTACTATCAAGATTTAATATATTCGTATGATGAAATCAATTTTGGAAAGCCATATTCTAGGTGGAGATATGGAAAAAAAAAATTAGATAAATGTAAAACATTCTTAATTGTTGGCATCATGGAAAAAAAATAATGGCACTCAAAGGTAATCCAATTAACAGCGTCTTTCTCAGTTGGACTTCATTGAAGTTTCTTTGCTATTTTTCTCTATTTATTTATTTATTTTTTTTTTAGATTCTTTTTCTTTTTTTTCTTTGCTTCCTGTTTTGCTAAAGTCACCCCATTGCATCTTTCAGCTCATTATCAGCGGTAAAAGGCAATGGTTATGTCCTGTATTATCTCTCACTAACGAGCATTGTTCGTGAGATTTTTAAAGAAACCTCGAAACGACTCGT
The DNA here is from genome assembly GCF_036898095.1 of Palaemon carinicauda. Lineage (NCBI taxonomy): Eukaryota > Metazoa > Arthropoda > Malacostraca > Decapoda > Palaemonidae > Palaemon > Palaemon carinicauda. The sequence goes on along the minus strand of NC_090733.1, from coordinate 100,670,180 downwards.
TATCTTGCCATTCTAAACTTTTTCCATTACTCAGAGTTTTAGATGCTTTTTACAATTTTTTTCAGTATCATATTCTCTACTTCTGTTTTAATTACTTTGTTATCTCGTCTGTAGTTTTATTTGTTTTCCATAGATCTATAATTGGATTTATTTTAATATAAGCAATACATTCTTCTTCTTTAGTTTTTGTAGCTGTTTCAGGGATTACAAACATTTTACGGAGTTCTTTTCGGCTCGATTTTGACACTAAAAAAATGCCATTCATTTTCTAGTGTTTGAAAAGGAACAGTTATCTTTCCTCACGCGAGGGGAAGGGATCCAGAAGATTTATATAACAGTTATTCGAAACGTTTTGGGACAATGAATCTTATTTGAAACGTTTTTGAACAGTGAATCTCATTTAAACGTTTTTGAACAGTGAATCCTATTTAAACGTTTTTGAACAGTGGATCTTATTTAAAACGTTTTAGGACATTGAATATTATTTGATACTTAGGAAATGAATCTTATTTGAAACGGTTTTGGACAGTGAATCCTAATTTGTACGTTTACGGACATTGAATCTTATTTGAAAGTTTTTTTAGATAGTGAATCTTATATATATATATATATATATATATATATATATATATATATATATATATATATATATATATATATATATATATATATATATATATATATATATATATATATATATATTCAGAAGAACCACAGAGAAAATGAGAATACGAAATATACGATTAAGTCCTGACTAGTTTCGTGATACTTCTTCATATCACGAAAGTAGTCAGAACTTAATCGTATATTTCGTATTTTCATCTTCCCTGTGGTTCTTCTGCATCTGAGCATCACGTTTTCCTATGATTTTTACGCATATATATATATATATATATATATATATATATATATATATATATATATATATATATATATATATATATATATATATTACCTTTTTAGGGGAGCCAGGAACTGAAGAAAAACACAAAACTTAGAAGGACAGGAAATCAACTACTTTATTAGCTGCTAGGTGGCGTACACAAAGTTATCAGTTAAGGTTTCACACATTTATACTGCAAGGCATTATACAACATCCCCCTTCCTTGGAAAGGAACAAAAGTATTAGTATGTCTTACCCATAAATCATGATAATTTTCCTCTGTCAAATGAATCTAGAAAGTATTAACTAAGGTACACAAATACTTACTGATAATATTTCGAGCTGAAACCCTGTAAACCACATTCAGTTAATTTGTATTATCCACATAATTCCCCAAAGAATTTTGCATTTGGTTATTATGTCCTTTACATGATACTCTCCCAGAGATTTTGCATTTTATGGTATTGACCAAGTTTTAAGGTCAAAAGTTCAATCAGTACACAATTCTTACATAGTAAAAAAAAACAAAAAACATAGTATTTACTGCCTGGATGGAGTAGACTGTCCATGCCAGCTGACTGACTATCAATGATGGCTTATTCTGCCATCTATATAAATAGCTCAGTGCCTATACATTTATATTTGCGTGATAAGTCGTTGGGTAGGTTTCGTCAGTCTGTTAGAGTGGCGGGTTAGTTCATATCCAATGACGGTACCGGGAGACCACGTTTTGCGAGCGGCGTCCTGGTAGAAGATAGGTTGGTTTGGTAGGAGTTCAGGCAACTCCTTGCTGTGTTCATTGTATCGCTCTTGGCTCGCTTCCTGCCTACTTGCTTGATATTCGTCAAACTTGTTATCGCTAGGTGTGCGGTTGCATGCGGGCAGGGTTGTATGTAGCTTCCGTCGGGAGAGAATTTCTGCGGGTGACGGGAGCTGAGGACCGAGGGGTGTCGTTCGGTAGGCTAACATTGCCCTATCTGTGTCCTCTGTAGTTTTACGGATAAGTGCCTTCACGCTACGGATGGCACGCTAGATAACTCCATGGGATTTCGGATGTAACGGGGAGCTGCTTATATGCGTAACGTTGTACGATTTAAGCAAATCTTGGATGGGTTGTCCGATAAACTGCGGGACATTATCGGTGATGATCGTACTGGGTATACCGAATAACGAGAATGTGCTGCTAGTCAGCTGAGCGACTGTTTTGCTTGTTGAGTCAACACTTAGTTGGTAAATTACGGGAAACTTGGAGTAGTAGTTGGCGATAATCACATAGTTCCGGTCATTTACGGTAAACAAGTCCATGCCGAGGGTGTGCCACGGTTTGTTCGGGAGGTTTGGAGTGATGGCTTCCATGGGCTCCTTGGGTTGTGAGGCTTACAATGTCTGGCATTGTTGGCAGACGAGTTGTTCGATATCGCGGTTAATACCTGGCCAGAATAAACACATCTGCACACGGGCCTGACATCGCATGATGCCTTGGTGACCTTCATGAATAGTTTCGAGGTACTGTGTACGCACACTTTCTGGGACCATGAGCTGTTCACCCTTGATCGTAAGACCGTTTTCGATACTGAGTTCATCACGATATGGCCAATATTTACGGATTTCAGCAGGCAAGTCTCTCTGCTTCTCGGGAAATCCGCTGATGATATACTTCTGCAGTAGTATGATTTCTTCGTCACTAGCTGTTGCGCCTCTGAGTTCCGCTAGCTTGTTGTTGCTGAACTGTACATAGCATACTTTGATATTCAAGTCTATCGGCTTGTCGGCGCCGTATTTTGGGAGTCGTGATAAGCTGTCAGGCAAAGTCATCTCCCTCCCGGGTTTGTTATTTATATTGTAATCGTAGCGCTGAAGACGCAGGAACATCCGTTGCAGCCATGCTGGGGTGGCAGTTAAGTTCTTCTTACTGATCATTTCGAGTGGTTTGTGATCAGACTCGATGACAAATGGTTTGCCGTAAATGTATGTATGGAAAAGTTCGGCATCGAAGACTCATGCCAATAGTTCATGTTCAATGTTGGCGTAGCGCATTTCGGTGTCTGTAAGACTTTTCCATGCAAAAGCGATAGGTCGGCCATCTTGAAGTAGTGCCGCACCAAGGGCTTCTTGACTCGCGTCTACTTGGATTACAGACGGCTTTGACGGGTTAAAGTAAGTGAGAGATCCTGCTTGGCAGATAAGCTGTTTTACGGACATGAAGGCTTCGTCGTGTTCAGGATGCCACTGGAAATCAATGTCCTTCTGAAGTAACTTGCGCAGCGGGGCGGTGTGGTCACTTAGGTTGGGTACGAACGGTGCCAGATGGTTCGCCATTCCGAGGAATGATTGTGGTTCACTGATGGAAGTCGGCGCTTTGAGCAGAGCGATGGCTTGGACCTTGACTGGGTCAGGTCGGACTCCACTTTTGGAATAGATGTTGCCAAAGAATTGTACCTCTGACACGGATATCACGCAGTTCGCGGGGTTGAACACGAGTCCTCTCTCTCTACCTCGATTGAAAAGTGAGGATAGTCTCTTGGAATGCTCTGCTGGTGTGGATGTGTATACAATAATATCGTCCGCAATCGACACAACGCCGAGTAGCCCTTGCAAGATCTCGTCCATCGCTCGCTGAAACAGATCCTGACTTACGTTGAGTCCAAAGAGGAGCCTTCGGAAGCAGTACCTCCCGAATGGGCTGTTGAATGTGGTCAGCAGCTGGCTGTCATGGTCGAGTGGGATGCACCAGTAACCATGCTTTGCATCGAGCTTGCTGAAAACTGTTGCACCAGCAAAAACATGTGTTAGTTCTTCCACAGTCGGCGTGTGGTGTTGACCTTTCTTTAAAGCACTGTTGAGGTATTTTAGATCCAAGCATATTCTGAGAGATCCATCGGGTTTTGTCATATATGTAATACTGGACACCCAATCGGTGGGTTCCGCTACGGGACGGATTACTTCAAGACCCACCATACGATCAAGTTCGCTTTTGATCTACTCGCGTAGTTGAATGGGCGCTCGTCTCGGCGGGTGTCTTACTGGGTTTGCGTCATCCTTCAGAGTTAGTTTCTGCTCAGAACTGAATTTACCGATACCCTCAGGGAATTGTCTTTTCATGTCTTCCAATGAGGTATAACGCACACTACTGTCGGATTGAGTAACGGCACAGTTAAGCATGACTAGACCAAGTTTCGTGCACATGGGTAGACCAAAAATAACAGGACCAACGGTCTCAGCCACATAGAACTCATTGTTCGCCCATTTATTTTCAGCAAATTTGCACGGCAGTACGAGGGAACCGTGCTGGCGGATGACGGTTCCGTTGTAGGCGGTGAACGTCGTCTTGGACGGAATTGTAGATGTCGGGATGCTATCTAAGTTGACATAGCGAGGGATTATGTTACGGAATGTCCTGAGTGGAAGGATATTACTCTGCGCACCGGTGTCGACCTTCCCACGAATGTTTGTCGTACGATCAGGGTATGGCTCGATTTTTAGCGATGCGTAACCTTCCGATCTGTTGGCATCATTGTTCACTGCGTTGAAAGACATGCTTTCAAAGTCACTGCTCAGGTCGAATCGCTGTTGCGGCTTTGGCTGTGATTGGTTCGCATTTGCGCTTGACTGCGATCAGCTGTTCTGAGGTTTGAAGCGTACACTAGACTTAGAACGGGCTCGCTTAGTGTTTTGAAAAGCCTTTGCCCAGTGACCCGTTTTCGAACACAGTTTACACATATCGTCTACGGTGGGACAGTCCTTGAAGTCATGCGGTTTTCCGCCACAGAAAAAACAGTTTTTAGCTTTCTTGCGGCTGTTGTGTCTCGACTTCGCTTTCTGAAGGGAGTCGATGGATTTGTTGACATGCCCCAATTGTTGTAGCTGGGCCTGTGTTGCGTCAAAAGTTCTCGTAAGATCGATTGCTTTGTCAAGCGTGAGTTGTTTCGGATCTTGGTCCAAGAGCTTTTTTCTTACTGCGACATGTGCTGTACCTTTGATAACCTGGTCGATGAGGTTTTCTTCAAGGTTGTTTCCTTCATAATTGCATCATTGAGCCTGCACCTTGAGACGGTTGATATAGCTGTCAATCGGCTCCTCCTGACGCTGTACGAGTTCGCGCAGCTGGAAACGGGCAAGCCTGAACTTTGACTTGGGCTCGAAGTAGTTAACAAACGCTTCCCGCACATCAGACTGGAAAGTTGCTCATCTATGAGGTGAGTCCACTTGTCATAAATCTCTACCGCTTGAGTCCCCATCCAGAGGAGTATGTAGTTTACTATCTCTGGCCCCTGTTTGCAAGTGTAGGTAGGAGTGGCAAGGATCAGTTTGCAATATCTTCTGAAAGTTTTGAATAAATGTGGCCAGTTGGAACCTTGCCAATCAAAGCTGGGTGGCTTTAGGCCCATCAAGTAATTTGTAAATACATATGTTGGGTTGCCCCCTACCACACCTGGGTCATCATCCCCATCTTCAGGGACTAAGAAGGTCACAGTTCACAGTTAAACACAAGTATAGAAAGGTCACTGAAGCCAAGTGTTCAGGTTTTTTAAGATGGCGGCATCCATAAAACTCGCGTGGTCTGGGATCTGGGGTGGTTGATGGTCTGCCACAGTGGCTAGGCGTGATGGCAGGGCCTCTAAGTCGTTGAGAAAGATGGCTGGGATCTTATTCACACATTGATAGTTCGTTTGGCATGTAAATCACTCACTCGCTGTCACCATAGTACATTTTGTGGGGACCCAGGAACTGAAGACAAACACGAAACTTAGAGGACAGGAAATCAACTACTTTATTAGCCGCTAGGTGGAGTACACAAAGTTATCAGTTAAGGTTTCATACATGTATTCTGCAAGGCATCATACAACATATATATATATATATATATATATATATATATATATATATATATATATATATTATATATATATATATATATATATATATATATATATATATATATATATATATATTTTATATATATATATATATATATATATATATATATATATATATATATATATATATATATATATATACAGTATATTTGTAATATATATATATATATATATATATATATATATTATATATATATATATATATATATATATATATATATATAAATATATATATATATATATATATATATATATATAAATATATATATATATATATATATATATATATATATATATATACATATATATATATATATATATATATATATATATATATATATATATATATATATATATATATATATATATATATATATACATTTACATATGCAGTATATCAGTTCAGTCTTGTGCTATCAGAGTAAGTATGGAAGGAAGGATGTTGCAATGAATCTGTTTGAGAGGACTGGTGTAGACTTCAGATCTAATCTGCCATCAAGGGGCTAGAAGGTATGCCATCAGTTGTTGCACTGACAAGTATCTTGAAAAAATTTGCTGTTCTTCTATTCTTTTCACATCGAGTAAGACCAACTCCATCAAAAATGTAGAGAATCGAAGAGAATGTCTTGTCAGAAATTCTTTGGTTAATAGATAAAGGCATTCCATGTTCAAAGTGTCATAATTCACTACTACTCATATTCTTTAGATTGGTTCATTTTATTTTGAATTTTTTTTTTCATTCTTTATGCTAGTAGATTCTGTTATGAACAAATATTCACTCTATAATACTCTTAGATTTTATCTGCTACAATATACATATTTTTGTCTTCCTACCTTTTCTCATTTGATGTTGCATATCTTAGATTTGAGAGAAGGAATTATATAGGAAATATAGACTAGTAAAGACAAACAGTGAAAAATCACACGACGAGAAATATCATTTAAACTAAGAACAGACTATAAATCTGACCCAACCATCTCATTGTATTTTGTGTAGAATCAAGATATTGATTTAATATGATTCAACCAGAATGCTTTACATGATACCTGTCTCATGTCTTGAGCTGAACATATTTTGAATTTATTTGTAATTTCCATGCATGTACGTTGACCATTTTATAATACGTAATGTTGTTGCTGTTCTTAAAATATTTTAATTGTTTATCAATTCTCTTATGTAGCTTGTTTCATTAGATATTAATAATAATAAAATAATAATAATAATAATTAAAATAATATTAATAATAATATAATTATATAATTATATAATTATATCATATTATTATACAAATAATAATAATAATAATAATAATAATAATAATAATAATAATAATAATAATAATAATGATAATAATAATGATGATGATGATGAGAGAATCTAAAGCTTGACGAAGCAAGCTAAAAGCAAATTTACTATTGATATCATTTGATTGTCCATTCTTGATTCAACAACAGAGCAAAAGACCTCTTGAAAAGCACCATATATATTTCATAAAATAAGTATTTTGCTTCATACAAAACTTTAATGGGTTCCCATCTCTCTTCTTTAGATATTTCAACACTTTCCGTAACTTTGACTTCCGCCACGATCAGTGGAAGGAGAAGTTAGACAACAGGGAAATAGACTTTATCGAAAATATCTGCAGCAGCGTAATGAGATCATTAGGATATACAATGCTTCTCCAACTTGAGCGTTTGAAACCAGATTGATTTTACGGAAGAGGAGGCTGATGCAAGAGATATTTGTTAACTTATTAAAACCGATTATTTTTGCGTAATTCTTTATTCGCTACCTTTTTAAAATCAAGTTTTCTGTTCCTAGCATTGAATCTATTTAAAGAACTGTGCCAGCATCAATAACGTTTAAAACGCTTCCAGACAGATCTTTGCTCAGTCTTCGTCTGATTCTCATTTATGTGGCATAAATTGATTGATTTTGTACCAACCGTGTGTCACAAAATTGTACATAATTATTTTGTATATATTATGCTTGTATCTGCGCTCTTCCCTCGCACTAAAAAGAACCTGAATGATCATGTCTCTGGTTTGCTCTGTAACATTGTCTGTCTCTCGAACAGGTTATGTCCTGTTGCCTTGAGGTTTTGTATATAAAAGAGAGTGTTCCTTAATAAACAACTCAGTTGATTGCTTCCTGCCTTTGAGTTCACAACCCTCTCTCGACACCGTCACATTGGTGACTCCGGAAGTCGACTCGCTCCCACTGCCTTCCACCACCACCTCCCTCACCCCTCCATCGTTGGTACTATGACGGACTATACTACGGCAGTTGGCGTTGCGGCCGCCCCATTGAAACTTTCACCGTTCGCCAGCGGAGAGGCATTTACTTGGTTTCAGCGCGCAGAAGTCCAGTTTCGTATCAGGGGCGTGACTCGCTCAACCACCAAAGCGGATTATGTTCTCGCGGCGATACCCGAGGACACCTTCCCAGAAATATCCGACTGGCTTTGTGAACAAGGAGACACCCCAATAGCGTATGACGCCCTCAAAACATACCTTCTGCAGCAGTACTCGCCGTCGCCAGCCGCCCGTATAGCAAAGCTTTTTCAGCTTTCGCAACAACCGTTGGGGGACCAAAGAGCTTCGCTTGCCCTCAGGGAAATGACCAGTATCGCTCGCCTTCAACCTGCCGCAGACGGCTCTCCTCGTGAGGTGAACCTACTTCGTGCCCTTTGGATACGCCGTTTACCCGAACCTGTACGCGCTGCCATACCCGATGTCAATAGTTTACACATAAAGGACTTGATGATCAAAGCCGACGCCCTTATGGACAGCCACTTCAAGACCTCCATCAATGCCTCCACCCCTGACGACGAGGATGCCTATTCAACGTCAACCGAAGCTGACATGAATGCCGTAGGACATACACACTTACCCCGTGACGTGCCGAAGCGGCGACAAAGCCGCCCACCACCCACCAGTCGCTCGCGCCCCAATGAACGACTTCTACAGCCACCTACTACCTCCCATCCGCCGCAGTTTTGCTACTACCACTTCAGATTCGGGGCAACCGCGAAGAAATGTGCCAAGGATTGTCAGTGGCCAAAACACGTGTAAGTAGGCCATCGCTTATGGCGGTGGCCTCCCGTGTTTCTAATCTTTTCTTTTTACAGGATGCAGGAACGGGCGTGCGATTTTTGGTAGACACGGGTGCTTGTCGTTCTCTTTTGCCAAGGAAACTCTTCAAGGCACGACGTAGTCTGTCTACATCTGCCGACGTCTGCTTGGTAGGTGCCAATGGATCTGCGATACCCACCTACGATTACGAGAACCTCACATTATCGTTCGGAAACGGTAAATTCCATTGGAAGTTTTTCGTTGCTGACGTCACAATGCCAATCCTCGGTGCGGATTTTCTCTCTCATTTCCACCTTCTGGTCGATATCACCCACCGACGATTGGTCAACCCAGACTCGTACTTGTCGACACCTCTTCAACCCGCCCCCTCTAACCTCGCTCTCCACATCAGCGCACCCACGGATGCCTACTCCCACCTCCTCAGGTCGTACCCGGAAGTTTTCCGTCCAGAACTTCACCAAACACCCACGGTTCCTGCCAAGCACGGTATTTATCACCATATCAAGACGACGGGACCCCCAGTCTTCGCAAAATTCAGACGTCTAGCACCGGAACGATTGGCAGCCGAAATGGAGGAAATGGGCCTTTGCCAAAGGCATCCAGCCCATGGTCGTCACCCTTACACATCGTTCTGAAGA
>NC_090733.1:100648186-100655686 GCF_036898095.1 Palaemon carinicauda | reverse complement strand
TATATATATATATATATGTATATATATATATATATATATATGTATATATATATATACATATATATATATATATATATGTGTGTGTGTGTGTGTATGTGTGTGTGTATGTATACATATGTATATGTAGGTATACGCATGATTATACCTAACAATCCCAGACTGGACCACAGAAACTATGATTAGTGTAAGTGGCTATGCAAAGTGAGATAGTGGCATACAAAAGAAAATTTTTCAGATGTAAGATTTTGATGAAAATAAATAAGAATGCGGTGTAATTAATATACAGTTGTACAAGAAATGAAAAAAAAATGTAAATGAAAGCATGGACGATGGGTCAATGAATATGTTATTGTTGCTGCAAGGAAATAACAGGTTGATTCAAATAGGTATTTAATCGTGATCAGAATTTCTGTATATGTGAGAATTGGCGAAGCTGGAAAGGTAGCACAGTGTTGGGAATAGACTGGGAATGTACGAAGGGGTCGTTGAACACACTTTCTTTAATAGGGGAGTAAAGTGCGGATGAAAAAAAATGCCAAAGTTATTGAGTTGGATTATGAAAAGGTGTCATAAGTATTCAAAGAATAAGAAAAGCCGTTTAATGCAGAGGTGGTTAGTATATAATAGATGGCATGGTTATATAAAGCGAATAGAAGACAATGCGTTGGTAGAAATAGTATATAAAGTATAAGTTTATACAATATAACAGCAGATAGATACTTTTAAAGGAATTATATAGTTTCAATATCCGGAAAGCAAGGGAGAGGTGAATGGTGCCAAGTGTAGGAGTGTTTGACTCGCTGCTGCATGGAATTATTTTTGGATTGCGTTGCAAGATAAGACAGTGACAGATAATATGATTTTATCTGCAGCTATGAGTCATAGGGCATGAAGTTGAAACCCTGACAAAACTTAAAGTTCATTTGGTTAATTGCATAAACAATTGGCTTTTTGATAAAAAGACTTTCGGTGATTAATCTATCCTGAAGAAATGTTCTAGTCCTTTCATTGTACCTTGTTTCGATTGATGTTGTCCTGTCTCCTCAAAAACTGCTGAATCTCATCTCAATTTGATGGACAAATACTTCTGGTCTATTAATTTTTTTATTCCTGATCTCGATATTACTCTCTGGCACCGTCGTTTACTTACTTTTTTTATGCATGTTACATAAGATCTTTCAAAACTCTGACCATCCTTTGTATTTAAATCTTACCAAACTATACCATCTTCTTTCCAATGTTAGGTATGTAGTTAACTCTTAAGTCTTGCCATCCCCATCAAAAAGGCTCAACATTACACAATATTTTAGAAGCTTTATTCCAACTGTGACCAAATTGGGGAATGATCTTCCTAATCGGGTAGTTGAATCGGTGGAACTTAGGCAGCGCAAACTTGCAATATTTTTTTTTTAGGTTGAACAGGTTGCTATGTCTCTCTCCATAATTTCTATATGATAGATCTATTTTAACGTTGTTACTGATCTTAAAATATTTTATATTTCTTACATAATTACTTCTCATATACACTTTATATACTCCCTTATTTCCTTTCCTCAAAAGGAGGCTTGTAGCACCGTGCTTTCCCAACTAGGGTTGTAGCTTTGCTAGTAATAAAATATTTAAAATATATATAATATATATATATATAAATAGGTATATATATACATATTAACATATATATATATATATATATATATATATTTGGGCTCAGGCCATGTCGTCCTGATGGAAGTTCCTATTAGGTAGCTTTCTAGAGTATATTTGACTACAGTGATATTCCCAGAGAATTTTACCTTAAGGTATCCAGAATTCTAACTCCTGGAGCGAATATCCCTAAATAATCTCAGAGGGATATCGCATAATATCAGAGGACGTATTCCTGACACGTCACATAGCTATCTTCGCCCCGAACAGTATTAACGCTTCGAGGGGGTATAGTGACAAGAATCTGAAACGAGAATGAAAAGAGAGCCGCTCATAAGGCATCTCTCCTATTCCGTTTCCATTGTGTATCTGATGAAGGCGGTAGCACCCTCTTTATTCCTTTTCGTGTAGCTCTACTACTCGGTGCTTTCCCTTGTGTTCCCTCTTTATTTTGGATTTATTTCGGATTTATTTTAACATTTTGATGACTTCTCCGGCCTCTTCTGCCTCTAGGAAGTTGAGTATTATCTTTACTATGTATAAATGTAAGCTCTTGTCGTTTTGAATTAATCAAAAGTGATTTTAACGTAAATTAGAGCTGTTGCCTAGAGGAGGCCTCCTGGATGCTATCGCTCGCTCTTATGGGTCAGTTAGTTAGCTGGAGCGACGTTTCCCGGTTTGTTACGCTTTTATAATTTAGCTATTTAGCTCCGCTAAGAATGCTTATTTTATACCGTCAGTTTTAGCTTGGTGATTTCGACACTGGTCGAGGTACCGATCTTGCCCTTCGTGAGGCTTCGTAGCCTAGACGTCTGGAACTAGTACTTTCATGCATGATATAAATTTTTCCGAATGTTATATTATTGAAGCTATAGGCAAATATTTTATACATGTAAGATATTGTTGAATGTTTTTCCAAGATTGTATACGAGAGAGTTTCGGTGATTTAGGTAATCGATTCTCATCTTACCTAGTCTAGTATTCTAGTTACAGTAGTATATTTTCGCACATCCCTGATTGTTCTTTTCTCCTCCGGAGGCTAAGTTCAATCCCTCTCTCCCTCTGTAAGCCTTCGGCTTAATCCTAGTGGTTCTATCTGTTTAATAATTTAGGTATAACTATTCTAGGATATGTCTGTCCTGACCTGATAACCAGAGTGACTGGTTTTTTGGATTAGGGCAGAACATCAGAGTTTCTAGTCTGTGGTCTGCTTCTTCCTAGCATAGAAAATGAGTCTCCTTTACTAGGTTTGGGGCGGACACAGGAAGCTATGCTTCCCTAGTCCATGTTGGAAGGATTCTGTAAGAGATGATTCCTTCCTCTAGTGGCCTAGAAGACTGTCCTGTGTTGTTTTTCTAGGGCTGGAGAATTAGTTTTCTCTGTTGCCCGGTGAAATAACTTCTCCTAACTTTGTTCTGGTTGGGAGGAGGTTAGCAAGTATTGCCAGTCTTCCTCCCTAATAGAGAACTCTTGGTTAGGATGAGCTTCCCTAACGGCTGAGTGTGTCTCCTACTAGAACAAAGTCTATAGGACCCTTATCCCTTCCCCACCTCTCTTTCTTTTACTTTCTTTTGGCCGCAGTCCGACTTCCGTACCTAGTATAGGTTAGGAGGGAGGACAGGCTCAACTCTCTGCCGGCTGGCACTACGTGTCGGCCGGCAGAGACCCTTTATTCTTTGCAGAGTGAACCCCAGACCTCCCTTGGTCTCCCTTCCATGTCTGCCGGTAGAGCCCGGTAGGCTATGGATTCTTTGGAAGCCTGAATGCTACAATCTCCCCTTCCATAAGTTCACTCTTTCTGGATGGAAGGTCGTATGGCAATGCTGCCTTATAACCTTACATCCATAATGTTTCTCTGACTATTGTGTTGCACCCCTAACCCGGCTGCCGGCTTGACAGCCGACAGGCGGGCATGTGGAGGTTCTCTGGTTCTTGGCTACTGTCGGCGGGCATGGGTTTTATTACCTTTGCCTGCCGGCAGTGGGAACACAGCCCGATTCTGCTGGCCACTACGATTAGCTGTTTTCAGCTGTCGGCTGGCAATGATTGCCGGCCGGCACACAGTCACGAATCAGTAGGCTGCCGCCTATTAGCTAAAGATAGTATATCTTTGAACTATACGGGGATAGATGCCGGCCGGCACGTGCAGGCGCACGCCGGCAGGTACCGGCGCGTACTAGCCGGCACAACAGCATGCGATGTACAATAGTTGCTGTATTCGTAGTGTAGTACACACTGCATTAGCAGAAACTGCTGTACAGAGCTTGTGATAACACTAAAGTTCTTCATCAAACTTAATGTTATCTTGTACAGCCTTTTGTTGAGACCGTACAATACATAGAAAGTAAGTTCTTTCTATATTCTTTCTATCCGTATATTAAAACTTTATCCCAAGGTGTTAACTACACCTTAAATTTCCGTTTAGGAAATTACATAGGGTATTCTAGAATAGAATTGACCTTAGCTTTAATATCTCGGGAGGTTTCAGCAATTAACTGGACAGGAAATACAAGTATGTTTCTTCTCTTCTTTCTTTTATAGCTTTTCTGTATAAGCTAAATATCTCATTATAAGTGAAAGCCTTCACTTGATACTCATGGATCTTTCATCTCTTTACAGGAGGACCTTCCAAAGTGCGGGAGTGTGTTCTGTAATGTCCGCAGTAAGAACTTCTGTGGACATCAATATTGCAGGAGGCACGCAGCATGCGCAGCCTCCAGAGGTGATCTCCGCTATTGTGACCCTCAAGTTTCTACAGTTTATTCTAACCTGATTACCGAGGCTTTTGACGACCCTAAGTCAACGGAGTCAAGGGATGCTGCCAGGGAAACGTTACGATCCTGGGTGAGGGGTTTTCAGAAAAACACCTCAGGCCCCTACCTTCCGAATGAGAAGATGAAGGCCTCCTTTTTCCCTAAAGCATCGGCTGATGCAATCATCCCCCAGCCTCAGGTGGAGATGCTATCTGCCCAGAATCCGGTAGATTCTGAAGTCTCGGCCGCCCTTCAAGACATCCAATTGGAAGATAGGATGTCGGAGGTGTCGGAGTCTACTGAAAAGGACCTTCTAGGTGAAGGTCAGGAGATCGGTTCCGAACCCAGAACCTGTTCTTTCTACATCGTCTGCTATCCCAGATGAACTGGGAAGGACTCTTTTTTCCATCGTTGAGATGATCCAACAAATTCAAAGGAAGAATGATGAGAAGGAGGCTGCAATGAAACTGGAGATACGTAGACTTGCAGCATCACGTGGGCTCCAGAAGTGGCTAAGCGTGAAGGATCTTCCTTTGTGCTCGGATACCAATCCTTGGAGGCATGCCGAACACATGCCAATGACAACCGGGAAGATCATGATCTCAGAAAAGTTGGGAGCAATTCCCCTGGAAAAAGTGTAATTTTGGCCCAAAAAAGATTCCTATCCGGACTGCTATGTCCGTCTTAGGAAGGAGCCAGCCTCAAAGGAGGAGATTGAGCCGAAGGAGGTCATAGTTTTTTACCATAGTAGAGCTCAGACGTTATTAACGAGCTCGATGAAAGAGAGGGTCTTCACTAACTCAAAGGTACCCGCCTTGAGTAAGAAGCTTCCTTCCTTTGTGGCCTCTCCTACCAGAGCCTTTCCCTTCTTGGAAAAGGGATATAAGGCAGCCTTTAAGGCGGCAGAGGCAGGGAAACCATGCCCCTCCTTGGAGGAGTGCAAGCCGTTATCTCTGTCCTAGCCCTTGGACCAAGACTGGAAGGACGTACACCTTACCTTCTCAGTCGGGAAGCTGGAAGCTGATATTGCTGAACGCCAGTTTGGTGAGGCACTTCCAAAACTGTCGGAGGTTCTCTTGCTTAGAGAACAAGAGACAAAGGAAAGACTTACGGCATCAATGTCGTTGCAAACGACACTAGAAACGATGGCAAGTGACCCCAAGAACAAGGACATGTTCATGGTTGTGGTAAAAACCCATTTGGCCACAGTTACGAAGGATCTATATAGCTTTATTAAAGCTAGAAGGGCCTGTAGAGAGTTCGTGTTTACCTCGGCTGCGGTGAGGCACGAACCGAGGAAACTGATCTCCTCTCGTATTTAGGGTAAAGACCTCTTCCCCATTGAAGTGGTTAAAGAGGTAGTAGACAAGGCCGCCACAGAGAATAGGAACCTTCTCAAAAAGTGGGGCTTAGATCTCAAGAGAAAGTCTTTTCCGGATGAGGGTCCCCAACCCAAGGGGAAAACAAAAAGGCCTAGGCCATCCTTTCGGCCGGCTAAACCCTACCGACAGCAACAACATCTACTTCCTGTGACCGCGGTGCCTCAGATAGTGGCACAACATCCAAAAACGTACCAGCTGGTACCTCAACAAGTGGCGACACAGTCGCCAGTTTTAACCCAGCCCTCGAAAGGCAGACTTCTTCCTTCCGGTCGAGAGCTAGAGGAACAGCCAGAGGCTCTTCTAGACGCCCTTCAAGAGGAAGGGGATACAGGGGAGGACGTGGTCAAGGAGGCAAGGCCTCAGGTCCACAACAGCAGAAGTAAGATACTTCCAGTAGGAGGGAGACTACAGCTATTTAGGGATCGCTGGACCTTCGATTCCTAGGCCCACAGCCTAATCAAAAATGGACTAGGTTGGAGCTGGAGTAGTCCTCCACCTCAATTTCCTCAATTCTTACAACACTCATCCCCCGTTCTGGAAGAATATGTCTGAGAACTCTTAGACAAAAGAGTAATCCGGAAAGTTAAGTTCATAAAATTCCAAGGAAGGCTGTTTTGTGTTCTAAAGAAGGACTCAGAAAAACTCAGAGTCATTCTAGACTTGTCGCCACTCAACAAGTTCATAGTGAACTACATGTTCAGAATGCTCACGCTTCAGCACATAAGGACCCTACTGCCCAGAAGGTTATATACTGTCTCTATAGACTTTTCTGACGCTTATTGGCACGTTCCAATTAATCGCCAACTCTCCTCCTACATAGGCTTCAAGTTACATAGAAAACTTTACGCCTCCAGAGCAATGCCTTTTGTGCTAAACATAGCCCCAAGGATTTTCACGAAGCTCGCGAATGCAGCCGTCCATCAATTACGCCTAAAGGGGTCCAAGTAGTAGCCTACTTTGACGACTGGCCGGTATGGGCTGCATCCAGGACAGAATGCATGCAAGCTTTTAAGATAGTGATCCAGTTCCTGGAACATCTGAGATTCAAGATCAACATCAAAAAGTCTCGACTTTCTGCAGCTCAAAAATTTCAGTGGTTGGGGATCCACTGGAATTCGGAGTCATATCGGCTTTCCATTCCTTGTAAGAAGAGGAAAGAAATAGCAGGATCTGTCAAGAGACTATTGAAATCCAAACGGATATCAAGACACGAACAGGAGAGAGTGCTGGGCTCTCTACAGTTTGCTTCAATAACAGATCCAGTGCTAAGAGCATAGCTTAAAAATGCAACAGGAGTCTGGAGAAAATATGCATCAAACTCGCGAAAAGATCTAATAAGACCACTACCGACTCGACTGCGAACGCTTCTTAAGCCGTGGTCCAATGCCAAGCAATTGAAGAAATCAATACTTCTTCAACCTCCTCCCCCATCAGTAACTATCCACACAGACGCTTCAAAGGAAGGCTGGGGAGGCCACTCTCATCAGATGAGAGTTCAAGGAGCTTGGTCCAATCTTTTCCAGTCATTTCAAATCAACTTTCTAGAAGCCATGGCAGTACTTCTGACACTGAAGAAAGTTTCTCCTCGCCACTCGACCCACATAAGACTGGTTCTAGACAGCGAGGTGGTAGTGAGATGCCTGAATCGACAAGGTTCGAGGTTACCTCAAATCAACCAAATGATGTTGGCCATATTCCGTTTGGTGGAAAGGAAGAAATGG
>NC_090733.1:100638186-100640686 GCF_036898095.1 Palaemon carinicauda | reverse complement strand
CGTCTTAAAGAGAGATTTTGATTGAGGTGTAATATCAAATCAGGCAAAGTAGTCTTAAATCTCTTGATATTACTTAACGTTACTTTGCCTGAATTCGTTACTTAATAAAACACTATGCTTAGAAATTGTTAGATATTTATGTAAATATATCGAAAATTAAATTTATTGCATAAAAATGTGATTGAAAGAGATTAAGTATTAATTTATGCCTAATGGTAACAGGAAGAATTGGCTGAGCAACTGTAAAATTTGTTTTTTTATCTGAATTAAAAGATAAAAGCTATACTATAATATAAAAAAATACGAAAATCTCAATTATGAAAAATTGATCAGTGAAGGACAGTGATAGTTACATAATCATAAATACATTACTTTAGTCAGTAAATATCTGCACTGTCTTCTGCTTTAGGAGACAGAAGTAGCTTACCTTCAATGTTGGGTTAAGATGAAGTTAAATGTATGTAAGACCCAGAATGCGTAAAACTTCTATAAAAATTGGTTGGATTTCCATATGTATCTGTTGCAGTAAGCAAAACTGACATCAGATTTATTCAGTGTCATGCCAAATAATAGTGATAAATATCAATATGTCAAGCATAGGGATAGAAATAAAATCCTATCATTATTAAGGAACCTGATAGTAAGACAAAAACTAGTACCAATAGCCTGAGAAAAATATATGCGGTCTTTTACTCTCCAGTGAAACTTAAAAGTAAAAGCAGTGAAAGCAAACGAAATAAATTAAAAAATAGAATGAAGAGGAGGATAATAAATTAACTGGCAAGTAAATCGTCAAACCAGACTGAATCCTTCAAAGATTTTTTTACAAGTATAAACAGTGTTAAAGCAAACGAAATAAATTAAAAACAGAATGAAAAAGATGAAAGTAACTGAGCTGGCAAGTCTGAGAGTCGCCAACCAGACAGTATCGCTCGAAGACTCTGGTCGATGACTGTTATGTATGATATTTCCTGAGAGAGAAAAGGAATATCATGACTGCCCATGAAAACACTGTATGAGAAATAATACGTCAGGGAGAGGATGGGTTAACTCTTCCATCAAAGGGATGGGTAGTGGCAGTGACAAGACAAATTGCTGTCGAGACAAGGGACATCGGAACGGGAATCTTATCATAATTTACGAGGTGGGGATACTACTTTTTCCGTTTTAGTGACATAAATAGAGGAGTACACGTACATATGTACATATATATAACTTTTGTATACATAGATATACATATGTATATTTACATATTTGTGTGTGAATACACACACACACACACACACACACACATATATATATATATATATATATATATTTATATGTATATCTATATATTTCATATGTACATGTATGTATTCATATGTTTATATACACACACAAACACACATATATATATATATATATATATATAAATCAAAAGAAAATGGGTTATACAACAGTTGCCCGGAATTCTTAATTCAAAGTAGAAAGAAAATAACGATGAATTTTCATTCCGAATTTGGTTCCTAAGTTAAATTACAGCACATAATTTCGACAACTCCAATTGACTTGATAGATGTTTCCTAATTTTTTTTTTACTATCGCTGTACTGCGTAATATGCTTCAAACACAATATTCTATTAGAGTTACATATCAATCGCCGAATCTAATTTACACGAGTTCTACTATAAAGTTCATCCACGCTTTATTGGATCAAGTGTGAACTAAAAATTATTAAGCGGAGTTGTCCAACAGAGGAGATTCAATGCATTAAATTTTTCAAATTTTTTAACGTGCGCTGTTTGATCTGCCGTTGGAGTCTTTATCCAAATAATTAAAGTTTTATTTTTAGATATTGCCTGTTTATTTTTATCCTTTTTTATGTCACCTGTTGCTATGCAGGCTTTTGCGAATAGATTGTATCCATTAATTGCTTGATTTTTTTTTCTTAAATCCGTTGATTTCATTGGTTCGTGTATTGTACGTTTGGTATTATTGGCGTTATATTTCGAGGTAGCACAGGATGGTCTTGGGAGTGGCAACTGTGATCGAAAGAGCAACAGTGATTATGGTGGGAGTGATAGTGATGCTGATGGAATGAATGTTAGTAATTTCGAAGTGGCAAATAGAAATTTAGATTCTTTGAACAACAAGAACAAGGAAAGTCCCAATAACAAAAGTATGATTAAAGTGGGCACATTGAATGTAAGGACAGTGAGTCAAAATGACAAATTTGAGGAAGTGTAAAGAAATCAAAAGAATGAATTTGAGTATCTGAGTATCATGGGATTAATCGAGGTACGATGGACAGGACCCGGAAAAGTATTAAGCAGGTGGTCTCACTTTTTATTACTCAGGAGGGGAGAGACTTGAGAGAGAAGTGGGTATTATGGTTATTAAAGCAGTGTCGGGTTGTGTTTTGGGTTACTGGGTAGTGTTGGACAAGGTGTTGATGAAAATAAACAGCCATCCATGTTTTTTTTTTGTAAATATCATCCAAGTTCATGTAACTAACTAC
>NC_090733.1:100573186-100605686 GCF_036898095.1 Palaemon carinicauda | reverse complement strand
GTAACTTTATTTATTTCTGGGTAAAATTTCCGTAGGTCCACCCAGTCGTTTTAGCATAGTTTTTTATTCTTTTATTTCTTTATATTTTTTGTTTGTGTTCTGATTTTATTACCTTTCAGAGTATCCTTCTCCTATTACAATATAACACCAACAATAATAGTTCCTCGTTCCTAACTGCTCACTCCGCCAAATAAGTTTGCAAGCACTCTATTACATAAATAGGTGCAAAGGTTTTACTTATTTATGTAAATAACGCTTTTTTACCTGTACCATAAAATTCATGAAAATCTTTATCCTTAATTTTATCACTTTTCTCCATTGAAATCGGTTGGGATAATGGGGAAACCCCGGGTGGGGAACGGAACTTTTGGGTGGGATAAAATGAAAGCTAACAAATTACCAAGAAAATAACTATAGAAACCAATAAATTCATGAAAACATGAGACATTCCTAAATGAGAAAAATACTTTTATTACAGTAAATGTGCTTTCAACGAATTTGACCTTAATTTCCATTGCAAATAAGCAGGTCTACCATTATAAACCCCACGTTTCCCGAAGGACACAGGTGAGAAACTGGGATTTTGGGTGTGCGAAAACAGGGCAAAACGTGGTTAACACTTTTGATATTTGTAAAAGGGTACAGAACCAAACAAACCACTAGCCGGGGACGGGGAAACAAAACTATATTAATTAGCACACTTGAGATTTGTTAAAGGGTACAAAACCTAACAAACCCACCTGACCTTGCGTAGTAGTTCCCAGGTTACAACCCCTAGACGGGGGTCAAGCCCACCGGACCCTTCCCCCCTTCCCAGGTCACAAAACAGGATTATTTAACTTTTGAGATTTGTAAAAGGGTACAGAACCTAACAAACGTACCTAACCTAACCTATAGTCTATTTCATCCTAGCTGGCAACTGGAGCTGAACTTCGGTTTGAAAGCTCGTCACTGATTAGTTGTTGGTGGAATTGGTTCAGACATTCTCCCCTTCCACTGATAGATGGCGAAGTAAAACATGGCATTTGTCCGTGGTACATGTTTATTTTTGCTTTATATTTCACTTAGTTTGTGTAATATCTACCTGGTTCTTAGGTCACACACAGATTAAAGGTAGATGATGAGTATTATCTTGAAAAAAAAAAAATATCCATATCTTAAAAAAAAGACGAAAAAATAAGAGTTGAAGTGAAACAAGCGCTGAAAAAAAAATTATGCAATTTTCTTTATATGCTGTTGTTTACCTACAAATGTTATTCAAGCGTAAATAAAAATGTGGATTTTGTAGTAAAAATACGCTCGAATGTCATGAACCTAAAACAATAACGTAGTAACGGGAACTAGAATGTGTTATGGTATGAAGAAAACCATATAACTTGAAAAAAATAGCTACTCACCGTAAATTGCAGTAATTGTTTTCTATATTAAGCATTAGCCCAGACAATGTACTGAGAACTGTTTTGTTTTACCATGATTCACGAGAAAAAAATATAAATTACAAAAAAAAAGCTGTGGAGTGGAGTCTTAATGAAGTCGAATAAAATGTCCCCAAAAGGATGCATGGAGATGTCGTGCGCAGCACATCCATGTTCCGTCTGCCAGAACAGAGGTGCTGTGAAGTAATGTTTGTGAACGAATCAAGCATGGCTGAGCAAAAACCACTTGAGAACACTATGACTTACACCATTTGAGAACACGATATGAATTATGAGTTATTTTGATATTTCACTTTTTGTTGCTTACATATTCATTATATTCTTCCATCTGGTTATACTGCGTTTATTATGCATTTCTAACAATCATTGTTGCTGCAAATTACTCGTTTATTTATGTTAACCCACCCAAAACCCAAATATCCCATTCGGATCCCCAAGTTTTTATAAGGGGTTAGGAAAACTTGTGAATGGGCGGTTTGGCCCCTAGAAATTAAAGTATCTTATACAGCATTTACCCAATTTTTGCCTACATACATAGTAGCTCCAGCCACTGTGCATAGTGCTCCACTGAAAAGGCAGTTCCTCCAGTAAATGCAATATGATTTGCTAATAGGTTATGAAACTTTTCAAAGGATGAGTATTATGATGACAACCTGATAATGCGTGTGTTCCTCTTTACCACTTCTTATCACCTTTAATTGGCCAATCAGAAATAATTCAAATCTATTATCATAAGTTTTTATTGGGTTTTCATGAAAGTCACTAAGAATGAGCTTTGGCAGTTAAATTCAAATAAAAATACTGTTCACTCAGGATCAACATATATGAGGGTTGTAAACTGAGGGTAAAATGTCATAGCCCTATTGTTGCATTATTCAGAGAGCTCGATATTTTTACATAACCACGATACTAGTCAGGATGGCGAGCTAAGCTTACAGTCCCTCTCCTGCTAATGACGCTCCCTGGATACTTAGGTGATCTCCTCTTCACGCCAAGTAATTCTCTGGTAACCACGAGACTAGGCAAGAACACAATCTTTTCCCTGCACATGCAAGCTAGCACACACTAGCTGCAGGTTCTCAGTTCATGAGATGACAAGTAGACACACTATTACCAGCTCTCTATGATTGATTCTCACAGAGAAAAGCAGACACTACCAGTAGGAATAAAAAGGTGCGTCTCTTCTTTCCCCTTCCTGCATGTTCAATTTCTCTTACTGTTCGGAAGAGTGAGAAGCAGAGTGCCTTACCAATGAAGAAAAGTACTACCCAAGCAGAAGAAATAAGTTGCTGAACCAAAGGATAACCGATCAGATAGAATCTCACGATAGATTGAGCAATCCTTTTATATGATTTCATGGGAAGATTAGTATTATACCAAAACTTTACTCTGGCAGTGGTTATGGTATTAGCTATAGGAACTTGTTCCTGCTACCTCCACTAGGTCTCTTACAAGACCGCTTTTGCGCTATAGGTCAAGATATTGACATTCACCATCATTCTCTCTACTGCCTCAAGACGTTCTGACGACTCTTCAGTGACTCCATCGCTACTATCAATAATTAATCAATGTTAGTAACGATAAGGGGATCCAATCTAAGTCTCGGTCACCGGTGCATTACTTTCTCGAAGTTCCTTGCATGGGTTTGAATCCCTCAATATTGGTACTGGAATGCTTTCAGGCTACAGTTCCTCCCAAGCAGACTTCAGAGTTCTGTTGGTGACTCTTCTTAGTCTTGTCAATCATTTTTAAACATAAGACTTACCCGGTAGTTATATATATAGCTTACGTCCCTGACGTCACGGCAGAAAATTCGAATCTCGCGCCAATCGCCGATTGGATAGCCAGGTGTACCACCCCTGCGCCCTAGCGAGGTACCTAGGAACCATTCCAGGAACCCTCATATATTCCCTGCCGCGCAAGCGGCAAGATGTTGGATTTTTCACTCGCTATAACCTGTATATTACAGTTATCTTGGTGATGTACAATTTATTTTTAGCCTTTGCTGGTTGGATTTTATTTTTATTGAGTGTTAATGCTTTAACTAAGTTAGTATCTTATCAGCAGTTGGAAAGGGAGTTTTTTCCCCCTACTGTAAAACTTACGAACCTACTCTTTAACATGGTGGTGGAGATCGTTCCACCATCTCTATGACGTCACAATCGTGTGACGTAAGCAACATAGTACTACGTATTATGTTGCATAATTCTTTTCTTTGCTTTTTCTTGTAAAGAATGAAAAGGAAATCTAACTTACAGTTAGTATTTAACTTTTAATATAAAAAGGTTATATTAATTTTTAAGAGATTTTTGTGTTATTAGTATTCGTTCTTTAAATCATCGATACTATTTTCAAAGATTAAATAGAACTAGCGTATTGTTAATTTTCGCTGCGTAGTTCTCATGAAAATACGATGCAGTCCCAACAATTCTTGATATCGTTTATTTTCTTTCGATGTTGGGATTCTAGTATCATTCGTATATTCACATGTGTTCCGATTGTAAAGTGTAGCAATCCGCTATTTTTGGAAACCCTTAAGATCCAAGGGTTGTTTACATATATATATATATATATATATATATATATATATATATATATATATATATATATATATATATATATATATATATATATATATATATACGTTATTGCGATTTCTGTTAATTTTAATAATAACATCACTATTTTTGGGAACCTTTAAGAATTAAGGGTTGTTTACATTTATATATGTTATTCCTATATCTGTTCATTTGAATCATATAACATGTAACTTTCCCGGAAGTTATATATAACTACCGGGTGAGTATGTATAACATTTATCTTTACCGGTAGTTATATGTAACTACCGGGTAAGTGTGTTCAAACATTTATTTACACTGAAAATATCAGGGTAATATTTTTTAAAAAATATTTTGTTATATTTTTATATAGCAAGAACTAGAAATGATTTTGCATTCTCATTCAAGCCCTTGGCAGTAGAGAAAGATCTATCACAACGGGCAGGACTAATTATGGTCTTTTGCGTAAGAGTTAAAAGTTCAAGTGTCAGTGCTAAATTAGTGCAGTGAATTTATTCAGCACAGTGGAAGTTTTTTCCTAGCTTTAGACCTCTTCCAAGCTCCCCAACCCCTGGGAGAAGGAATGTGGATCGGCCAAAGGAAACGAGAGGCGTCAGCTCACGACCAGACGTCCTCTCGAGCGTTCCTTTTGACTTTCCCAAGAATGCTCGCCCTTGCCATGGGAAAGCAAAGAGCGTTGGACGTTAAGCTACTAACATTGCTGTTAGAGTCTTGCATTGCGTCACATTTACTAATAATAGCAATACTATAATGCTTACGAACCAACATAGACACGGTTTTTGTTCCAGAGCGCCAGTTGGCCATGATAACCCTCTGATGAACTGAACGGGCCCAGTGACGTAATGAAGATCATTTTACGCTTGGCGCTAAGTCTTTCAGGACGCTCGGTGCCAAGTCTTTCAGGACGCTCAGCGCCACGTCTTTCGGGACGCTCGGCGCCTCGTCTTTCGGGACGTTCTGCGCCTCGTCTTTCAGGACGCTCGCCGCCTCGTCTTTCAGGACGCTCGGCGCCTCATCTTTCAGGACGCTCGGCGCCACATCTTTCGGGACGTTCTGCGCCTCGTCTTTCAGGACGCTCGCCGCCTCGTCTTTCAGGACGCTCGGCGCCTCGTCTTTCCGGACGCTCGGCGCCTCGTCTTTCAGGACGCTCGGCGCCTCGTCTTTCAGGACGCTCGGCGCCTCGTCTTTCAGGACGCTCGGCGCCTCGTCTTTCAGGACGCTCGGCGCCTCGTCTTTCAGGACGCTCGGCGCCTCGTCTTTCAGGACGCTCGGCGCCTCGTCTTTCAGGACGCTCGGCGCCTCGTCTTTCAGGACGCTCGGCGCCTCGTCTTTCAGGACGCTCGGCGCCACGTCTTTCAGGACGCTCGGCGCCACGTCTTTCAGGACGCTCGGCGCCACGTCTTTCAGGACGCTCGGTGCCTCGTATTTAAGGACGCTTTACGCCTCGTCTTTCAGGAGGTTCGGCGCCACGTCTTACAAGATCTTTGTCAGTAGAAGACATTGGTGATCACTTTTCTCCTGTTGAATTTGAGATTCTCAAAAGGAGAAGATAATTATTCCTTTCGTCATTCAGTTGATTTAGAAACTCATGAAAGTTTTATGATTAGTTTCCAAATTATTTTATGCCTGTTGCTCCACGTTCGCTACCCTTCAAATTTACACGTGTTCATCAATGAAGCTTTAAGGATGGTGGGAGACTGTTTAGATTCTCAGAAGCACCAAGGAAAGACAGCTTTCTTTTTTCCTCTGAATAACCTGGCCTCTATATCTTGTATCGGAGATACAAGATTATTTTTATTATTTTCTTTAGCCAAGCTACAACCCTAGTGGGAAAAGTAGGATGCTTCAAGCCCAAGGGCTCCAATAGGAAAAAATAGCCCAGTGAGGAAAGGAAATAAGGAGATAAATAAATGATGAGAATAATTTAACAATAAATCATTCTTAAAACAGTAACAACGCCATAACAACGTGTAAAACAGATATGTCATATAGGGTGGAGGTCTAGCCACGTTATGGTCGAGGACCTTGTGGCAGCCCCACAGAGACTGTTACAGCCCCCTGGGTGGATTGCTGAGTCTCTCAAGGAATGCAGGTAAATGAGACATATAAACCTATGAAGCCAGCTTCCTTATCAGGTATTCCAGGATAGCAAGGGTGGAGGTCTAACCACTTTAAGGTCGAGGACCTTGTGGCAACCCCACAGAAATTTTTACAGCCCCCTGGGTGTTTCGCTGAATCTCTTAAGGGATCCAGACAATGGGGCAGGATAACTTTGAGGTCTGTGCTATTCCTTTAGGATGGATGCGAAATCTTTTTCCTAGTGAAACCTCCTTTGTTAGTTACTCTGATAAGACCTCTCTGCAAAACAGACTTTGCAACATCAAATGTCTCTCTTTTGGGAGAGGGAGGCTTTTATCCGGTCCTGGATGTAACTGTTCTCAATGCCTTCGTTCAGAAGTCAAAGTTCTCCATGGAGACATTGAAATCATGAACTATTTAAAGTCTCATGTCAGCCTGGTCACAAGGTGAAGCAAAGTCTGACTGTTTTCGCCTTCAGGCAGTAGAGCCAGACTACATAAATTCTGGCAATCTTGGGAGAAGAGGGGAGCAGACCTTTGGTCAGTACATCTTCTGGAGGAGGATTACAATTTCCTTTCATAGAAAAACCTCCTTTAGTTTTAGCTCAAATAGATCTCTCTCACAGTTCTGGAGAGGAGTTTAAGAGGAAGCCTTTGCATTTAAACTTTTGCTTAATGTAACAGAATACTGCACTCAAGAGACATCAGAGCCTCCCTATATCTGGACGATTGATTTATCAGAGCTCTTTCTTACGATCTTCATGAAGGATTTTCAGATAACCTTGAACCTTTCAGAAGAATTGATTATTCCTGTCAACTAGACGAGTCTCTTCTGACACCAGGACGCTTAGCGCCACGTCTTACCGGACACTCGCCGCCTCGTCTTTCAGGACGCTCAGCGCCACGTCTTACAGGACGCTCCGCGCCCCGTCTTTCAGGACGCTCCACGTCGGAGACCCCGAAGAAGGCATGACATTGAACATGAGAACCTCGGACTTCGTGGTGACACTAGTCGAATCGAATGTCGAGATCAAGGACGCCTTAGTTCCGATCTCTTTGATCACGAAAGTTTTTTATCGTGCATCTAGCCTTAGTACAATGCGGCGGCATATGCGGTGATCTGGGTTTCCTAGACGCCAGGAGTCAGGACCTTAAATACATGTATCCTGATAAACACAACGTCACTACTTCCGTTAAATCTTCTGTCACCATCACAAAAAATACTTTATTTAAGGATGGTGATTCAGTCAAGTTTTTTCGGGCTTTTACGTCTCCCCTTAGAACAGAGCAAGCCTTCTTGAAACTGCAATCTTTCTGCAGGAAGTGGATGAGTGTGTTGGGAAACCTCTCCTCTTGGGGAGGCGGTTTTTTCCCTGGGAAGACTAATTCTTTCTTTGTGACCATTGTTATGTCACTGTTCATCCTAGTTTTCCTGGACCAGGGTTCGATTCTTGGCCAGTCAGAAGCTAGAAGCTATGATCCTTATGTGAGTTATCTTTATTCTCTCCATTTCAACCTCAATCTTTTTGGGACAAGGAGAAGGTCTTGAGTCGATATGCTTCTCTTCGAGGATGCTATAAGAAGTTGCCTTCAGTAGTGGTTCGATCCAGTCAAACTTCTGGAAGGTCACCCCTTTTGAACAGAGGATCTTAGACCTTGTGTTGTGTCTCCCCACCTCGGTTTCGGGGTGGGAGCAACACTAGACAGTTGGAAGCTTCAGGACTTTGGACAGAGGATCAGAAGAGCTTCCTCATCACCCAAGGGAACTGTTGACAGTCCAGTTGGCTCTCAAAAAGCTTTGAAGGGTCAGTTTGGAACAAAGTGGTGCAGGTCTATGCCGATCACACCACAGAATTGGCTTTCATCGCCAAGCAAGACGGAACCCACTCGAGGTTCCTTTTCGGGACTGAGAGGAGTCTTCTCGTCTGGGCTAAGGAGAAGAATGTATTCCTTCTAACAAGGTTCTTTAAAAAAGAGAACTTCTGGAAGAACAGTCTCAGCTGGGGAATGGACACTCCATCGAGAAATCTGCAAGAATCTGTGGCGACTTTGGTGTCGTTCTTGTATAGTCCTATTCGTGACTTAACAGACAAAGAGACTAGAATCTTACTGCTCTCCAGTGCCAGATCTCAAAGCAGTCCACATAGACGCTTTCCTATTAGTCTGGTCCGATCTGGATGTGTACGTTCTCCTCGTTCTATTTCCTTACAAGGTGACTCAAAAGTTTGTGTCACACGAAAGGACCGGGTGACTTTAGTGGCCTTCTTTTGGCCCTCAAGTGGATGGTTCACAAAGACACTGGAATGGATGGTGGAGTCTCCTAGAAGTCTTCCATTAAGAGTAGTTTTACTCAAACAACCTCTCTTGGAAAGTTACACTTCTAGTCTCCAAGCTTTTCTTCTGGCTACCTTCAGCCTTTTGAAACCTCACAGGATCTAGACGTTTTCGAAAGAAGCAGCTAAGTCTTTTACAAGTGCAATAAGAACTTCTACCATCAGGATTTATCAGTCAAAGTGGGAAGCTCTAGAGAATGGTGCAGAGTCAACTCTGTTTTTCTCTCCCAGTATCTCTACAACTCAGATTGCTGACTTCCTGTTTTACCTTCGAAGGAAGCTCATTTGTTCATCCTCTTCCATCAAGGGATACAGGTGTGTGTTAGCGACTGTTGTCAGACACAGTATCTTGGACCTTTCGATTGATAAAGTCCTACAGGAACTTCTCAACTTGTTTGAAACATCAAACAACCAGGATTCACCAGCTTGGTTCCTGGATTCAATCCTGAAGTTCCTTATGAGTGACAAGCTTGAGCACTTGCTTTCATCTTAATTTTAAGGACCTCTCAATGAAAACTATTTTTTTTTTAGTCTGGTGACATCTAAAAGAATCAGTTAATTCATACGTTTAGCAAAACGTTGGCTTTCGAGATAACGAAGCTATCTGCTCATTGCAGTTAGGCTTTCTCGCCAGGAATGACCGCCTTTCTCAACCTTAACCTAAGGCTTTTGAGTTTCCGAATTTTTCGGATATGGTTGGCGAGGAGTTGGAGAGAGTCCTTTGTCCAGTAAGAACCCTGAAGTTCTACCCAGGCAGTATGAAAGAGTTGCGAGGCAAGTCGAAAGCTCTTTGGTGCTCGATTAAGAAGCCCTCGTTATCAGATGTCAAGAATGTCCTTTCATTCTTCATCAGACTCTTATAAGAGAGGCTCATATACATTACAGTGAGACTGGCCTCAGTTTTTAAGGTCAAGACGCATGAGGTTAGTACTATAACAACTTGAATGACCTTCAAGCAGAATAGATTGTGGTGGAGTATTATGGACACAACCTTTTGGGGGAGTAAATCTGTGTTCACTCCACACTATTTTAATCGTGTCCAGACTCTTTATGAGGACTGCTACACTCTGGGACCATTCGTGATAGCGAGCACAGTAGTGGGTGAAGGATCCACCACTACGTTCCCATAATCCCAATAACCTTTTCTTCTCTTGGAACTTTTATTTGTTTTTATGGCTGTTTGTGGAGACTGTGTCAGTCTTCCAAAATCATAGATTTTAGTCAGGTGGCCAATTTTGTTCCTCGAAGAGCGCCCGGAACTAGTTATTGGAGGTTCTGTCATGATGAGGTATATACACCGGTTTGACAGTCCCTACGAGATCTTCAGCCCCTGGGAGGATCGCTGGATCTCATAAGGCTAGCAGACATAATGAGTCAGAGAATCATTGAAGTCAGCTTCCTTATCAGGTACGAACCCTTAAGTTTGTTTTAATTAACTCTTGAGAAAAATTCCAGATATACTAGCTGTCTCTAACCTTCCACCAAAGGTGTTAATCAGCTATATATATATATATAACTACCGGGTAAGTCTTATGTTTAAAAATGGTATTTTCATTTTAAAATAAATTTTTGAACATACTTACCCGGTAGTTATATATAATTAAAGTCCCACCCTCCTCCCCTCTAAGAGACTAGAGGCATGGAATATATGAGGGTTCCTGGAATGGTTCCTAGGTACCTCGCTAGGGCGCAGGGGTGGTACACCTTGCTATCCAATCGGCGATTGGCCCGAGATTCGAATTTTCTGCCGTGACGTCAGGGACGTAAGCTATATATATAACTACCGGGTAAGTATGTTCAAAAATTTATTTTATAATGAAAATACCATTTTGATGCAATTCAAAAAATATGGAAAAGCTCTTTCCAAAACTCTAATGGTGAAGTTAGTCCCTTAGATGACCTTGAAGTATCACTGAAACGTTGCTTTTGTATAAAGTTAATTTAAATTTCAGATCACCACCATCTATGGCTTGGAGTATTTGAGTTTGGCAGCAGGAAATTGACTTATGATAAATTCAACTCCTCCATTAGATTGTCCTTATGGCCTGGGAAATGAGCAGGAGCATTGTCCTTGAAAAAACATGGGTTGGAGTGGAAGGTTCTTTTCCTAAAGGTACCTTTTGGCCTCGACTGAAAACCTCCTCTGGTACTTTCCAAAAACAGAATATGGATCACCCAAGCCCTTTGTGTTTGACGTTCGCATAATGTTCTGCTGCTTTTTCTGCAACGTGCGCTTCTTGAAGCCTTGTGGATTCTTAGACTGATACACCAGCAGCCGTTCAATTTTACAATCCCTGCTGGCGTTGACACAGGGCTTGTGACCAGGAACTGACTTTAATTCTGTAATAAAGGTCCTGGGTCGTTATTTTTCAAAAAAGAAAAAAAAAACCTGGCCCAGTTGCCATTAAACACTTGCTGTGGTATACAAGTGTCAGAATCCACGATCCTTTTAAGTTTGGAAACTTATACTTCGACTGCCTTTTTAATCAGAGCCTCACCGTGTCACATAACACGTCTGGATGCCAGTTCTTGTCTTGAAATTCTACAACAACCCAAAACTAGTCTTGAAGGTTTCTTTTTATGATGATATACTGGCTTTTTATCTCAAGACGAGCATGCAACACCTTTTTCACAAGTAATTTATCCGGTAATTGTATCTCCAGCTAACTGTTGATAGTTAATCCAGATAAGCAGAAACTCTCTAACGTCTCATTTTGTCAATATTTTGGCCTCTCTCATAACATGTATTTGGTTTGACATACTACGTCTCCAGAATTGTACAAATTCTCGAATTTTTATAATTGTTCATTTTTGCCAGGTCTGTCACATGTGTGTCATGTTCATGCTTGGATTTTTTTTTTCGTTCCTACAGTATTTATCTCCTTCTTACCATCTTTCTTAATCATCTAGGGCAGTGGTTCCCAAACTGGGGGGCGCACCCCACTAGGGGGGGGGGTGAGGACGATACAAGGGGGCGTGAAGTCATCTGCTCGAAATTACTTATTGAATAGAATAATAAAATCATTAAAAGAACAAATATCTGTCGTTACATACATGCATCCATTTCACTAAATTTGACCAGAAATTGTGCCTTAGTCTCATAAGTATTTCTAAATATTATATGCCATGTTTTCAAATTATCTATTCTTGAAATTGCAACTTAATTTTGCCAATTTGCAAATGTTCAAACATTTTTTCGCAAACTTTGAACTGAATGTTTCGTTTTTAGGTACTGGAATGTACTATTATTTGTTTGAGTGGCTTTCATTATTAAAATTTAATACAAACAAAAATCTGTCTTCCTGTACAATGCTAAGAAATAAATGTAAGAATCATTTCATATAAAAAAATGAGAGGAGTGGGGGCGTACGGGTCTACTGGAAGCAAAAAGGGGGCGTCAGGTAAGATAGTTTAGGAACCACTGATCTAGGGGGTCACTCATGATACTGCACTGTTTAACTCCACAACATAACATAAAATGTCTTCATTGTGTACAATAGCAATCACAAGGTGATCTAAGCAAAATGGGCACAACACTATAAGGAACAGTTCCTAAAATGTAAGCACTAGATGGTCATTCTGTGAGTGCTGCTAGGAGAGTCGGTGAGTTAGGGTCTGCATTAAGCCAGGTTGTGAGATAGTGTGAAACTGGGATAAAAGTAATGTGAACGCAGGGTGGACATAATGTAGGTGATTTATGTGCATCACATGATTGCTTTCTGCGCATCGCGTGCTTGTCTCATTAGTATAGTTCATGAAAAATAGCATGCAGAACCAAATCTTAGCTCCCTGATCGATGTAATGTTCGTAACCCATTAGGAATTTAAATGCACATACCTCACTTTTTCATATTCAAAGTTATTCATAAACCAAGGTACTGTTGTATTCCCATCAATGTGTTCAATGTGAACAAAAAGACCAAATGTGTTTTTATAAATATGTTGAGCATAAAATAATAAAAAGAATAGTCTATGGATACTGTAGTTTTGAATTATGTTGAACACAAACAATTAAATAAAAGATAATTGTTTATAGATGATATATGCTGAAAATGCTTAAAGATGGTTAGTAAGGCTTATTGTTATTGCATTATTAATTACCTTTATTAACTGTTTCAGGTTCCGGTAGAATTTCAAGATTTACGAGATTAAAATTGAATTAAATATAATTCTACCATCCTTTACTTAGAGCTGAACTTATCTCAAGAATTCAGCAAGACATTTCTTTAAAGTAAGGGTTATGAGAATTAAATTTTCAATGTTACTTGGTATTTTCAGTTGAGTCATGCGCACAAGCTTTTCTTCAACAAATAAGCTACCTTAATGGGATATATAAAATGTATAGCGTAATATATTTCTATTTTAATTACAGTAGTAATCTCTCAATCAGGGAACAGAACTGGGAAATGTCTTGAAATTATAGCCATCATTAATTAAAACAAAAGTAGCATTGTTTGAGACCTAGGTAATATTTGCAAAGCTAATGGAATGGTGTAGTTTTTACTACTGTCAGTGTTCCTCCCCAGAACACTTGGTAACAAAATAGCATAAAATTAACAACTGAATAAAATAAAAATCTTGTTTTTTAATGTTGATCACCATATAACAACTATCATAGTAGCTATACTAAACCAATAAATAGGAAATGAAGAATGGTAAAATTTACAAAATGATAAAGAATATTAACAAAAGGACTAATTATTCTTTAAGATTTTAAAAAGTTTTCTTCAGAGTAAAAATCATTTATCCTCAAACTCTTGAGAATTTAGGCCAATTCAAATTTTGGGTAAAATGGCTTATAACAAAGATATGGTAAATGTCATTTATCCTTGGTCTTGAGAAATTAGACTAATTAAAATGGCTTACAACTAAGAAAGTTGGAAATGGTGCTAGTCCAAGCCAATTAACGTTTTTAGTAGATTCCTCTCATTTGCATTGCTATATTTTCAATTATTAAGCTGATTTTTTTCATGCCCATACATTAAAGGATGGAGAGGTCACCACATGTCATTACAAACTATTTTGTACACCATGCAGTTTACAAGATCTGAGTTGAAGGTATTTTTATTATCACAAACCAAGCTACAACTCTGGTTGGAAAAACAATGCTTCAAGCCATTGTTTGATAAGGAAAGCGAAATTTTACATACCATTTACTTTAATGGGAGCCATAGACTGTCATAAGCTGTTTTCTTTAATGGGAAAAAACAGAACGCTATAAGCTAATGTGTCTAGGAAAAACAAAGCTATAAGCTAGTATCCAAAATTATGCAAGCTAGTCTTGAATGGAAAAAAGTGCTACAAATCTAATTATACAAGCTAGTCTTGAATGGAGAAAAGTGCTATAAACCAGTCTCTTTAATAGGGAAAACTAAATTCTACCTGCAGTTGCTTTAATGCGGAAAAGTGCTGCAAGCCAGTGTCTCTAGGAAAAAAACAAAACTACAAGCTGATGTCTTTAATGGGAAAGAATAGCATACTGCAAGCCAGTTTCTATAAAGGAGAAAAACAGAATTCCACAATCCAATTGTTTTGATGAAGAAAAAATAATGTTACATGCCAGTAGTTTTAATAGGGAAAAGCAGAATGCCACAAGCCAGTGGGTTTTAATAGAGGAAAGCAGAATGCTACAAGCCAGTGACATTAATTGAGAAAGCTGAATGTCCCAAGCCAGTGCCTTCAATTGGGAAAGCTGAATGTCACAAGCCATTGGGGTTTAATAAGGAAACGTTGAATGCCAGAAGCCAGTGGCTCTTAATAGTGACAAGCAAAATGTCACAAGCCAGTGGCTTTTAATAAGGAAAAGCAGAATGCCACAAGCCAGTGGCTTCAATGAGGGGAAACAATGCTACAAACCAGTGGCTTTAATAAGGAAAACAGAATACTACAAGCCAGTGGCTTTAATTTGGAAAACAGAATACTGCAAGCCAGTGGCTTTAATTTGGAAAAAAGGCCCTTGTATGGAGAAATAAATCTGGAAATAAATATATATAATAAAAATAAGATATTTGAAAGATGAAAGCATCCAAAATATAAGGTGACACTGTTGAGTCCCAGAAAGAAATATGAGCCTCATCAAAGGAAAGATTGTTATAAATATAGATTTTGGGAAGATCAGAATTCAATTAGACGGCTGGAATTAGATTTTTATTTATGAAGTAGGCATAACAAGTTACTTGAATGGCTGTGTCATATAACAGTTTGATCTGGTCAACTGCTGAAGTACGATCCATGTAACCATATTCAAATAACATATTAATAATAAAACATTCCCCTACGTTAGGGAAATCTAAAATTATTGACGGTATTCTCTATGCCAATTTGATTTTATTTCTTTAATGGATAGACTTAATATGTTCTCTTAAAAATCATACTGAATTAGATTGTGACACCTTTAATGTTACACCTATTATCAGTACTGTAATATTTTTAATTGTTAGTATTCTACCTAATTCCTGATAATTTACACTAATCACTGAATTTTGATACATTCCTTACAGATTCAATTACCCCAGATCTACAGTCAGCAGATGTTGTGATGCAGTAGAGTAGCGTCCTATTGATGAATTTTATCATACACCAAACCATATATTCAGTCTCTATGATCTAATTAATGGTGTGCCAAAGACTACCATTAGGAGCCCCGAACATTGCATTCCTCTGGTGAGTAAATTGCCCATCATCATAATTGCTCTCTGTAACTTTTATTTTTTAATCTACATACATACATATACCAAAGGCACTTCCCCCAATTTTGGGGGGTAGCCGACAACAACAAGAAACAAAACAAAAAGGGGACCTCTACTCTCTACGTTCCTCCAGCCTAACCAGGGACTCAGCCGAGTTCAGCTGGTACTGCTAGGGTGCCACAGCCCAACCTCCCACATTTCCACCACAGATGAAGCTTCATACTGCTGAGTCCCCTACTGCTGCTACCTCCGCGGTCATCTAAGGCACCGGAGGAAGCAGCAGGGCCTACCGGAACTGCGTCACAATCGCTCGCCATTCATTCCTATTTCTAGCACGCTCTCTTGCCTCTCTCACATCTATCCTCCTATCACCCAGAGCTTTCTTCACACCATCCATCCACCCAAACCTTGGCCTTCCTCTTGTACTTCTCCCATCAACTCTTGCATTCATCACCTTCTTTAGCAGACAGCCATTTTCCATTCTCTCAACAAACTAGAGTGCGGGGAGCAGTCACTCTCCCCCCAGCTCCATCTCTTTGTTGCTGTCTCACAGGATTTTCTATACAGGAGAGGGGGTTCCCAGCCCCCTCGTCCCATCCCTTTTAGTCGCCTCTTACGACACGCAGGGATAACGTTGGCGCTATTCTAATTGTTTTATGCCCCCGCGGCCACAGGGGGCATAAAATTAAATGGTTATCATTTTAAATAATGGCTCCATTGTTAATGCCCTAAAAGCAGCACTTGGTCCATGGGATTCTTTATGAGAAAGGAATTAATAAAAATATCAATTACCCCACTCTTTTCAGAAGCTAAACATTCTAGTAAGTTACGATGTAGATGTTTACTTCCATTATAGGTAATGAAATATTTTGCTAGCATACATTAAAATCTATATATAGTACTAAAGTTAAAAAAATGTATCTGTATTTAGCAGGAATTAAATTATTACTCCAACACTTGACAAGGGGAGCAACCTCATTCCTTTGAAATCTTCAGGAAGAACGCCCTCTATCAATGTTAAGGTAGATAACTATTCAGGACTGATCAAGTCAGCTCTGAAAAGAAAACTAAGGAAGAATGCCAGTTTAGTTGACAACTTCATAGGCATTAGGGTCAAGTAAGATATTCTTTATTTCACAGTATCAAAGTTGTATTCCAAAAAGCATCTGCCATAGGGGTAGTAGTTTGCTTTGAACAGGTATTAGCAAAGCTAACTGTCTTATGCAAATAAGACACCAGTGTGTACAGATTTGAGAGTTGCCCACTTCTTGTGTTTCTGAGCAATGCTAGAAACTGTTTCTTCTACAGCAATATTCTATTAATTTCAAGTTGAATACTCTAGTCACATATGTACCTTATTAGGATAAAATTTGTTGATCTAACTAGGTTCAAATACCTTGGATGAGTCATGACTTAGCAAATTGTGTAGCTATGTTAAAGATTTGCCTAAATCCTGAAATACTCCAAAAATAGTTGGTAAGGTAATATAGTCACTAGAATTCCTAGATTTAATGTAGAATGTTTAGTATGTAATTAGATAAGGCTAGGATAGCCAATGAATTGAAGTATGATAGGATATGCAACACAAGTGTAATAGGTTACCAGATTAATGATAAATTAGTTGGTGGATTAAGAGTGTATGCACCTCAATCAGTAGATAATAGCTAAATTACTTAGTTGATTATTTCTGGATTTCCATCAATTAACACAATAATTTAGGTATATTTGGTTGAATGTTAAAGTTAGTGGGATGATTGTCAATTAAATATCCTTTTATTTAAACATAAATAGCAATGGACTCCATATACATGTAGCCTACATCTTAACATGGCACCGTAGCTGCCCTTTTCTCAAGGAATTATTTTCACTCTAAATTTAAATGAAATATACTTTATCACCAAAATCCTACTCTTTTGTGTATTTATGGGACATTTTCTTTTTCTATTCATAATAAAGATGTGAAAATTGATAAACACTCCAACGTTAATACATAATTTTATAAGTGATTTCCAAACCTTTATAGAACCCCACTTTTTATCTTACATTTTTGCTGTTTCATTGGATATTATACTCATCTCAAGTGGTACAAACCTTTAAAGCTGCTATCACAAACAGTATTGTAGTTCTGTGATGTTTAGGATGCAATGAAGGTAGCTTAGATCATGGAATTTTATAAAATACACTGGAATCTTCAAACATACCAGACTGGCTACTAAGCATATTAAAAAAAAAGTAAGTTTCAAGGTGATGAAGGTTAGTCAATGAATTGATGCATAAACTTATTTAATAAGGGATTACATGGGGAAATATTAGTATTTGGATTAATAATTGACATTTGAACATGCGGTTTCAAGTTGGGCTACACTAATGAGGTATTAGTTGATGGGTTATTGTAAAAAATGTTAGTTAATTGGTTAAGATGGGAATATAAAATCAATAGTCAAGTTAGGGTACTACAGACAGTCCTTTAAAGTATGTAGAATAATTAAGTGTAGTTAGCTAGGACAGTTTAGCCTATTGGGTAAGATATCACTGATTATTCAGTGGATCAAATTGTGCTTTTCAATTTATTACAGTACAGTAGGTCTATGAATTAAACACAGTTCACATCCTATTCTCTGTTGATTAGCAGAAAGGTGAGTTAGTGATCACTATAGAATAGTGAAGTTTACGAATTAGATTAAATGTTAATGATTATAGATACTAGAGTACTTGTATATTAAAGTATTCCCTGTACCCTGTAATATATCATATAAATGCTTACACTTTAAAGTGTGTACATTTTTTATACTCTATAGGCTACATGTTAATCTTGCATCTAATATTTTAGGATATACAAAAAAATTCGTTATGTCTCATTTCCAATTTCTGTAGCATAGCATATTGATGTAAACACAAAGTCTCTGATCCTCATTTTACTTTTATCATATTATATAGGTTACATACTAATCCTGCATATCTACTTCTTCTTCTTTGTCTGCATCTTTTCCCACTTCTATGTGGGGTCGATGTATCTGGCCAGCTTTCTCCATCTACCTCTCTCCCACACTTCATCACCGGTTAATCCCTTTGATCGAAGGTCATCCTTGATACAATCCATCCACCTTTGCTTTGGTCTCCCTCTCCTCCTCGTTCCCTGTACCTCTATTTCCATCACTCTCCTTCCAACATACTGTTCATCTCTTCTCATGACATGACCACACCACCTCAAACTACCTTCTATATTATTAGTATATGCTGTCTATAACTAAGAACTGAGTATACTGCGTCTGTAATGAGGGTCTTGTAAGATATTGACTCTTATTACATTTCAGACATGGGAGACCTACAACGAAGGGGTACTGACAACATGGTCATCAACAGATAGCCCATTAACTACTTTGGAAGAAATGTCACGAAGAGCTCCTCAAGAATGAGGAATACCCCAAACATTAGATTGTCGTTGTTTTGTATCAAAGTCAGACGAAGCGCTTTATGTTTCACCCTTGGAGGAATATCCTCGTATACAGAGATTATCTTTTAATATTAATAAGATGACAACTTTGTTTTATATAGAATAAATCCTTTGGTCTTGGTGAACATGATAATGGATATCAATTTTGTAAATTAATCTTGCTCCAGTCAGTCCTTTTCTTAACCATACAGTTCCATTAAGACTAGCAAAATTGTTGATCATCAACATATGACACAAAAATGGAAAGTAGATTAATATATTTACATCAGTTGATCTGTCATTTCTTTTAATATGGTTATAACCAAATTATCTGAAGTACTAGAGATAGTCTATAGGAGCAGCCATAAAACTTGTTAAATATTTCAAGGACTGAGTGTGCAGGTACAGCAAAAGTAATTTTTTTATTTTTCAACGCTTGAAAATATGTATCGTAGAAAACAACAAATAAGCAAAACCATATAGTACTTGATAGTGTTAATCTTAAAAGTATATTTATCATTGAAAGCATATTGATATGTTGTGGCTTTTGACTAAATTCTTTAGCAAAGGTAAACTTATTGGAGCTTGATAATTTGAACCTTTATACCATTTAGAATAAAATTCTGCTTAATTGGTAAAAGAAACTTAATTTTTCTGTGAGCAACTTTGTAATTCACTCATTTTGCAAACTTGAGTCTGACTTACAGTCTCACTTCATATATTATTGTTCATTTCTTTGTGAAATGAGGAAATTGAACACAGACTATCAAACTTTAGTTCAGTTGAGAAATTTTCTTCCTAGGTCTTTGCTTATCCTTACATTCAAAATTGAGTAAAAGTTCTGTTTCCTCAAGACTACTGGAAACTTTTCCAAATTGTTTACTACTATGAACAAGATATCAAATTGTATGATTTACTAGTAAATAGTGTAGCTCGTTAACGTGAAAAAAAAATTAGTTTACAGCTTTTTTACATTTACAACTTATTGCTATACCAGTGCATCTGTTCCCTTTAAATCTGTCACCTAATTCCAAGCAAATTTTACATGTTTATCACGTTTCGTTATATCTCTTATAAAGTTCTTTATTTTCTTTTTGTCTGAATTTTTAAAAGTTGTGAAATAGTGCATGGATCAAATATAGTTTCATCTGTTCAAGCAAATATCTCTTAAACTGATATTTCACCGACTATTGGACAAAAATGTTACTTTCTCTAGCATAACTTTTTTCTGTCCCATTCTTATTCAGGGAACTTTTTCCATACTTTGTATAATCAATACAAAAAAGGATCGTGTGAGTACATGGGTTATACATAGAACAGTATCTCCATGAATTTTGTTATGAATTAAGCTAGTTCGATTTTCATATATTAAATTACATTCTATTCCATTTCACACGATTAAGCTCTAGTCATTTCTTTCATCTTAAATTGCTTTTAATAGTGAGACAGCAATTTGAGCAATGAATACTCTATTTTGGGGTTGGGATTTTCTGATAAGGCCCAATAGATATCCTAACAGGCATTTAGAAGGCCCTTTAGAGATCTAGTCGTTACCATTATTTCCAATTAACTTTGAGTCATTTGAAAGATGATGATGTAAGTGACCAGTTTTCGTTTGCTAGTAAGCTGGATTGTCACCGACTAGTTAGATTAGTTTAATCAAATTGTGCTGAATAGCATTTGAATTTTTTTAGTCTGTCGCCTGACTGTTAATAGTAGCCATGAAAAGAAACCAAAAACTAATGGTAAAAACTTCACCTTTACTTCAAATATTAAAATATTTCATACATTCACAGATGCCAATTCCACGGCTTTAGATGATAATTTTTGGGCTTGCTTTGAATACGAAACATTTTCAGGATAGTTTTTTGTAAATTTTTACTCGCGTCTCCCACCACCCTTAAACTAGAATTATAGTATGTTTCGACGCCTTATTGGAAAAATATTTTTCTTCTTAATTGTATTACAAGAGAAGTAAAGGAAACAAAACAGTGTTTAAGCTATTTACAAAAAGATGCTGCAGGTTATGTATATTCAAACAAAGATATTTACACATCATATGCATCACAAGATTAGATTAGCAATCATAGGAATATTGAGGTTCTTTTTTTTTTGATACCTGAAATACCTTTTACATGACATATCACTGCTTATCCAGACAATTACTTGGTCATAATCATACATGGCTCTCGATAGTATTTCTAGGTCGATACCAAAATGGTGGTCACAGAACTTATGCTTTGAGTTTAGCACACCAATCAGTATAGAACCACTGTGAGATTCTACAAATTTTCTTGTTTTACATGCTTGCAACATGTCACTACTACTGGTCAAAAACCGATTCTGGATGTAAATCATTTACTAAAACCCTCCAAAATAATTTTCTACTGGAATAATTAACAAATTATTCTTTTAATTACACTTGCATAGCTACTTGGAAATTTCTTCCCAAAAGGCTTTTAGGATGCTACTTAATGAGGGAATTGATAACCTTGAAAGTGGCTTTCCTTGGCAACAAAACTGATGATAGACCCGACAACAAATTGCCATTCAGGAAGCATAGGAATATACAAATGCTCGAAGAGTTTAGAATAAAGCTTGAAAATATTCTAAAATACATCAAGGTACTGACATGTTTCGGTAAATTCAGCGTTGCCTTTCATGAACTTTTTAAGTAGTTTTTTTTTCCTGTGTCCACCAAATGCTCTGTAAATGTCACATTTGGTAAATTGATATACACTAAAGCTGGGTTTGCATGTCACAAGTAAGTGGTGGCGTAACAAGGAATATTAACGTTCAATATTTGACTTGAGTAGTCTTCCTCCTGTGTTAACTGGAAGTCTAGTAACAATTCATCTCACCACTTAATTTCTGAAGGAAATATATTATTATTTCCAAGCAAAAAAAGTAGTTCTGCTTAACTAAGTATTATATTCATTAGGTTTTGTTCAGTAGTGCACGAGTAGTGGGTAAGTTCTATAGCGAAGCTTGGGTATTTAATTTGAAATTCTAGCAAGAAAATAGCTTATTGCCGTAAGAAACTATGTAAAACCCATAACCCCTTTGAACCAGATTACAACCTAGCAAAATCCATACCTTCATAATGAAACCATTAAAATAACTTTTAAATTTGGTGTAGATATTGGTAATCTGTTTAAATGTTCTAAACTGAATAATTGTTACATTCATTCATAGAAGAAATGTTAGTAGAAGTTATAAAAAAGTGAATATCAAAGCTCTCTCTCTCTCTCTCTCTCTCTCTCTCTCTCTCTCTCTCTCTCTCTCTCTCTCTCTCTCTCTCTCTCTCTCTCTCTCTCTCTCTAACCAAAATATACTGTAGTACGATTTCCAATGAGGATATTTACACAATTTTTAGTGAAGCTTTGAAGGGTTTAATTTTTCAATGTGTTTTTGTACAAGAGACATTTCCTAAGGATTTCGACATTGTCAGAATGGTATGGCAATTCCTTGTAAATTTGTTTTTTTGTACGATAAACTTAATTGTCACACAAAATGTATCCTTTAACCTTGTTTAAAGTAAAACATTGTTTAAAGTAACAAGTTATCATAAACTCCTGTAACTGCTTTGCCATTGATAATTTATGGAATGATAATGTTTTTTAGGCAAAGATAAATTGCATGTGGTGAATGCCAAAACCTAGATAGTTATTTAGTCTACAGTTAAATATTAATTCTTCGATTTATAAAAGGTGGAAGTCTGTATCACTTTCTGATAAACATGAATACAAAAGCTATGAAAAGGAGAATTCAAAGGAATAGGCTTAGATTGGTCCAAAGTGAAATTAAAAGATATTAGGTAAGAGGGTTATTGGTATTTGAAGAGTTGAGATTAAGATTTTTTTTTCCCTTAAAGAGCTGAACTTCCACGCAGAATAGCTTCCGTGTGCCCAAATTTCTTGTATAAAATTATCGAAAATTTAAGCTAATTTTATCCCGTGAGCATTACTTTAAGTGTATGTGGAGTTCCTTTACCCGTAGCTGCACTTAAGTTTTTTTCAATTTTCCTGCATTCTTGATTAATTTCTTCCGTCTCGATCAGATTCATAAATCCAACCAAATATCAAATCCTAGACTTATTTTATATTGGGAGAGGATGGGATGACCAGAGGGGGGGGGGGGGGGGGGGAATTGATAATGTTGTAAATTATGTGAATTTGAGAATACTTAAAACCAGCAGTAACACGTTAAAAGATTTCGGTAGTTCTACCAATTTTCAGTGATATACCATTTCCAAGATTTTTTTTTCTTTTTTTCCCATAAAGGCTGATACATTTCTAAAAATATCTTTTGCTCTGTGTTTTCATGGTGAGCCTATATATATTTTTTTAGTTGGGTAAGAAATTGTGGAAAGTAATGAATTTGTCTATAAGTCATAAAAATATATATTTTTAGAGCAAAATTTTTGTATTTCATATTGTAACTAAGGGTTAACTAATTGATATGGTTTATTGACTATAGAAGATGGCAAGAGAAACAAAGCAATTGGGAGATAATAAACCTTGTCCCTAGGAAATATTTGAAAAGCTTACTCTCCTTGTCATATGACTAAGAAGTAAATACATAAACTTGAGAATAAGACAATTACCTAAGATTGGTGGTAAACAATTAACATATCACGTGACAGGGTCATCATTAAGTGCATAGAGAACAAGAGGTTGACATAATTGGTCCCGCATTTAAATTTGGTAATTAGTAATCTCAGGATTCTAGTTCATAGTAATGTACCATTTTGTGTGTTCCTAGAGTGTGTTTTCTCTAGAAAACGTGGCCATTTCAAGATAAGTTTTATATCTTTAACTTAGGTACTGTTCCATTGTTCATACTTTTATTGTATTTATCAAAGCATCCATACTAGAAATTAATAAAGCCGTTTTCCTTCAGTGGTTTGATACACACACACACACACACACACGTACGTAAGGAAGGCAGCGGTCAACCTAGCTTACTAAGAACGATGGAAGGAAAATGCTTAAAAAAAAAAAAATCTTATTTTGGATGATCTGGTTCTAAGATGATGAAAAATAGAGTACAGTACTCTGTTTACTGATATATAATGAAATTGTCTGCTTACAGATGATAAGCTTTGGAAATATACTTGATAAATATATCATGGGCTTTACCAGGAATTGTTAGATTACTAAAATTACCAATGATAAATACCATGTTAATAACGCCCCTCATATGTTCGCTGTGCCTTTAATTCTAGCTTTTATCATGTGATATATCACTTACTTGCTGTCAGTGTGTGGTCATTCTGGGACTTAAGATCCAATTTCCTAATTATTTGATTATCATCCATGATGAATAGTGACTTATAAGATTTACTATGGAGAGGGTCTTTTTAACGTCCCAATTGCTTAGTTTCATTTACCCATTTTCCATTAGCAATAGACATTGTAAAGTAGCTAGACCCTAAAGCCCTGTCCACACAATCGAGCATGCTCGACGGGCAAATAGTGATACCAGACCACAATGGGTAGTGAGAATAAACGTTGATGACGTCAGAAGCCGGAAAACCATAAGGAAATCTAGCAAAATTTTGTTGCCAGATCCCTACCTGTGGTTTCCCGCTTCTGGCGTCATCAACGTTCATTCTCTCTACCTATTGTGGTCTGGTATCACTGTTTGCTCGTCGAACACGCTCAATCGTGTGGACAGGGTTTTAGTTGCAATATGGAATAAAAAAAAATTATGAATTGAAAATGTAAGAATAATCAACCATTTATATACAATGTCTGTATTTCGTCAAAAAAAATATGAGTTTTGAGATAATAAAATACAATTAAAGAACATTGGTTTATTTTAAACCCAAGGAATATCCATACATGGTAAATTAAAAAAATGAGAGTATGTACATATGAAATAATTAAAAACAAGTTTTT
The DNA here is from genome assembly GCF_036898095.1 of Palaemon carinicauda. Classification (NCBI taxonomy): domain Eukaryota; kingdom Metazoa; phylum Arthropoda; class Malacostraca; order Decapoda; family Palaemonidae; genus Palaemon; species Palaemon carinicauda. The sequence goes on along the minus strand of NC_090733.1, from coordinate 100,581,236 downwards.
ATAAATAATTTTTTTTACAATTATGAGTATTCTCCTCGCTCAACGTTCAAGTGACTGAGTGTTCTCCCTTGTCGACCCTCTCCCTTTTCTGGCACCTGCAAATATCCGTGTCCTCACTAAGAAAGGGCGAAAGGACCCACAAAATAGACCTTCTTTTTAACTAGTCACACATGTCCATATGAGGCCGTTTTCTTTCCACATTTACAGAGCTCGTTCACTCCCGCTGATGCAAAGAGAGCCGTTCCATAGTGTGTGTTATGAATTTAAGGGAAGAAACTCGATTTTTGGGTCAAAATCACGAATTTTAGTTTTACCGCTCTCCTGTAGCCTTGAGGTATGTACTGTTGTCAGACGAAAGATGAAAGCAATCTTGAGTATTTAAGTAGGTAAAAATTGCAATTTTGTGCATGCATATGCCAACCCCAGAATCTACCTGACAGCCATATAATCCAGCGATCCAGTTATTTTGCAATAGGTTTCTTTGGTATTGGATTATATTAAACACTAGTTTTCCTACAAATATGTTCTACAGGATTCTTACGAATATAAGTGAAAATGTGGGCTTATTTGATGATATTGAGGAGGACTTATCATTAGTGTTATCAGATAATGAAGATGATACAATTTGGTCTGATAATATTACTGATGCAACAAGTGTTTGTGTTGGTGGTGACCCTAAAAGAAACAAGAAGAAAGAGCATATCTATTGCTCCACCGAAAAAGAAATAGAAAGTATATGCAAGTAGAGATGTATATCAGCCAGGAGCCTGTTAGAGTACCAAACCTGGTAACAATGAGTAGCCTGGCATGCTATGAAACCCCCCCCCCCCCTTATGCAACAATAGAAAAATAAGCATGTCTGAAAGAGGGGATAATATCTTTTTATAAAAGAGGGGACAGGAGCCTTGTACACTTTCCAATAAAGGAGGTGATCAGGAGCCTTGTACACTTTCCAGATCAGCTTCATCAACAAATGTGATTAAATCAAAACTTGAAACTGTTATACATGAAAATAGTATTTTTTGTTATTTAATTGCTAATTACTTCCTTATTTACGGACCAATTTTTAAAATTAAAAAAGTATTACAATTGTGGATGATTGTAAAAATATAGTATACTACAAGATTTTTCCTATGGCGCCCCCCCCCCCCTAAAAAATAATAATTGGAAAAAGATTTGATTTTTTTTTGACATTTTATATACGAGATGGAGCAAAATATATAAGAAAATTTGAAAAGATGCAAATCTGGTTGTATTGTATATACTATAAGTCCTATGTTGGTTTTTAGATTTTTAAAATTGATTCATAAATAAGGGAGGAGATAAATTTTTAAAAGAAGAGAAAAAGACCACAGAAACAAGAAAAAAAAATTATTCAACTTAAGGACACTAAAATTGGATGAGGTATTTTGTACATATAGATGCATATTCTGTGCAAATTTCAATGTCGTAGTGTAAAAATGACCTCCCCATCGAGTTTCTTCCCTAAGAAACTCTTTTTGAAAAACGCCATGTCCTTCTTGCATCCACTTGCCAGCTAATCAAACTTTATCCTGACAGCCATAGTCATGGTAATAAAAGTCTTTTATGCATTGATTTTTAATTGATAAAAACCTCAACTTTAACCTTCAAGAAATTTCTAACTTGGATTATTAGGACTTTTAGTTACTTTGGACTTTGAAAGTGGAATATTTAGTTAATTAAACTTATGTCGTATATATTTAGGATTCGCAATCAATATTTCACTGAAGAAAACAAACCAATTCTTTAACATTATTTATTGCAGAAGATTTAATGTCATACACAAGAATGGTTTCAGTACAATACATTTTGCCATACATTAGAAATATGAATGTACAATAAATTCAATGACAGAAAACGGGTAACATCATTTTGAATACCATTTTCTTTAAACTCCAAATACCAGAAAGTCATAGAAAACTTTAGTTTTCATCCTACAATGAGAACACTGAAGGACTACCCATTTTCTTTGTCTTTTTAACATCTGGAGCACTAATGAAGTTCAGTAGTTGAAATTACTCAACGCATGGTTGTGTGATATAAGTAGTGTTTAATTTTTTTTTTAAATGAAATAGAATAAAAAAAGAAGCCCATCAAGGCCATCCCCTATCCCGCCTAGTAACAAAATACTTAAACAACATGTCTTGACCAAACCTGTTTTTTTTTAGAAGCAGTTACTAGGTCCTTGAATGCTTTCCACATCCTTCTCCTTTTTTGTACTTTATTTCAAATTTTTTCATCAAGTTAAGCAATGATTGCGAATAAAAGACACCAAGAATAGTACTGTATCGAGTTTTTCCGAAGTTAATGCTAGGCCTAAAACAGTTGTCATTACCATAATGCACTTTAACTTTACATTGCTGAATATATTACGAGTTCATAAAACATTCACATAGAATAAGCAAATGGCAATTCACATCTGCTTAAGAATAATCATCTTTTCGTTATTATAAATTAATAGTGAATCGTGATAGGTATAAGAGAAAGGGTTCACCACCAGTGTCACATGCAATTCCAGTACGATCCAACACTGAAGACACCAGAGGTTCTCTCAAAAGCAGCCATGATTTTCAACAGTCCATTGGGCCTGTTTTGATCCCGTCCCATTTTACACATGATTAGGTCAGATTAAAGGAAAAGAGACATACAAGACTACTGCCCTGACTACCCAATGCTTCGCTCCCAGCAGATAGTCAGATCGGACCGAAGTACACATTCACCTTGCACGTGGACCACCACTAGATCATTCACTAGCTTTGCTGTGTAAGGAGTCTCAAATCCCATCCCTAACAGATAGAGGATCTTTACATAAACTACAAAAGTATAAAATACAACCCTCTACATACAGCGATGTTACTTACATTTACTTATGACTGAAAACGATTTCCTTACCACTAGTTAATCGTGATAAAAATAATCAATTATTCTGCAATATGGGAAAGCAAATGTTAACTCATTCAGTTTCTTCCTAGAAATAAAATAGTCAATAACGAAGTGAAATTATGCTCTATATCTAAAACTACTCATAGGCATACTTTTTATGAAGCAAAGTTATTTTGACAGAATTGTCTAAATTCATTCTTAGCACAAATTAAAATTATTAAATAAAATTAACTATTCACGGGATTTTATTGACAAACTAAATATTTTTTTGCCGAACATTACTTTGAAAACCCTAATAGATACTGTGGAGAGAGAGAGAGAGAGAGAGAGAGAGAGAGAGAGAGAGAGAGAGAGAGAGAGAGAGAGAGAGAGAGAGAGATTACTACATAGTGCAAATCTATACTTAAGTTTTTTTTTTTAAATTGTTCTCAAGATTTAGATTAATTTTTAACTTGGTTAATATTGATTTTTTAAGGTTAATGAAATAAGGAAATCTTAGTAATTGAAAATATATTTCCCAGAGAACATTTCAATTTAAATCATCATTCTATGATAACTCTATAATCTTATAAATTCCCTGCAAAATCATGTTCGGTACATTATAAGAAAATCTAGTGAAAGTTAGCAGTTTGATTTTGTATTTTGAAAATCCTACCAAGTCCTTGATGGTCACAGTCACGTAGAAACACCAATTTTGACATTCGGACAATTTTTTTTTTTTGTGTGTATTACTTCTCTGCTTATAATGTATTTAGTGATCATGGTTAACTTATTAAATTTATTTCCCTGCCCTTACTGTATTAAAATTTTAAAAAAAATTCATATCCCTTCTCACTTACTGCATCTAAAACTTATGGAAATTGTAATTCCTGTCCTTTGCTATATTTGAAAGCTATGCAAAATTTATATCCCTTACTAAACTGTATTTGCGAGTTATGAAGAACTTATTTCCTTTAACTGTATTTGAAAGTTATGATAAAATTATTTCCCTAACTTTGTTGTGTTGAAATTCTATTAAAAAAATACATTTACCTTAACTGTATTAGAAAGTTATGAAAAACATATTTTCCTCATTTAGCTCTATTTGAATATTATTAAAAACAAATTTCCTTTATTTAGTTGCATTTGAAAATTAGGATAAACTTAATTCCCTAACTTTGCTGTGCTTGAAATTTATGAATAATGTATTTGCTTAACTATATTTTAAAGGTATGAAAAATACATTTCCCTTACTTAGCTGCAATGAAAAGTTATGAAAATCCCATTTTCCTCACTTAGCTGTATTCGAAGGTTGTGAGAAATAAATTTTCCTTACTTAGCTGTATTTGACAATTATGATAAATTTACTTCCCTAATTTTGCTGTGTTTGAAATTCATGAAAAATGTATTTACTGTACTTAACTGTATTTGAAAGTTATGAAAAACACATTTTCCTTACTTATTTGTAATTGGAAGGTATGAAAAACTATTTCCCTTACTTCACTGTATTTGAAAGTTATGAAAAACATATTTCCCTTATTTACATGTATTTAAATGTTGAGAAAAATGTATTTCCCTTACTTACTGTATTTAAAGTTATGACGAACTTATTTCCCTTCATTTACTGTATTAAAAACTTGAGGAAATGAGTGGACCTTTTTTCTAGACCACCTGATCCCTTCTAGGCAGGGAAGAAGCCACCCACTAAAGAAAAGAATATAAGGACTCCGGTGTCAATGAACGTTAAAGACAAATTCAAACATTTGGCATTAATTTATTCAAGATATTAAGACAAGTTGCAGATTATGACCATGATTTGGCAAGCATTATTTATACCAATTGATTTACTTCTTGGTAACGAAACCTCAGTAAATTTCAAGATTTTAAATCTGTTGAAAATTCCAAATAAGTAAAAACATATATTAAAATTATCCCCCAATTTCTTGAAAAGGTTAATTTTCACTAATCATAAAGACGAACCAAAGGATTTGGTATTTCATATCAACTAACATTTCAATAGATTTTATGATCTTTCATCACTAACACTTTACCAGACTTTAGTAACCGATATTAAAAATTAATAAATTTACATTGTAACTATTTGAAACATGAGCCTAGGGTCTCCCATAAATTAGACTGCTTTTGGGGGTCTAGGAGGCATTCAGCCACTGTGTACTAACCCTAGTGACACTATGGAGTTGAAGGTAAAGAGGTTGCACAGCATGATGGAAGAAAGGAAGCAAGAATAGAGGTATAGATTATTTCTTAGGGCTTCTTGATTCCCTAGAATATTCCTTTTCATGGTAAAACTATTTGCAATGAAAAATTTGAGCCTAAAATTTAATTACCACGACAAAATTATTCATATTCTATAGTATTATTTATGAATAATAAAAAAAAAATCCAAGAGATTAGGAGACAAATGACCTAATCTATGAAAACCACTGACACGCTTTAATAACTGTCGTCATAACCGATAATTCTTCACACAAACTACTACAGAATTTGGTGTGTAATCACCGTTCAAAATAATGACACATAGTATTCATTCATTACTTGAAGAGTTAAATTTTTATATCAAATACTGAAATATGACGAGTTTCTACAAAAAACTAACATTGCGATAGTAGTGGAAGCTAGTAACTATTAGGACTGATAAGATGATAATGTTATCAAAGTTCAGACTAAGTTATGAGAGAGAGAGAGAGAGAGAGAGAGAGAGAGAGAGAGAGAGAGAGAGAGAGAGAGATTTTGCTGGTTCCTAACCATAGAGAGAGAGAGAGAGAGAGAGAGAGAGAGAGGAGAGAGAGAGAGAGAGAGGGAGATTCTATTAAAATGGGAAGATTGTGAAGTTATCAAAGCTCAGACTAGGTTATGAAAGAGAGAGAGAGAGAGAGAGAGAGAGAGAGAGAGAGAGAGAGAGAGAGAGAGAGAGAGAGAGAGAGAATCTATTAAAATGTGAAGATGATAAAGTTATCAAAGTTCAGACTATTTTATGTGAGAGAGAGAGAGAGAGAGAGAGAGAGAGAGAGAGAGAGAGAGAGAGAGAGAGAGAGAGAGAGAGAGAGATTTTGCTGGTTCCCGACCATGAGAGAGAGAGAGAGAGAGAGAGAGAGAGAGAGAGAGAGAGAGAGAGTTTGCTGGTTCCCAACCATGAGAGAGAGAGAGAGAGAGAGAGAGAAAGAGAGAGAGAGAGAGAGAGAGAGAGAGAGAGAGAGAGAGAGAGAGAGAGAGAGAGAGAGAGAGAGAATCTATGAAAATGTGAAGATTATAAAGTTATCAAAGTTCAAAGAGAAAGAGACCCTAAACAATAGAATAATAATGTAATTTCAAGCCAAGTTTGGCCAAACAGTGCCCAATTACCTGCATTGTATGTTTTTTGAAAGCATCCCACAAATTATTTTTTTTTTAAATCTAAGTTCCTCCTATATACTGTTTCAGATTTTGAGTTAAAAAAAAAAAAACTTTGATTTAACCTCATTCGGCACATTTCTTGGCTAAATTAGAGTCTTTCATGGATTTTTTAATCTAAGTTCCTCTTATGTACTGTATCAGATTTTGAGTTAAAAAAAAAATATGATTTAACCTCATACGGCACATTTCTTGGCTAAATTAAAGTCTTTCATGGATTTTTTGTGGTGTTCATAAAATCTACATCAATGTATTGCAGTTTCTTACAGCAAACTATATCACCTAAAATCAATCAACAAGCTCTTTTGGTGATTGGTTGTTCTTATAAAAATATTACTTATATTGGTCATGTTAGTTTAAAAAAAAAAAATACATTATGCGTGTCTCGTGACACCGATTACATTGGTTACTTGAAAATTTGTGTAAAGTTCCAAATATTACACATAAATTGTTAGCTAGATTGAATGATATAGCCCTAATTACTCCCAGATTAATCTCCATGAGTTGTTTAGATTTAATGTAAAAACAAATTTTATTTTACATTGAATTTTCGCCAGCCATTATCGTAAAAAATAAATTTAATTTTATTACATACGTGCCTAAAGACATTTATGTACCATATTTATTCTCTTAATAGATTTCCTATCCTATGCCAGGTTAAGTGTTAAAAATTTAACAAATGTATCGGGATCTATTACTGTATTCTAATTAAGATATTCTTGTCCCCGATGAAAGAAGCTGTGAGAATTTCTACAACTTAAATTAGGTATATTTCTACACATCAGTATGTCATTGCAGCACATTTAACTACGGTTAAAGGAAAACATTCACATTTCCAATAAGAACATTGATCAATGATAGCAGACCATATCAGCACGAATAAATAGAAAAAAATATTACCCCAAACCAAAAACTTCACTCAAACGACCACCCGGCCGCATCTACCAACAACAAAATATTCAAGACTCATTACACAGATCGTCCAAGACTGATCGTAGCAGTTCTTTAATCCTTCTTTATGTCAAGCACAGATGGTAAAAATCAAAGGACCACATGGACGTTTAGAGCCTCACTTAAATCTTTTCAGAAAGCCCAGATATAACAGAGTATCAGAAAATAAAAAAAGTGCGAAACCAAAATAATTCCTTTACATCGAAAAATTTGATTACATGAAAATTACTTTCTGTAACCTTTAAAACTTTTCAGGGAGCCCAGGTATCACAGAGTATCAGAAAGTATGGAATTGCAAGACCATGATGAACCCTTCACATAAAAAAAAAAATGATTTCTTTTAAAGTCATTATCTAAAACCTTAAGTACTAATAAAAATTATATTATAAATTTTCACCAACCTCTAGTAATAAAGATTTTTTCCCCATCTCACATTAACTTCATAAACTTCCATACATAATCTCGATGGTGTTTTGAATCACAATCACTGTAACATTACCAGAAAAGTCCACTACTTACACTACACTGTTCATGACTAATTTGATAAAAAATTTTGTCATTGAAATAGTTATACATCATATCCAATAAAGACAAAATTACAGTACTAAAACCTGTATGCTTAACATTGATCGTCTACAATTTAAGATGCCTCGGAATTTTGAAAAATAGATTTTAATTAATTTGAATAATCTATACTGAATTCTAATCTTGATAAACCATCAAGAATTGAAAAGAATTTGAGGTTTTAAGCAACTTATTCAAAGCATAACAAGACAATGTTTATGATTTTGGCCATCAGGATAAT
>NC_090733.1:100560686-100563186 GCF_036898095.1 Palaemon carinicauda | reverse complement strand
AGAGAGAGAGAGAGAGAGAGAGAGAGAGAGAGAGAGAGAGAGAGAGAGAGAGAGAGATGGTATTTGTTTTAAATCAGTTTATCAGAAGCTTATCGCTTTAAATAGGTTATTCTAATCTTATAAAGAATATCCGCTAAAGAATTCTCTCCCTCTGTCATTCTATTGAAGTTATTAATAGATTCCTGCTTTGATCAAATATAACATTTACATTACAATTTTGAAATTAACTAGTGGATGGATTTTAATGAGATGTACAATACACATTGAGCTTTAGGAATGTATGTGCCATAAGCAATAATGAAATAATTTAACTGGGAATTTTAGGAAAGTATTCCATTTTTCCGAAGAGTGAGGTTGGGGAAGGATCTGATATGATAGGTCTAAATATGCTGATGTGTGAGACCTGTTTGTTTGAACAGTGAATTGTTATTATGATGAGTTCATCATAAAGAGATGATGAATGGCAGTACAGGAATGACTGATTGACTGTTGATATTCTTTGGAGAAGAATGATGATGTTTGAAAATTTGCAGTTTTAAGGCAAAGCACACAAGCTCGGTCTCTCTCTCTCTCTCTCTCTCTCTCTCTCTCTCTCTCTCTCTCTCTCTCTCTCTCTCTCTCTCTCTCTCTCTCTCTCTTTTCTTTTACCCATATTATGAACTATGAACTGTGCGCGAGATTTTCAGATTTTATTGTCAGTGGCGATCTGAAAAGATTAAGATGTTTATTAAAGCTTTCGTGCAATGTACCTAAGTATCAGAGTTTTTTTTTTTTTTTTTTTTTTTTTTTTTTTTTTTTTTGTTTTTTTTGTTTATCACATTAACTATAGGAAAAATTGAAATATTACCCCTTCCTGTACCTGCAATGAACTTTGGACGAATTTAAATAAGAGGAGAGTAGAGTGGCTAATATTTGTCAGACGTTGAGCAATGACGTTATATTGATCTATTATTGATAAAAGTTTTTGGAGTAGCTAGAATAACCTGTATCATTTCATTGTTCATATCTTACTATCGTTAAGGAAATGGCCAATTTAAATTTTTATTTAGTCTGAACGGGGATTTCAGTCCAATGAAAGACTAAACTTCGTAGGTTAAAGTGCATAATATATGATATTGGCTCAGTCAAGAAGGGCAAGATGATATAAATATTCAGTTCTGTAATTAAGATAAAACAAACAAGCTACGAGGGGTGTTCATTAAAGACTTCCCCTGAACCACTTCCAACAGACATATAAAGACAAAACTTGGAACAGTTGTTAGTCTTTCTCTACATAGGCTCCACCCAGGGGTATGCATTTTTCATATCGTTTTATGAAACTTTGAAGTCCTTGTTTGTAAAAGTCGGTGGGTTGAGCCTTAATCCATGACTCCACCTTGGAAATCAGTCTCATCATCTGGAAAATGAGTTTCTTGATAAAAAAAAATGACTTTATGTTTAGAAATAGGTGAAAGTTAAGTAGTAACAGGTCAGGAGATTATGTGGGATAGCAAGGAAATTCATGGCCACAAGAGTGCCCTTCTATTTGGGTGATATGTAAGTTGTGGAATGGAGCATTGTCATGCAGAAGTCGAACTCTTCTGGTCAGTTTGATGGATTCTCGCAATTTACGCAGTAGTGAAGCATAGTAAGTCCCAGTAATTTGGCACCGTTGGCTAGGAAATTCGTCATCAGTACTCTGTGCTGGTCTCAAAAGCGGGGCGGGTTGACTCTTGCCTTCTTTGTGGGTGGCGAGTCAAAGAACTTCCACTGTATGGACTGGACTTTAGTCTCAGGATCTTAGTGATGGACCAATGTTTCATCCTGTGTGATGAGTCTGTTAAAAGGGCCTCCTGGTTTTGTTGACACATATCCAAAGGAGTCTTTGAGCTATCCCCTCGTCCCTGCTTCTGAAAAGGAGTAAGGAGACTGGTAATCCACCGTGCAGACACATTACGCATGGACAAATGATCTTGATTTTTTTTTCCATAGACCCGACACTTGTCTTAACAATTTGGACTAACTAATCAACAGTTATACGGCGGTCTCCCAAAATGGCATCCTCAACTTGATGAATGATCTCTTCATCAATGGCAGAATGGGGGCGTCTAGAAACGGGCGCTGTTTCTACAGATTTTCGGCCACACTTCAACTGGCAATATCAGTGTTTTACAGCATCATATGATGGGACAGCATCTCCATAAGTAGGTTTAGTTTAATCGAAGGTCTGTATCGGCGTGTGACCTTTCAAATATGGAAACCTGAGCAATGCTTGGTACTCGACTGGGTCCATGGACACACCATACTGCAATCTAAACCCTGTAAAAAGGGAAGCAACATGATTTCAGTGCTGCGAAATTTCCTGCAACCTATACACTAGTGTACCGGTGCACAGTTAGATATAGTAATTCTAAGTGGGTCAGGGGAACGTCCCTTGTAATGCTATTAGTATCAAATGATGTACAGTTAGATATAATAATCCTAAGTGGGTCAGCAGAACGTCCCTTGTAATGCTATTAGT
>NC_090733.1:100540686-100545686 GCF_036898095.1 Palaemon carinicauda | reverse complement strand
AGGGACATCCACTGATTCCCAGCCTCAGAAACAACGTTTTTCCGCCAGCAAAGAATGGTTCGCGAAGTTTCAGAAACGCTTCGCCCTGAAAAGCGTTTCCCTGCATGGTGATGCTGCTTCGGCTGACACTACCGCTGCTGAAACTTACGTGAACCCGACGTTCAAGAATATTATCGCCGAAGGTGGATACAAGCCGGAACAAGTGTTTAATATGTATTAGACCGGCTTGTTTTGGAAGAGAATGCTGTCGCGAACTTTCCTGTTCAAAGAGGAAGCCAAAGCCTCTGGCTTTAAAGCATTCAAGGATCGCGTTACCCTCGTGATGTGTGGCTATTCTGCTGGATTTTTGCTAAAGCCAGGCCTTATTTATAAGTCGAAAAATCCTCGCGCTTTGAAAAATAAGAATAAGAACCTCCTTCCCGTGTACTGGATGAATAATCCAAAAGCATGGATTACAAAGATGCTGACCTCCAACTGGTTCCACCAGTGTTTCATCCCGCAAGTCAATGAATATCTCGTAGAGAAGGGCTTGCCATTCAAGATCCTTCTCCTTATGGATAACGCTGGTGGACACGCAACTGACCTGTCGCGTGAGGGCGTTCAGGTCGAGTTCCTGCCACCAAACACCACGTCATTAATTCAACCGATGGACCAGGGGGTTATCAGGGCGTTCAAGGCCTTCTACACGAAGAATACCTTGGCGGACCTCGTTGCGTGTGTGGATGCTGCCCAAGATGATGAGGATGAGGATTCTATACTGGCGGCAGTACACCATAGCCACGTGCCTGAAGAATATTCAGAAGGCACTGCAAGAGATGAAACCTGCAACTGTGAATGCGAGCTGAAGAAGTTGTTGCCACAGATTGTTTACGACGACGAGGGATTTACACCTGCTGAGATTCAACACTCTGCAATACGGAAATCTGTGCAGTTGGCTGCCATAATTGGAGGTGACGGGTTTGGCGACATGACGACTGAAGACGTCGACGAGTTGTTGGACTGCCATTCCCAGCCGCTAACTGACGCAGACCTAGAAGACCTGACGAAATCGGCAAGCGAAGAAGAGAGTGAAACCCACGAAGAGACCCAAGAAAATGTTGAAGAAACGGGCTTAACACTAGAACGGCTTGCCAAGGCCTGCAACCATATAAAGGAGGTGAAAGAAATGTTGCAAGAGTGGGACGAGGATATGTTCGTTCTATGCAATTCTCCAACAACGTCGATGACATCATGACTCCTTACAGGATGCTCTTAGATCGAATAAAAAGAAGCAGCGGGCAGTAACTTCCGATCACAATGCTCTTCCAGCCTCGCAAAAAAGAGCCAGTTCCTCCTGCTAGTACGCCTTCGGAAGAAATTGAAGAGGTGTCCCAGGAAAAGACACCTCCGTCTGAAGAGACGTAAAATACTATCATTGGCTGCACAGTAGAAAACCATCATCAGCTTCATCATCATCATTTCTACTGTGCAGCAAATTCATCGCCATCATCATTCAAGTTTTTCTTGAACTTCTTTCGTGGTGAGTACAGTAACAATCTTTATTTTTTACTTTAATATTCTAACATTTTAATATTTATGCCTGTTTTATAGTTTAGTACTGTATGCATTAGGTTAAAGGGAAGGTTTTAAAAGTCTATATGTTGTAACCTATAATATTTTTTTTTTTTTTAAATCTACATTTACAGTACGTATGTAAAACAATCTCTCTCTCTCTCTCTCTCTCTCTCTCTCTCTTCTCTCTCTCTCTTCTCTCTCTCTCTCTCTCTCTCTCTCTCTTTCTCTCTCTCTCTCTCTCCTCTCTCTCTCTCTCCTCTCTCTCTCCTCTCTCTCTCGCTCTCTCTCATCTCTCTCTCGTATATTGATATTTTTTCCTAAATTTACATTTACAGTACGTACGTAAAACAATATCTCTCTCTCTCTCTCTCTCCTCTCTCTCTCTCTCCTCTCTCTCTCTCTCTCTCTCTCTCTCTCTCGTAAATTGTTTTCCTGCTTTGCTACGTACAATATGTACTGTATGATTTTATATAGATACGGTAAATTATATTTGTAATAACATATTTTGTAAATGCTTTTACTGTGAATATCATTATTTATCACTTTCATCATGCGCGTTAAATGCCTTCTTTGTTCTGAGCGTGGTTGTTTACTGAGCGTACAGTACTTTATGACGCCGTCGTTTCAGGCGGCGTCATGAAGAAAAACATTTCATTTGGAAGTCCTAAGAAAAATTAAGTAAAACATTGGTAATAACAAAATCAACATACTGTACTGTATAATCAATATAATCGATGCAAAAACTAACCTATACATATATGTGTACACTAAATGAGTTTGTTTCTTCATTATGATCAGAGATGAACGTAAACAATACATTGGTTGCCATTTTTTACAGTGCTTTTTAGCGTGTTTAGGAAACGCATGATATAAAATCGCCTTTAATATTTGTGCCTGTTTTAGTTTAGGGTACTCTAGTACATGCATTAGGTGTTCTGTACATTAAAGGGTAGTTTGTTAACACTACTACGTACAAGGGAAGGTTTTAAAAGTCCGAATATACATGTTAAATAAAGAGGTAAATATGGTGTCACTACTTCGCGGATTTTCACCTATCGCAGCCAGGTCTGGAACCTATCTACTGCGATAACCGAGGGTTCACTGTATATATATATATATATATATATATATATATATATATATATATATATATATATATATATATATATATATATATATATATATATATATATATATATATATATATATATATATATATATATATATATATATGTACATATTTCATATATACATATATACATATACATATGTAAAAAATTCCTGCGAGACATCGACAAGGAGATGGAGCTGGGGGGAGAGTGACTGCTCCCCGCACTCTAGTTTTGGGGTGTTTAAATGTGCGTGGATGTAGTACGATAGAGAGTAAAAGATGTGAGATTGGAAGTATGTTTAGAAGTAGAAGGATGGATGTATTGGCCTTGTGTGAGACAAAGATGAAAGGAAAGGGTGAAGTGATGTTTGGTGAAATGTCTGGTAGAGTGTCTGGGATTGAAAGGGGAAGAGCGAGAGAGGGTGTGGCGTTATTGCTGAGTGAATGGATGACAGGTAAAGTAGTGGAATGGAAGGAGATATCATCTAGGTTAATGTGGGTAAGGGTTAGGTTGGGTAGGGAATGTTGGGCGTTTGTCAGTGCGTATGGGCCAGGTAGTGAGAAAAGTGAAGAAGATCGGAATGAGTTCTGGAATGAATTAACTAGGTGTGTAGAAGGACTGGGTAGAAGGAATTATGTAGTTGTTATGGGTGACTTAAATGCTAGAGTGGGCGCTGGAGAGGTAGAAGGTGTCATTGGTAAGTATGGCGTACCAGGTGAAAATGAGAGTGGTGAGAGACTGGTAGACATGTGTGTTGAACAAGAGATGGTAATAGGTGCTAGCTTCTTTAAAAAGAAAGATAAGAATAAGTATACGTGGGTAAGAGTGGCAAATGGAAGAGTAGTAGAAAGGGCATTAATGGATTATGTGTTGGTAACTAAAAGAATGTTTGGAAGATTGAAAGACGTGCACGTGTTTAGGGGTATGGCTAACGGTATGTCTGATCATTTTTTGGTGGAAGGAAAATTAGTTGTAGCAAAAGAGTGGGGGAATAGAGTAGGTGGATGTAAAAGGGAGGTAGTGAGGATTGAAGAGCTAATAAAACCGGGGGTAAAAAGTAAATATCAGGAAAGGTTGAAAATGGCATATGATGAGGTGAGAGTAAGAGAAACTGGTAATTTAGAGGAGGAATGGAAGTTAGTAAAAGAAAAATTTTGTTGGGATTGCAAGTGATGTATGTGGCAAGAAGGTTGTTGGAGGCAGCATGAGGAAGGGCAGAGAATGGTGGAATGAAGGAGTGAAGGTGAAAGTGGAAGAGAAAAAGAGGGCTTTTGAAGAATGGCTGCAGAGTAATAGTATAGAGAAGTATGAAAAATATAGAGAGAAAAAGGTGGAAGTAAAGCGCAAGGTACGTGAGGCAAAGAGGGCAGCTGACCTGAGGTGGGGTCAGGGATTGGGTCAGTCATATGAAGAGAATAAGAAGAAGTTTTGGAAAGAAGTGAAGAGAGTAAGGAAGGCTGGCGCAAGAATTGAAGAGACAGTGAAAGATGGAAATGGAAGGTTGTTAAAAGGAGAGGAGGCAAGGAAAAGGTGGGTGGAATATTTTGAAAGTTTGCTGAATGTTGAGGATAATAGGGAGGCAGATATAATTGCTGTTCCAGGTGTTGAGGTGCCAGTGATGGGAGGTGAGAATGAGAGAGAGATAACAATAGAGGAAGTGAGGAGAGCACTAGATGAAACGAGAGTAGGAAAAGCATCTGGTATGGACGGTGTGAAAGCTGAGATGTTGAAGGAAGGGGGTGTGACTGTACTTGAATGGTTGGTGAGATTGTTTAATATGTGTTTTGTGTTGTCAATGGTACCAGTAGATTGGGTTTGTGCATGTATTGTACCACTATATAAGGGTAAGGGAGATGTGCATGAGTGTTGTAATTCAAGAGGTATTAGTTTGTTGAGTGTAGTTGGAAAAGTGTATGGTAGAGTACTGATTAATAGGATTAAGGATAAAACAGAGAATGCAATCTTGGAAGTACAGGGTGGTTTTAGAAGAGGTAGGGGTTGTATGAATCAGATTTTTACAGTTAGGCAGATATGCGAGAAATATTTAGCAAAAGGTAAGGAGGTGTATGTTGCGTTTATGGATCTGGAGAAAGCATATGATAGAGTTGATAGGGAAGCAATGTGGGATGTGATGAGGTTATATGGAGTTGGTGGAAGGTTGTTGCAAGCAGTGAAAAGTTTATACAAAGGTAGTAAAGCATGTGTTAGAATAGGAAATGAAGTGAGTGATTGGTTTCCGGTGAGAGTGGGGCTGAGACAGGGATGTGTGATGTCGCCGTGGTTGTTTAACTTATATGTTGATGGAGTGGTGAGAGAGGTGAATGCTCGAGTGCT
>NC_090733.1:100520686-100533186 GCF_036898095.1 Palaemon carinicauda | reverse complement strand
TCAAATAACTATCTTCATATCATCACTAGTACCAAGAGAAAGATTTATATAATAGTACCTAAATAAACATATAATTACGAGAAAGTGTGAAATTTAGTCCAAGCATAAGATTGTGGTTAGAAAGATAAGTCAAATAATATTTGAAGAAAATATAACAAAATCTTAATTATTCGATACAGCAGAATCATTAATATAAAATAGTTATACAAATATTGGCCACTGACACCCTACCCCCCATTTTTTTTTTCATGGGAATTTCTAAAATTCACTGAATCAAAAAAAACTATTATCTGGATAAATATGAGAATTGATAACCATTTTATTTTGTTACTGAGATTTATTGATATTTATTTTTGGGCTCAAGCCATGTCGTCCTGATGGAAGTTGCTATAGGGTAGCTTCCTAGGGTATATTACAACTACGGCGATATTCCCAGAGAATTTACCTTAAGGTACCCAGAATTCTAACTCCTGGAGCGAATATCCCTAATGAAAGGGATATCGCGACATATCAGAGGACATATTCCTGACACGCCACATGGCAATCTGCACCCCAAACAGAGATAACACATCGAAGGGGTCAATTGGCAAGAAAACGAAAACGAGAAAGAAAAAGGGGGAGCCACTCCCAAGGCTCCCTCTTCTCCCGTTTCGTAAGCGTGCCTGGCGCCAATCCTGGCGCCATCTGTATTCCTTTTTGCGTAGCTCAACAACTCGGTGTTTTTTCCTGTGTTTCTCGCAAATCTTGGATTTATTCATCTTTTCATGGCTTCTCCAACTTTGTCTGCCTCTGATAAGTTGAGTACCATTTCTTTTATGTATAAATGTAGGCTCTTGGTAAATTTTTAAGTGATTAATAGTGATAATCTTTTTTACAAGAGCCGTTGCATACCGGAGGCGTCATGGACGCTGTCGCTCGCTAGGTATGAGTTTTAGTTAGCCAGAGCGACATTCCCGGTTGTTTTGCTTTAATAAATTTTAGCTATTTAGCGTTACATAGGATTTCCTTTCTCGTGCTTTTAGTATTATTATTTTGGCGAAGTATTCGCCAACTCTGGCCTACGCTAGGCCATGTAGCCTAGTCGTTTGGTCCTAGTACTTTCCTGCATGATTTTGGATTTCCGAGTGTTTTAAAATTTTATTGAAGCTTTAGGCTGTTTTTTATACATTTAAGATTATGTTGAATATTTCCAAGATAGTATACGAGTGAGTTTCGGTGATTTAGGTAATTGATTCTCTTGGTGCCTAGGCTAAGTTGCTTATGGAGCCTTAGTATACTTTCTCATACTCCCCGGTTGCTTTCTTTTCTTCGGAGAAGGTATGCAATCCCTTTCCCTCTGTTTAAGCCTTGGGCGTAAACCCTAGTGGTTTATCTGAATTAACTTTTGATACAACTATACTGGGGTGTTACTGTACCTCCCTGTTCCAGTAAGTCTGGCTTCAGAGAGGGAGAGAACACCAGAGTTTTTTTAGTCTGAGTCTGTGTTTGTCTGGCTTGGGGTAGAGTCTCCCTCGCTGGCCTGACACAGACATAGGAGGCTTAGCCTCCTTAGGTCACTGACGAAGGTTTCTGTACAAGATGATTCCTTCTTTTGTGATCTAGCAGACTAGTCCTTGTTGCTGTTCTTGGTGGGAGGATAAGATCCTTCCCTGGGAGTAGCAACACCTTCCTTGCTTTGGTTCAGTGGGGGCTGGCAAGTATTGCTGGCCTCCCTCCTTGAATCTCCCTTAGGCTAAGATGAGTTTTCTTGGCTGCGGGTGATTCTTCACTAAAACAAGGTTGGTAGGACCCTCTTTTGTCCCTTCCCCCTCTATCTCCGTAATGGCCTAGCCATTACAGTACTGTACGTCATTCTACATCTGGACCTAGGATAGGTTAGGATGTGGAATTGACTCAGTCCCTTGCCGGCCGGCAGAGTCTGCCGGCCGGCAATGGTCTTCTGCTTTGAGTGCTGCCCGGACCTCCCTTGGTCCCTCATCCATGTCTGCCTGTAGAGCCAGACGGAATGGGTCAGGAAGCCTGAATTAGATTCTCCCCTTCCTTATATGCACTCTTTCGGATTGCCGGGCTTGGAGGTAGTTTACGCTCTTATCCCGGCATCCATTCTGTTTTCTTCTAGTGCTGTACCCGACCCGGCGGCCGGCCTATGAGGCCGGCAGCCGGGCAGTCGTAGTCCTCTGGTTCTTTTGCTGCTGGCCGGCATCGGTTGTTTACCTTTGCCGGCCGGCATCGGTTGTTTACCTTTGCCGGCCGGCATCGGTTGTTTACCTTTGCCGGCCGGCATCGGTTGTTTACCTTTGCCGGCCGGCATCGGTTGTTTACCTTTGCCGGCCGGCTATTGTCAAGCCCTTGTCTGCCGATCGCTAGGAGCAGTGGCCGGCAGCCGGGAACTACCTTGTGTAGTTGCCGGCCGGCAGTTATTGCCGGCCGACATTGGCTGTTGCCGGCCGGCACATGCATTTGAACCAGCGTTCTGCCGCCTTATAGCTGTTAAGTAGTATACTTTAAAGCTAGTTATGGTGTGTGCCGGCCGGCACATTACCTTCTATACTGTACCAGTATTCTTCAGTATAACATATACTGTAGGAAGAAAACTATAGTATAAGTTTTGGTACAGCACTGTGTGTTCTAACACTTTTGTGTTGTCTTGCACAGCCCTTTGGTGTTGCCTTACAGATAAGAAAGTGAGTTCTTTCTTGTCTATTATCCGGTATTTTAAAATCATACCTGAGGTGTGAGCTACACCTGTTTCCTCTGGAAACTTTTCATTGGTTACTCTAGGACAGATTAACCATACGATTTTTTATCTGGAAGGCTGCAACAATTGGTTGTGAAGGAAACACAAGTGTGTCTTTCCTTTCTGATTTGTTATGCTAAACTGTGCATATCCAGTGATACGTAGTTCACTTGATACTCATGGAAATTTCTTCTCTTTAAAGGAGGACCATCCGAAGTGCGGAAGTGTTTTCTGCAACGTCCGCAGTAAGAACCTCTGCGGACATGAGTTTTGTAGGAGGCACGCAGCATGCGCTGTCTCCAAGGGTGATCTCCAGTATTGGGACCCTCAGGTATGTACCGTGTGCACTAACCTGATTACTAAGGCCTTTGATTCCCCTAGGACAGCGGAATCAAGGGATATAGCAAGGGAGAAGCTTCGTACCTGGGTAAGGGGCTTCCAGAAGAACACCTCTGGACCTTATCTTCCAAATGAGAAGATGAGGGCTTACCTTTTCCCTAGGGCATCAGCTGATGCAGTGATTCCCCAGCCTCAAGAGGAGATCTCCCAAGTTCAGATCCAGGTGGATGCTGAAGTCGCGGTCGCCTTGCAAGACATCCAGTTTCACGACAGGATGTCTGACGTGTCCGAGCGTCTGGAGGAAGACCTCCTGGCAGGAGCCCAGGATGAAGTTCAAGCCCCAGACATTGTAGAGGAAGAGGTCGACGAGGTGTCGGCTACTCCAGTTCAGATTCCTGAGCCTATTCCCTCAACATCGTCCGCTCTCCCAGTAGAGCTGGGACAGGCCCTCTCCTCCATTGTTGGAATGATCCAACAAATGCAGAAGGAGAATCAGGAGAAGGCGGCTGCAATGGAACTGCAGATGCAGAGGCTTGCAGCATCACATGGGCCCCAGAAAAGGCTCAATGTGAAAGACCTTCCCTTGTGCTCAGATGCTAACCCGTGGAGGTATGCTGAGCACATGCTGATAACGACTGGAAAGATCGTCATCTCGGATAAGTTGGGTTCAGTTCCCCTAGAGGAGGTGGAATTCTGGCCCAGCAAGGGGTCATATCCAGACTGTTATGTCCGGTTGAGGAAGGAACCAGCTTCAAAGGAGGAGACAGAGCCGAAGGAGGTCATAGTGATGGACCATGCTAAGGCTCAAGCTTTGCTTTCATCCTCGATGAAAGAGAGGGGCTTCACGAACTCAAAGGTAGCTGCATTGAGTAAATAGCTCCCTTCCTTTGTGTCTTCTCCTGCTAGAGCCTTCCCCTTTTTACAGAAAGGGTTTGCGGCTGTACTAAAAGCAGTCGAGGCCGGCAAGCCTTGCCCCTCCCTGGAGGAGTGTAAACCCTTGTCACTGGCCCTGCCTATGGACCACAAAGACTGGAAGGACGTCCATCTTACCTTCTCAGTCGGGAAGTTGGAGGCTGATATTGCCGGACGTCAGTTCGGCGAGGACCTCCCTAAGCTGTCTGACTTTCTTTTGCGGAGAGATCTCGAGACAAAAGAAAGACTGGCTGCCTCAATGTCTCTTCAGACTACTCTTGAGACGATGGCAAGTGACCCCAAGGTCCATGAAATGTTCATGGTAGTGGCCAAGACTCATCTGACCACAGTGACGAAGGATCTTTATAGCTTCGTCAGGGCGAGGAGAGCTTGTAGGGAGTTCGTGTTCACCTCGGCTACGGTGAGGCACGAGCCAAGGAGGCTAATCTCCTCCAACATTTGGGGCAAAGACCTTTTCCCTAGCGAACTGGTCAAAGAAGTTGTTGATAATGCCGCCACGGAGAATAGAAACCTTCTCCAGAAGTGGGGCCTGGCTATCAAAAGAAAGTCTTCCCCGGATGAGGGTCCTCAACCAAAGAGGAAGACTATGAGGACTAGGCTACCATCTCGGCCAGCCAAGCCACTTCGACAGCAACAGCAACTACAATTGCCATTGCCCCCAGTGCCACAGATGGTGGCACAAACCCCGACCACATTCCAGTGGGTACCCCAGGCCGTGTCAACACAGTCCACGGCATTCAACCCAACGTTCGAAGGGCAGTCAACTTCCTTTCGAGCAAAGCCTAGAGGAGCAGCCAGAGGCTCGTCTCGGCACCCCTCAAGGGGAAGGGGATTCAGGGGTGGTCGCGGTCAGGGAGGCAAGACCTCAGGACGGCAGTCCAAGTGAGATGATGCCGGTAGGAGGGAGACTTCAGAATTTTCGGGATCGGTGGACCTTCGATCCCTGGGCCCACAGCCTACTCAAGAACGGACTGGGCTGGAGCTGGTACAGCACTCCACCCCCGTGCCCTCGGTTTTTCCAACACTCCACCCCCGTTCTGGAGGAGTACATCCAAGAACTGTTGGAGAAAAAAGTGATCCGAAGGGTGAAGTCCATCAAATTCCAAGGGAGGCTGTTTTGTGTTCCCAAGAAAGACTCGGAAAAACTCAGAGTCATTCTGGAATTGTCGCCACTCAACAAGTTCATAGTGAACTGCAAGTTCAAGATGCTAACACTGCAACACATAAGGACCTTACTGCCCAAGAGGGCATATACCGTCTCCATAGACTTGTCAGACGCCTATTGGCACGTTCCAATCAACCGTCGACACTCCCCCTACCTAGGGTTCAAGCTACAACGAAGACTATACGCCTTCAGAGCCATGCCATTCGGGCTAAATATAGCCCCAAGGATCTTCACGAAGCTTGCGAGCGTAGCTCTCAAACAATAATGCCTAAAGGGAATTCAGGTAGTAGCCTACCTGGACGACTGGCTGGTGTGGGCAGCATCCAAGACAGAATGCTTGCAAGCTTCCAGTCAAGTGATCCAGTTCCTAGAGTATCTAGGCTTCAAGATCAACAGAAAAAAGTCTCGACTTTCTCCATCTCAAAAGTTCCAGTGGCTGGGAATCCACTGGGACCTAATGTCACACCGTTTCTCCATCCCGGCGAAGAAAAGGAAGGAGATAGCGGGTTCTGTCAAGAGACTTCTAGTTTCCGAAAAGATATCAATACGCGAACAGGAGAGAGTACTGGGTTCTCTCCAGTTTGCTTCGGTGACCGACCCGGTGCTAAGAGCACAGCTAAAGGATGCAACCGGAGTTTGGAGAAGTTTTGTATCAAACGCGCGAGGAGATCTGAGAAGACCAGTTCCACTTCGGCTACGTACTCTTCTCAGGCCTTGGTCCTAAGCCAGACATCTAAAGAAGTCGGTTCTTCTTCAGCCACCTCCCCCGTCGGTGACAATTCACTCAGACGCCTCGAAGGAGGGATGGGGAGGTCACTCTCATCGGAAAGAAGTCCAGGGGACTTGTTCCAAGCTATTCAAGACCTTTCACATAAACTTTCTAGAAGCTATGGCAGTGCTCCTTACCTTAAAGAAAGTCTCCCCGCGTCACTCGATCCACATAAGGTTGGTGATGGACAGCGAGGTAGTTGTGAGATGCTTGAATCGACAAGGATCAAGGTCACCACCTCTCAACCAGGTGATGTTGGCCATCTTCCGATTGGCGGAAAAGACGAAGTGGTACCTGTCGGCAGTTCACCTTCAAGGAGTCAGCAATGTGACAGCGGACGCTCTATCCAGGTTCACACCGATAGAGTCGGAATGGTCCTTAGACGCAGGATCATTCTCCTTCATTCTGAGTCAAGTCCCAGAACTGCAGATAGACCTCTTTGCGACGAAAGACAACAAGAAGTTGCCCCTGTACGTGTCCCTGTACGAGGACCCCTTAGCGGAAGCAGTGGACGCGATGTCCCTCGACTGGAACAGATGGTCCAGGATTTATCTGTTCCCTCCTCACAACCTTCTGTTGAGGGTCCTCAACAAACTGAGATCCTTCAAGGGGGTAGCGGCAGTAGTGGCCCACAAGTGGCCGAACAGCGTGTGGTTCCCCCTGGCATTGGAACTACGGTTGAAGTTTCTACCGCTACCAGATCCAGTTCTGACCCAGCGGGACCAGAAGTCGACTGTCTGCGCATCATTACAGAAAACTCGGACCCTGCAGCTCATGATTTTCTCTCCCTAGCGGTGAGAAAGCGTTTCGGGATTTCGAAAGCCAGCATAGACTTACTAGAGGAATATAAGTGCAAATCTCTAGAAGGCAATATGAGTCATCTTGGAGAAAATGGGTGGCCTTTGTCAAGGCGAAGAATCCGCAGGAGATCTCGACAGACTTCTGCTTATCTTTCTTCATCCACCTCCATGATCAAGGGTTGGCAGCTAACACGATTTCGGCGTGTAAGTCTGCTTTGACAAGACCCATTCTATATGCCTTCCAGGTCGACCTCGCTAACGAGATCTTTAATAAAGTTCCGAAAACCTGCACTAGGCTCAGACCTTCAGCACCTCCAAAGCCCATTTCATGGTCTTTAGACAAAGTTCTTCATTTTGCTTCTCTGTTGAGCAATGAGGAGTGTGCGTTAAAGGATTTGACCCAAAAAGTTATTTTCCTATTTGCACTCGCGTCCGGGGCCAGGGTTAGTGAGATTGTAGCCCTCTCGAGAGAGGCAGGTCGTGTTCAGTTCCTGGATGGGGGAGAACTGAACCTGTTTCCGGATCCTACGTTTCTCGCCAAGAATGAGTTACCCACCAACAGGTGGGTTCCCTGGAGAATCTGCCCTCTGAAAGAAGATGCATCCCTATGTCCAGTAGAATGCCTAAAGGTCTATCTTCGTAGAACTTCAGACTTCAAGGGTGGTCAACTATTCAGGGGAGAAACATCAGGCTCAAATTTATCTCTGAATCAACTCAGAGCGAAAATCACATATTTTATTCGCAGAGCGGATCCTGACAGTACACCCGCAGGTCACGATCCGAGGAAAGTTGCCTAATCCTTAAATTTCTTTAATTGTATGGATTTTGAACATCTCCGTTCATACACTGGCTGGAAGTCTTCCAGAGTGTTCTTTCGCCACTATGCGAAGCAAGTAGAGGAACTGAAGAGATCTGTGGTAGCAGTGGGTCGCGTCGTTAACCCTACTGTTTAACTCTGCGAGGAACAGTGGTTTTAATTGGGACGATTAATTCCAGGGTGAGTGTGTAGTTACGTACTGTACTACAAACTAAGTGAGGGCACTGAGTTGCCCACGTAGACTGTTCCATTTCCAAAGGTGAACCTAGCATAAGTGCAGACATGTGTGCCGAGCGTTTCTAACGCTAATGTGATTGATTTGTAATACAGACTTTTATGACTTTGATACCTCGGTATCTTAAAAGTGGCAATAATGTTTTTTACTTTCAGATAAACAAGTTCTGTTTACTATCATACTTATGCTTAAAGTTTTGGTTATCCTCTTCTTATATATATATATATATATATATATATATATATATATATATATATATATATATATATATATATATATATATGTATATATATATATATATATATATATATATATATATATATATATATATATATATATATATATATATATATATATATATATATATATATATATATATATATATATATATATATATATATATATAATTGTTGTTAACCTGTCTATTTATTGTCTATCAAAAAACTTGTTCTTGAGAACCTTGCGTCTCCTTCACCTGTGTCAATTTATTGGTATAATTGAGCATTCATTCTATGTACTTTATCTGGGATAATTCTAATAGATTGTTCCTTTATGCAAGCTATGTTGCATTGGTTTATGCTTTCCCTTAACGGGAGGACTCCATCCCATAAGGGGACGGTGGCGGATTTACAAGTTTCCTCCTATGCGGATATTAACCTTTGTCCAATACAAGTATTGTGCGGAGAACTGGTCGATATTTCATATTGACGCAGTGGTTCTTTACAAACTATGCTTTACTTAATATAGGGTGAGACCACTATATTGGCTTGCCTGGTATTCATACATAGGTATATGTACTCTTCGAGACTTTTCCAGAGTCTAGTAGGACTCTTCCCTGTAGGGGGCAGGAAGCTCTAACATGCTTTATGGTTACTTGAAAAGATGTATAACGGTAACATCTTAGGTCTCTAGGTCTAGTCGACCGGGAAAAATTACCTCCGGGAAGTACGGCACGTTCTGAGAATCCACAGATACAGTAATGCTCTGGTATACTTCCATCAGGACGACATGGCTTGAGCCCAAAAAACGGATTTTGAGCGAAGCGAAAAATCTATTTTTGGGTGAGATGGCCATGTCGTCCTGATGGACCCGCCCTTCCCTTTCTATGAAAGGGCTGTAGGACCCCTCCCTACATACAGTATCTGTAGCACCTCGTGTATCGCTACAAGGAATACAGATGGCGCCAGGATTGACGCCAGGTACGCTTACGAAACTGGAGAAGAGGGAGACTTGGGAGCGGCTCCCCCTTTTTCTTTCTCGTTTTCGTTTTCTTGCCAATTGACCCCTTCGATGTGTTATCTCTGTTTGGGGTGCAGATTGCCATGTGGCGTGTCAAGAATACGTCCTCTGATATGTCGCGATATCCCTTTCATTAGGGATATTCGCGCCAGGAGTTAGAATTCTGGGTACCTTAAGGTAAATTCTCTGGGAATATCGCCGTAGTTGTAATATACCCTAGGAAGCTACCCTATAGGAACTTCCATCAGGACGACATGGCCATCTCACCCAAAAATAGATTTTTCGCTTCGCTCAAAATCCGTTTTATGAGACAGTAACTCTAGCTTCGAGCAACATTTTAGTATTGACATATATAGAGATAAACATTTCTATTGATCAATATTCATTATTCTCTGGGATGGTGAATATGACTTTATTGTAGGTAGAATTTTTAAATCCATCGACCCGCCTTCCAAAATTTAGTTTTAGCTAAGAAATCTCTACATGATGCATATCTATTAATGTAGATTACGCATGTCATGTAAGAGGCTAAAATATGTATTTAAGAAAAATTATTGTAATTTTCAATTCCATATCCAAGGATATTAAATTATATAAAATTATAATAATATAATGCAATAGCGGTTAATTAGATAAACGTTTGGCTGGAAACAAAAACCTTCTTATTAATAAATGTAAGAAATTCCAACACTGACCAATGTTGTTAAACTCATATTCTGTCACTGGATTCTTGAAAAATGTTTCCTTAAAATTATCCAGTATTCGAGATTTTTCAAAAGTCCATAGTAATAGACGTTGGCATTCTTTTGTAACTATCTGAAATTACAAATTAACTACATGAAGGGTATCCGAAAGATAATACTATAATCTAAACCTTGATGTGACACGGCATGTCCCAGTTAAATTTTTTTAGTCTGTGAATTAATTTATCAACCGTTATCTCTCTCTCTCTCTCTCTCTATCTCTCTCTCTCTCTCTCTCTCTCTCTCTCTCTCTCTCTCTCTCTCTCTCTCTCTCTCTCTCTCTCTCTCTGACTAACGAGAATTAATTTTTTTTTTCTCTCTATAGTTACAGTAGGGTGTAGTTAAACAAGTAGCATGAGAATAAAACCTATAGTCATAATGGAGTACATTAGCTTTACATGCAAAGCAAAAGAAGTTTAACTGAGTCTGTATATAAAAAGAAAAAACATAATTGATTGATATAAGAATTTCAAACCTTATGGCCATCTCTTAGGTGTAATAAACTCCGTTTCCAATATTTTGATATAATAAAGAAGAGAAAGCTTTCAAAAAAGAGAAAAGGTTTAGTGTACTGCACAATGCTCATCGCTTTTTTAAAATAGAATTTTAATGCTGTTTTGAAAAGGTATTTTTGTGTTTTAGATAAACTGAAAGAATTTCATTGTGAGCGTTAGATATTATTATTATTATTATTATTATTATTATTATTATTATTATTATTATCATTATTATTATTATTATTATTACTTACAAAGCTACAATCTTAGTTGGAAAAGCAAGATGCTATATGGCCAGGGTCTCCAACAGGAAAAATAGCCTAGTGAGGAAAGGAAACAAGAAAAATAAAGTATCCTAAAGACAGTAACAACATTAGAATAAATATATAATAATACACTAGAAAAAATATAACAAAATAGAAGGAAGAGAAATGAGATAGAATAGCATGTCCGAGTGAACCCTTAAGCAAGAGAACTTTAACTCAAGACAGTGGAAGACCATGGTTCAGAGGCTATGGCACTACCCAAGACTAGAGAACAATGGTTTGATTTTGGAGCAGCCTTCTCCTAGAAGATCTGCTTACCATAGCTTAAGAGTGTCTTCTACCCATGAAAAGAGGAAATTGGCCACTGAACAATTACAGTGCACCAGTTAATGCCTTGGGTGAAGAGGAATTGTTTGATAATCATTGTGTTGCCATGTGTATGAGGACAGAAAAGAATCTGTAAAGAATATGCCAGAATAGTCGGTGTATGTGTAGGCAAAGGGAAAATTAACCGTAACCAGAAAGAAACATCCAACTGTCTGGCAAATCAAAAGACCGCATAACTCTATAACGGTAGTATCTCAAAGGGTGGCTGGTGCCCTGGCCAATCTACCACTCACTAGGCATTCTCTATACGTAATCTATCTTTCCCTTTACTATGTGTATGTATTGTGCGAAGATATCATAATTGCGTTCTTGTGTAAGCATTTTCTCATAATATATATCCCATCTCATTAGTGGCTGGAAAGTCGAGGGTCTCACCACCTGAGACGTCAGTGTTTCTGTAACGAAACCACTCAGTGCAGTGGTCACATTTTGTTCCCCACTTTAGAAACCTTCACGCTGAGAATACTTTTAAGGGAATATGAAAAAAAAAGAACAACCCATTTCTGTTGGTAATTTATCTTATTCCTGCAATAATGTAAATATCTATTATTCCTTTAACCATTAAAGAAATTTATTACTATTGGGTTACTAAAACGATAAAAAGAACATAAAAACTCTAAATTTGAAAAATAATATCCAATATTTTTCTAATTTTAAAAATATATTGACGCCAGATGTGAACTAAAAAGAAAGTGATTTTTTTATAAAAAAAAAAAATATATCTTTGGTCATTTTATCTGTCTAGTTTACGCATATATTGTTAGTTTATTATCAGCAGTTCTATTGTTTATCTCATACGTGGTTAATTATTATATATATACTTCCACGCACATATATATATATATATATATATATATATATATATATATATATATATATATATATATATATATATATATATATATATACATATATATATATATATATATATATATATATATATATATATACATATATGTATATATATATATATATATATATATATATATATATATATATATATATATATATATATATATATATATATTTTATATATATATATATATATATATATATATATATATATATATATATATATATATTCATATATGTATATATGTATGTATATATATATATGTATATATATACATACATATATATATATATATATATATATATATATATATATATATATATATATATATATATATATATATAAATTTATATATATATATATATATATATATAAATTTATATATATATATATATATATATATATATGTGTGTGTGTGTGTGTGTGTGTGTGTGTGTATGTGTATAAATATATATATTTATGTATATATACACACACACATATATATGTAACAATCATATATTACATGTTTAAAACACATGACGTAATAGGTCATTGTGAAGTAGAAGCTAGTGTGAGACGTGCTGTAGTCAGATCATAGCAGGATGCGAATACCAGATCTCAGCAATGTAACATTTTTATGAAGAATAAACACAAATACGAATCGTGAGAAAGAGTTGTGTTGCCACCGGATGCAGGTGTCTTCCTATACTAATGTTTAGTTTACATTATGTGTTTAAA
>NC_090733.1:100489590-100499590 GCF_036898095.1 Palaemon carinicauda | reverse complement strand
AGAGAGGAGAGAGAGAGAGTCAAAACTTTAAAGCATACTGTTATAGCTTCATGGTAGATATATGATTTCAATCAATGTAAAAAGTAAAAAATGAACTCATAATACCAGAATATTCTCTTTCAGATTAAAAATATTGAAACAAAAGAAATGAAAGCACACTATTTTTAAACCTGAATATTTATAGACACCTCCTTAAAGCCGATTATTAAAGATATAATAAAGAAAGACAATAAATACAGAAAGGCATCCATCAAGTGGCCTTCTTGGATATAATTCCCATCTGAATCATATTTTATTCGTAAGTATAGGTGACAGATAGACAGAGAAGTTGTATATTTCGACCTTCGGAAAGAAAAAAAAGGTAGAATATCAAACTTATTTGCATTACATTTTAAAGACTGTGTACCATGTACACTGATTTGCCTCACTAAGAAAAAATAATGAAGTCCTTTTTTCACGTATGTCTTTTCACCAGTGTTTTTCTGCATAAAAACTGCTCATTCTAGCGGTTTTTTACTTGCCGGTTGACTCATTTGCATTATAATCCAACCACAACGCGTCTAGCCTTCCACCGTCAGTAGTCTAGCCTCCCACAATCCTCCGTCCAGGCTTCCGTCGTCCTTCATTTGGCCTCCTAAGGTCATCCCTCTAGCCTTCCACCGTCCTCCTTCTAGCCTTCCTCCGTCCTCCGTCTAGCCCTCCGCCGTCCTCCGTTTGGCCTCCTACCGTCATCCATCTAACCTTCCACCGTCTTTCGTCTAGCCTTCCACCGTCCTCCATTTGGCCTCCTACCATCATCCGTCTAGCCTCCCATCGTCCCCCGTCTAGCTTTCCACCGTCCTCCGTTTGGCCTCCCAACGTCATCCATATAGCCTCCCACCGTCCTCCGTCTAGCTTTTCACCATCCTCCGTTTGACCTCATACCGTCATCCGTCTAGCCTCCCACCGTCCTCTGTCTAGCCTTGCACTGTCCTTCGTTTAGCCTCCTACCGTCATCCGTCTAGCCTCCCACCGTCCTCCGTCTAGCATTCCACCGTCCTCTGTTTGGTCTCCTACCGTCATCCGTCTAGCCTCCCACCGTCCTCTGTCTAGCATTCCACCATCCTCCGTTTGGCCTCCTACTGTCATCCATCTAGCTTCCCACCGTCCTCCGTCTAGCCTCCCACCGTCCTCCGCTTGGCCTCCCACCATCATCCGTCTAGCCTCCCACCGTCCTCCACTTGGCCTCCCACCATCATCCGTCTAGCCTTCCACCGTCCTCCGTTTGCCCTCCTACCATCATCCGTCTAGCCTCCCACCGTCCTCCGTCTAGCATTCCACCATCCTCCGTTTGGCCTCCTACTGTCATCCATCTAGCTTCCCACCGTCCTCCGTCTAGCCATCCACCATCCTCTGTTTGGCATCCCACTGCCATCCATCTAGCCTTCCACTGTTCTCCAGTTAGCCTCCCCCTGTCCGAGATCTAGCTTCCCCCCGTCCGGGATCTGGCCATCCTTCGTCCTGCATCAAGACTCCAGTGTCCGCCCTCTTGCCTCTCACCGTCCGCCCTCTAGCCTTCCTCATCCTCCGCCTATCCTCTGTGTATCCTCCCCCCGTCTGCTATCTAGCATCCCCCGTCCTCTATGTGGCCTTCCCCCGTCCTTCGTCTAACCTTCCCAATGCTCTGTGTAGCCTCCCACTGTCCTCTGTCTTGCCTTTCACCATCCTCTGCCTAGCCTTCCCTCGTCCTTCGTCTAGCCTCCCCCATCCTCCGTATTGCCTCCCCCCGTCCTCCGTGTAGCCTTTCACCGTCCTCTGTATACCGTCCCCCCGGCCGCCATCTGGCCTCTCCCCTTCTGACACCTAGCCTCCCCCTTTGTTGATTTGAATACCCACATCCAACATCTAGCCTCCCCCCGTTCTTTGTCCAGCCTCCCCCCGTCCTTCGTCTAGCCTCCCAACGTCATTTGTCTAGCCTCCCATCGTCCTCTGTCTAGCTTCCCACTGTCCTCCATCTAGCCTCCTACCGTCTAGCATCCCCACGTCCTCTATCTAGCCTGACCCCATCCTCTGTCTAGCATCCCACAATCCTTCGTTTAGCCTCCCCCCGTCCTCCATCTAGCTTCTTCCCGTCCGAGATCTTTCCTTCTTTCTTCCACCATCTAGCCTCCCCCATCCACCCTCTCGCCTCTCCCTGTCCGCCCCCAGCCTCTCCTCGTCGGCACTCTAGCCCTCCCCCACCCGTCCTCTATCTATCTTCCCCCCGTCCTCTGTCTAGTCTCCCACCGTCTGCCATCTAGCCTACCCATGTCCTCCGTCTAGCCTCCCCCCGTCCTCCATCAAGCCTCACCCTGTCCTCCGTCTTGCCTCACCCCATCCTCCATCTAGCTTCCCCCCCTCCATTATCTAGCTTCCCCCGGTCCACCATCTAGCCTTCCCATATTCTCTGTCTAGCCTCTCCCATTCACCCTCTAGCCTCCCCCTGGCCACCCTCTGGTAGTCGCCTCCCGTCCGATTTATTGCCTCCCCTCGTCCTAAATATATCCTCCAGCCATCCTAAGTCTAGCCTCCCCCGTCCTCTGTCAAGGCTTCCCCTGTCCGCCGTCTAGCCTTCTCCCTTCACTTTTTTGCCTACCCCCATTCCCCATCTAGCCTTCCTTTGTCCTCCACATAGCCTTCCCCCGCCCACCGTCTAGCCTTACTTCGTCCTTCTCCTAGCCTCCACCCATCCTCCATCTAGCTTTCTTTTGTCGTCCATCTAGCCTCTCACGATCCGCCATATAGCCTTTTATCGTCCTCCTTCTACCTTCCCCCCATCCGCCATCTAACCTTCCTTCGTCCTCCTTCCAGTCTCCACCCATCCACCTTCTAGCCTGCTTTGTCCTCCTTTTAGCCTCCCTACCGTCTGCCATCCTGTCTTCTTTCGTCCTCCTTCTAGCCTTTCCCTGTCCTCCGTCTAGTCCCCCATCCTCCGTCTACCCTCCCCCGTCCTCCCTCTAGCCTCCCCTGTCTGCCTTCTAGCCTTCCTTCATCCTCCTTCTAGCCTCCCACCATCTAGCCTTCCTCCGTCATTTGTCTTGCCTTCCCCCGTCCGGCATTTAACCTTCCTTCGTCTGCCATCTAAACTTCCTTCATCCTCCTTCTAGCCTCCCCCGTCCTTCGTTTAGCCTCCCTCCGTCCACCTTCCCCCAATCTCAGTCTACCCTTCGCCCATCCTCCATCTAGCCTTCCTCCATTCTCTGTCTAGCCTCCCCCATCCTTCATCTAGCCTCCGTCTTCCTCTGTCAAGCCTCCCCATGTCTGCCATCTAGCCTTTCTTTTTCCTCCTCCTAGCCTTCCTCCATCAAACATCTAGCCTTCTTTCTTTCTCCGTCTAGCCTCACCCCATCCGGCATCTATACTTCCTTCGTTCTCCTTCTAGCCTTCCATTGTCTGCCATCTAGCCTTCATTCATCCTCCTCTTAGCTCCCCGCCCCTCTCCAATATCTAGCCTCCCACTGTCTGCCACCTAGTCTTCCTCCGTCATCCTTCTAGCCTCCCTGTCTGCCGTCTGGCCTTTCCCAACCGCCATCAATCCCTCCTTCATCCTCCTTCTGGCTTGCTGTCTAGCCTCCCTTCATCCTCTTCCTAGCCTCCCTCTGCTCTCCATTTAGTCTCCCCTTGTTCTCCTTCTAGCCTCTCCCGTCCTCCATCTAGGATATCCCTGTCTGCCATCTAGCGTCTCCCATCCTCCATCTAGCCTCTCCCCGTCTGCCATTTAGCCCCTCCCCGTCCATCATCTGGCCTCGTCCTGTTGTCCCTCTAGCCTCCCCCCGTCCACTATCTAGCCTCTCCCTGCCTGCCATCTAGCCTCCCCCCTGTCTGCCTTCTATTTTTCCTTTGTCTTCTATCTAGCCACCTTAATCCGCCATCTAGCCTCACTTCATCCTCCTTCTAGCCTCCATCTGGCCACCATCTAGCCTTGCTTTGTCCTCCTTTTAGCCTACCCCTGTCCACCATCTAGCCTTGCTTTGTCCTCCTCCTAGCCTCCCACCCATCCACCATCTAGCCCTCCTTTGTTATCCTTATAGCCTCCCTATCCGCCACCTAGTCTTCCTAAGTCCTTTTGGTCTCCCCCGTCTGCTGTCTAGACAACCCCCGTTTGCTGTCTAGCCTCCATTCATCCTCCATCTAGCCTCCCCCCCTCTCTCCATCTAGCTTTACCCTGCTCTCCATCTAGCCATCCCCCGTTCTTCATCTAGCCTCCCCCCCCGCTCTTCATTTAGCCTTGTCCTTTTCGGCGTCTATGACCTTAGATGTCAGGATAGCAGAAAACCTAAAATCAATCTATCAATAAATCACCCTGTTCGCCTTCAAGCCTCCCCCGTCCACCATCTATCCTCCCCTTTTCTGCCATTTAGCCTCTCCCTGTCCGCGTTCTAGCCTTCCATCGTCCTCTGTCTAGCCTCGCCAGTCTGCCATTTAGTCTAGCCTTGCTTCGTCCTCCTCCTAGCCTCCCCGTGTCTGCCATGTAGCCTTGCTTCCTCCTTCGTCTACCCTCTCCTGTCCGCCATTTAGCCTTGCTTTGTCCTTCTTCTAATATCCACCCCCCCCCCCCCCCCCCCGTCCGACATTTAGCCTCCCTTCGTCCTTCATCTATTCTTCCCCCGCTCTCCATATAGCCTCACTTCCTCCTCCTAACTTTCCCGTCTGCCTTTTAGCCTCCCTTCGCCCTCCGTCTAGCAGAACGACTGCCAGGGTAATTGCTCATTTTGCCGCCACCGGGGTTAATTTGCGTCGCTACGTTCGTTAGCCTTTTTATTTTAATGGCCACATATAATTATGCAATATTTCGCCGGCTGGGCGACAGTAAAAAGACGCGGCACAACGTTTAATTTTTATGGTGACTCCCTGGCGTGCAATAACAGGCCGCGTTATGTCACGCGTTGGTGTGACGCTGGCTCGTTTATAGTTTCATCTCGACGGATGAGGGAGAGGATGATTCATCCAAGTTTAAATGAGAACGTCCCGTTGGTGACATCCGTTACTGTACATTAGTGGCTCTCTGGAAGGATGATGCATCAATTTCATCTCTTATTAGTTTCTTTTCCACACTTCGAATTAGGATTTTTGTTATCAGAAGTGGATTCTTTTCCTCAGGGAACTTGCAGACAACAGAGCAAATGTTCGTGAAACAAAACTGTTACCATATCAAAATGGTTCGAAGTGGGGTTCAATTAACAGTATGAAACCTATGGAAACAAAAAGTGATATCATATCCAACTGACCAAACAACCTATTTACTTGTTCGCAGAGCAAATCTTGACAGACATTCCCTCTTCTCGTGGCTATCTGGAAACAGGTTGGTTCGACAAACATTTGTTCTGTCGTCTGGAAGCTCCCTAAGAATTCAAAATACTGGTTCTATTCCTGTTTGAGAAAGACATGTCGATTGATATGTGGACAGATATATTTTATTTAATACTTTTCATTAACGACAATTTAAATTTATTGTATAACCATGTATTAAGGAGACAAGGGACACATTAAACTTACTGATGCTGGCTTATTTTGAGTATCCTGTCTTAATTGTTAGATTATTTCGAATCTGTAACCAGCATGTACTCTCAGTAAATAATTTACAATAGATTATTTAACAAAAACTTATCGAATATCTCGACGCAAATGTTTTATGGAAAATGCTGAAAAATTCTCTCTCTCTCTCACTCTCTCTCTCTCTCTCTCTCTCTCTCTCTCTCTCTCTCTCTCTCTCTCTCTCTCTCTCTCTCTCTCTCTCTCTCTCTCTCTCTCTGCTTTGTCACAATAGGTGATAAACAACCAAGTACGGTTTATCAATAACTGGCAAATTCTCCTCACTTTTAGTTCTAATAGGCAACAATTTGTGAATGTTTTATAACAGCTATAAATGAATATTAATAACTGCATTTACTGCGCTTACATTTCAGGTTTCTAAAAAACATTTCATGTACGATTAAGTGCTGAAAAAAATACATCTCTAATCTATTTCATATTTTGCAAAGATAGTATGGAAAATAAATGATTGATAGCTAGAGAACATCAAAGCAAGGTTATTATGGTTTCTGCAAAGCTTTTATGATAATACAACTTGAATGTTACTGAATTTCGTAATATGTCTAATTCATGCATAATATAAATGAAAGCCTCTGTAAATCTGATAGTTTCAGTATTCTATTTTTATAAATAAAGTTTGCATTTTGAAAATATACATATGTAAACCCTTTTAAGTTTCTAACTCGCAGAATAAAATAACTAAAAGGGTTATCTCCATGTGTATATAAAATAGTATGTAGGCAGAAGTGAAGGTTAATGAGTTTATATTTAGATTGTCAAAGCAAAAGATGCAATAAGCTCTTGAAAGAAAGTTAGAACACCGTACAGATTTAAAGAGAGAGATCGCTAGACACGCGTAGCTTACACCGGAATGAGAATACAGAATAACAAACTAGTTTCATGTTTATTGAAATACAGGAAGAACTATAACATTCAGGTTATGGTTCTAAACCCTGAAAGCTTACACTCATCATTTATTCCATTGTGTCTAGAATATTTCGAAGTAAATTTAATGTTTTTTTTGTGTGAATAAGAAATTTTAAATATAAATTCAGATTCAAATTAGTTTTAAAGACAGCTCCATATTCATATTTCACTCTAATTTTTAGTATTCCAGGTATTTCACTCATTTTTAAAAGATATTTATACATAAACAACCCTGTTCATTAACCCTGGATAGGTACGGTCCTCGGACACCCCTTTAAGGGTATACTCGGACGCGAACGACCCCGACGCCAAAAAAAATTCTTGAAAAATCAGTTTTTGCAGTAACCTCCTTTTTTCTTTTGCCAAAAAAAACTTCAATGAATGCTTAAAACAACTGTAAAGATAAATACTACTCATCTGCAGAAAAACTATTTATTATAAATATTTTAAAAAATTAAGTAGAAAAAAAAAAGACCTGACATAAAAATTCATAAAAAAAAAGTTTATACATATATACACAAATCCTTTTAGGAATTGATTCTTGAATGTTTAGGACACATCTTGATGTATTATGGATGAAGTCAGACCCATGGAGGTGAAGATCTGAAATGAGAAAAAAAGGGTAACTTTTTTTGGCCAAAAAAAATTGTCCAAATTTCATGAATTTTTTTGGGTACCCAAATGAAATAGGAAGTGGCTAATTTTTTTAGGGAATAAACATATGTTATCCTAAAATAGAAATATGTAAAAAAATCTTCATTATTTTGTAAATTACATTTATATCAGGGGCCATATCTAAAGGTAATTTTTTGAGTACTTGGAAATTTTGTAAAAAAATACATATATTTAATATATAATATGATATTTATGCAGGTAAAAATATACCAAAATATCACAAATTCTATAGGGAACAAGAATATATATAGATAGGGCAGCTTACGCTTCGGATATGTCCACAAAATGGCCGCCAACCACACTGACTCAGACTCCCTAATGTGCCACTTGAAATGTAGGAAGGGTATGTCAATTTCAAGGTGTTATTTACTAATCTAATTATTATTGGATATGCATAAAAATTGTATGGTGGGTTGCTGGATAATTGTCGATTATTTTACGACTATAAAATTAAAATTCTGACCCAAAAAAATTTTTTTGAAGGGAAATAAAATCGAAAAAAAAAATGTAAAACAATATTTTAGCTAAAAAAATTTGATGATATTCAATCAAAAAAAAAAGTAAACAAAATTTTCCGACAAATAAACATCTAGAGGAATCATTACTCTGTGATAGTTCTTTAGTACGTAGTAATTTTGAAAGAATTGGGAAAAAACGAAAAAATGGCAATCACCGGAAAATCGAACACATACCTATATATACGCCATATCTGGCTAAAAAAAAGATAGGCATGGGTAGCCAGATCATCTAGAAACACTTTCCAACACTATAAAAATATAAGTTTTGCGACACTACTTGCCAATTCCTTACGGTAACATGACTAAGCAAAAAAATGCAAAACAAATAAAAAGGGGCACTCGTGGAAAAATGGCCATTCTAATATACGGCATTTCAGAAAAAAAAATTTCAGCCACGTGCTAGGCAAACCATCAAGGCATATTTTCCGACAAATAAACATATAAATGAAATATTACTCTGTGATAGTTCCTTAGTACGTAGTAATTTTGAAAGAAATGGGAAAAAACGAAAAAATGGCAATCACAGGAAAATCGAACACATACTTATATATACGCCATATCTGGCTAAAAAAAAAATAGGCATGGGTAGCCAGATCATCTAGAAACACTTTCCAACACTATAAAAATATAAGTTTTGCGACACTACTTGCCAATTCCTTACGGTAACATGACTAAGCAAAAAAATGCAAAACAAATAAAAAGGGGCACTCGCGGAAAAATGCCCAACATTCTAATATACGGCATCTCAGATAAAAAAAAAAAGACATGCACGTGTTAGCCCAACCATCAAGGCACACTTTCTAACACATACACATGAAAAAAAAATCAATAATATACGGCAATTCCTTACTACGTAGTAAATTTTTACAAATATTGAAAAAAAAACAGAAATTGGCAACCGCAGTTAAATACCCAATATACCAATAACTACGTCGTATCTGACAAAAACAAAATCACGCATGGGTAGCCAGATCATCTAGACACACTTTCCAACATTAAAAAAGCAAAAGTTTTACGACACTATTTCGCAATATCTTACGGAAAAATGATTTGGCAAAAAAATTAAAAAAAATTAAAAAGGGACACTCGCGGTAAAATGCCCGACATTCTAATATACGACATCTCAGATAAAAAAAAAGACATGCACGTGTTAGCCCAACCATCAAGGCACACTTTCTAACACATAAACATGAAAAAAAAAATGAATAATATACGGCAATTCCTTACTACGTAGTAATTTTTACAAATATTGAAAAAAAAACAGAAATTGGTAACCGCAGTTAAATACCCAATATATCAATAACTACGTCGTATCTGACAAAAACAAAGTCATGCATGGGTAGCCAGATCATCTAGACACACTTTCCAACACTAAACAAGCAAAAGTTTTACGACACTATTTGGCAATATCTTACGGAAAAATGACTTGGCAAAAAAATGAAAAAAAATGATAAAGGGGCACTCGCGGTAAAATGGTCCTCGTGGTGATGAACGACATTTTAACTAAAAAGAAAATCATGCACATGGTAGCCAAACAATCCACCAAGACTTTCCAAAACTGATAACCTATACAAGTTGCACCATTCTACGACAATTTCATAATACGTAATAACTTTGATAATTATGCAAACTACCTTAGAAGGGTAAACTCGGTCGCGCTCGACCCCGACGCGTCTCAGAAATCAGGGAAGGAGTACAGCTACAGCAATGCACAACTGGACACTACTAGAGCGTGTAGGGGAGACACCTCCTGCAGGTCGATCACCCACAAATTCATTCACGGGGGTGAGTCACGTGAGAAAAACCTGTTTTTTTTTTACGCACTGGGTCGCGAACGACCCACCGTACCTATCCAGGGTTAAGGTCTCTCTTAAGAAGAATGCATTAGGAAATAAAAACTTCAAATTTTTCATAACTATAGGCCTGCTCAGAATTACTTTAGGTCAACTTTCCTTTGGTGTTTTGACCACATCGCTTTTCAACTGCCTCTTGTATCACATATATATTTAATTCAATTTCTTCTTTTGATAAACAGCATCCAAGAAAACTTGATTTGTCCTGGCTGGACAACAGTACCGCATGTAAAGTCTATACAAGGAGAAACTGTATTGTTGAAACTACATTTATATATATATATATATATATATATATATATATATATAATATATATATATATATATATATATATATATATATATATAAATATATATATATATATATATATATATATATATATATAGAGTATTTATATATAATATCAAAGTAGGGATACCTTATCATGGTAAATGAGTTTGTGTATTGATTTGATCAGCAAAGCTGTATTAGTCAAG
>NC_090733.1:100437090-100482090 GCF_036898095.1 Palaemon carinicauda | reverse complement strand
TAGTTTCATTTCTAAACATGCTCTGCCATTTAACTCCCAATATCCTTCTGAAGGCTTTGTTCTCAAATCTACTAAATCTATTGGATATTGTTTAATTGTCATATCATGACTCATGTCCATACAGTAATATTGATCTCACTAAACTGATATATAGTCTGATTTTTGTATGTAATTTCAGGCGATTTGATGTCCATATTTTACTTAACCTAGCCATTGTCTGACTGACTTTTTTCAGTCTTTTCACTAAACTAATTCTAAAGACCCTCTATTGGAGATCATAGATCCTAAATAGTTAAATGATACTACGTTATTAATCCTTTCTCCTTCCATTGATATTTCATATTCTCATCATCTCTGTCTTTCTTCTATATATATATATATATATATATATATATATATATATATATATATATATATATATATATATATATATATATATATATATACATATACATGTATGTGTGTATGTATATATATATATATATATATATATATATATATATATATATATATATATATATATATATATATACATATACATATACATATACATATACACATATATATATATATATATATATATATATATATATATATACAGTATATATATATGTATATATATATATATATATATATATATATATATATATATATACATATATATATATATATATATATATATATATATATATATATATATATATATATATATATATCATTTGTACGGCAACATAGAGCAGTATTACTGTATTTAAAAATAAATTTTTAGTTTTAGCAGGGTTTTTTTCACATACCCATTTTTTTTTCTTTATCATGGCTATCATACACAAATGCTTTAAAAAAAACTGTGACAGAGAAAGACATGCTCATTGGATGGAAGCTATTCACAATTGATAAGAAGTTAAAGCTTGGCTGATATGAGCTCGGCAGACATGCAAGTTGTGCTTATAAAACAATTGAGAGTAGAGAGGTACAGTTAGTTCACCTCTAAGTTTGTAAGACACACTGAATTATTGGAACAAGCTTTAATCCTTACTAAATGGCAGTTCTATCTAAGATTAGTTTTGGTTGGCAGAAATTACTGTGTGCAAATTGGAAATGCTTATTCATCATATGGACCTTTAAACAGTGGGGTAACTCAGTGGAGTGTACTTGACCCAATCTTCTGCATCTATACTATTGGTCTATCGGAAATACTACAAAGGCATGGTGTGAAGTTCAAACTATTTGCGGATGATACACAATTCTACCTCTGTATAAATGATATAGACGACACTACTGAAACTTTGAAGTGAATCTTGATAGTGTTAGGGAATGGATGATAATCAAATAACTAAAATGAAATGAAAATGAAACTATGTTATGTTGGTGGGAAAGAAAATCAGCGTAAGAAACTTTTGTAATATTCAAATAAACATAAATATCGACTCAATCCCGATATCTAGTAAAGTTCGTGACCTAGGTGTATCTCATGACGGTAACCTGTCTCTAAATACCCAAATAAATAATGTAATAAAAACCCAGGTTATTATTTCTGATACATTGCTTTTATAAAAAAAAGTAACTCGATGAATATTCTGTGAAGAAACTTGTGATAAACTGTGTTATTACCAGGACTGACTACTGTAACTCCATCTACTACAATTTACCAAAAGTGCAACTTAAGAAATTACAAAATATAATAAACATACGAGCAAGACTGATAAAGGGTATTCCACCTAGAGAAAGGATCACTCCTATATCAATTGATTTACATTGGCTGCCGATTAAAGCGAGAATACCTTCAAGATTTGCTACATATTGTGCAGCCAACAAATCGTGCTGACACGAGAATGGTTGAAGATGGTTTCAACATATTAGAACCTACATTATATGTCTACTGTAGATTCTAGAGTCTTTAAATCTATGGCCCCGAGACTACACAATAAGTTCCCACGATACATCCGAATGGTTGAAGATATTAAGGCTTTCAAGAGGAAATTGAAGACTTTCTTTTTCTGTGAGTGCTCCGACAGTGACGATTTAGCAGTAAAAGAGCAATACGCGATGTGAAATGCTGAATGATCTGGAATAAGCATGATAAAACGACTGTGGAGGTCCTGTAGATCGTAAGGTTTCCCTACCATATAGGACCGGATAAGCAGCATTTAAAGTAAATTAATATTCCCAAATATATTGCTAGATTACATTTCTTTATTGACTAACATATAGACCATTGAAATGACCTGTTAATTGACTAGCACACGGTGCTAAAATACAATAACATCAGAAATGGCTTAATTTACCATAATGTTCTATGCGTTTCAATTTTTTTACATATAATGAACATAATATATATATATATATATATATATATATATATATATATATATATATATATATATATATAAATATATATATATATATATATATATATATATATATATATATATATATATATATATATATATTTTTTACCGATAATGTGAAATTGCCTGAATGGAAATTCTGTAGTTAACGTATTCTGTATAGGGACGAATATTTACAAGCAATGTGCTTTTGCTAATTTAGGTCATTCAATTCCCTGTTGCACGTATTATTAATTCAACTTATTTCTATCAACATTTTTTGTATCACTTGAAAAGATCGTGTAGGTTGGAGTTTGTTCCTTTGATATTTATTGCTGAAAGATTTTCTTAATATTATTGCTGTGATTTTGGTATTAATCTATATCCCCGTATCTTGAAAATTGTTTCTATGTTGGAGTGAGTGTTATTTAGTGATTACCAGGACAGCTTCGAATGAAAGAAAAATCACCTTTCAGAGTGAGGCACTTTAAAAACTTTCTATTCAATTGGTTTGAATACGTGTTCTCTCGATATTTACATAAAAAGATAATTTGAGGTTTCATATGACTGAATTAGTTTTACCTAAACAACTCGCCAGTTTTAAATCTAAGCAGAAATAAAAGCCAGACATTTAGATGTGCTTTATAAACAAAGTCTCTTGTTGCAGATTATGGACTATTGTCATAATGTGAGTTGCATATAATTGTCTAAAATGTATGTATCCTATCTCTATCCGTTAAAATACTATCGGTAGAGAGTTATTGGGTCCTTTGACTAGCCAGATATGGTTATGGCTCATTTTTCCTTTGCCCATACATACACAGAATAGTGTGGCCTCTTTACACATTTTCCTCTGTCCTCATACACCTGACACACTTAGATAACCAAAAACTTCTTCATCACTTAACGGGTTAACTACTGCACTGTAATTGCCCAGTGGCTATTTTCCACTTGGTAAGGGTAGAAGAGACAGTTTAGTTATGGTTAGCAGCTCTTCTAGGAGAAGAACACTCCAAAATCAAACCATTGTCTCTAGTCTAGGGTGGTGGCATAGCCTCTGTACCATGGCTTTCCACTGTCTTTGGTTAGAGTTCTCTTCCTTGAGGGTTCATTCAAGCACACTTTCACTTATTTCCTGTGTTCCTTTCCTCACTGGTCTATTTTCCTTGTTAGTGCCGTTGGGTTTATAGCATACTGCTTTTCGAACTAGGGATATAGCTTAGTAAATAATAACAATAATAATAACAACCTCTATATAGCTCTCTATTTTTATCTATCATCTCTTTCTATCTATTTATCTATATTTACATAATAAAGACATTAATTTAGATTCTCTAATGTATACCTCCTATTGAATCCATTTCCCTTGAACTCTATCAACATTCCGTTGACTTAACAAGCTTGGAAGATGATGAAAAATGCAAAAAAAATTTATAAACTACGAAAACTATCTTGACACAGAGATAACAAGTTTGTATGCTTAATAGGGTTGATTTTCTCATGATTTTGGGTTATGTTTTAGGTGTCTTGCTGCAGCCAACATGAGCAATTATTCTTGAAACTAGTGTATGCAACCCGTCAAAATATTCAAATAGGTATGCACACACGGCTCACGCAATACCTTCTTACCAGAGTATGACTACTTTTCTCCTCCCCTACCCAAAAGACAGGGAGAGCTGACATGAGCATATATATATATATATATATATATATATATATATATATATATATATATATATATATATATATATATAGAGAGAGAGAGAGAGAGAGAGAGAGAGAGAGAGAGAGAGAGAGAGAGAGAGAGAGAGAGAGAGAGAGATGTTTTGGGCAAGGTCTTCGTACTCCCAAAAAGATATTAGGTGACCAAAAGTTCAGCTGGGCTCCACAAGGCACTAGAAGAGTTGGAAGACCCAGGCCTACAT
Organism: Palaemon carinicauda; assembly: GCF_036898095.1. NCBI lineage: Eukaryota > Metazoa > Arthropoda > Malacostraca > Decapoda > Palaemonidae > Palaemon > Palaemon carinicauda. The sequence continues at coordinate 100,477,838 of NC_090733.1, read as the reverse complement.
GGCAGCGGACTTTGAAGCGGGAAGTAGGAGATGATGAATGGAGAAGAATTGAATTAAAAGCTCAGGATAGAGACGACGGGCGAAATCTACCCGCGGCCCTCTGCATCAATAGGCGTAGGAGTAGATGATGATGATGATGATGATGATGATGATGATGATGATGATATATATATATATATATATATATATATATATATATATATATATATATATATATATATATATATAATATGTGTGTGCATGTATGTGTATACATTGTGTGTATACATTGTGTGTGTATATATATATATATATATATATATATATATATATATATATATATATATATATATATATATATACATATATATATATATATATATATATATATATATATATATATATATATATATATATATATATATATATATATATATATATATATACATATACATATACATATATATATATATATATATATATATATATATATATATATATATATATATATATATATATATATATATATATATATGTGTGTTTGTATTCATATGTAAATTATATATATAATGTATATGTATGTATGTATGTTTGTATTTATATAATATATATAGCCAGGTACTTGCTCTTTATTGAACAGGAGATATGATGCAGAAATTACCCTCCAGAATATATTTTCTGAAAAAAAATAATGATAAAATTCGACCTGTAAAAGGCAACTGGTTTCCAATATTTCTTTATTTAAAGAACCAAGTTTCAGAAATGTTGTGAAATAAAAAAAAAGTCCCTTGTTCTTCAAATTGCACAATCCTGAATGGCCTCCTAGTTTCTAGTGCGGGCCCATATGACTAAAACTTCTCAATTTCAAGTTATTTTCGAGATATACACTACGAGTAATATTTTTTCTTCTGCTAGCTAATGACTGTTTAGGTCATTCCTAAATAGGATTTCTAGCGATCAAATAATAACTCGGACAGAATCAGTATGGCTTATTTGTAGTTACAAAATATAACTGCAAAATTGGATCTGTTCAATAGTTATGAAAAAAAAAGAAAAAATCAATAGTTTCAGAACCATCTGGTTCCCCCGCTATAAGAGGAAGTCAGGTGGTTCTGAAACTGCTGCACAGTTTCAATAAGAAATTATGTTATTTTTAGGCTTCATGAAAGCGCGAGGAAATGTGCTTTCATGCACATACCACCGGAAAATGCATAACACATAAGAGAATTTCTGGTCGTGGTGGTAAGTTAAATAACTATTTAACAGAACCTCATTACCCATTTTACGAATGATTGTGAGAGCAACACACATCAAATTGAATTTCGAAATCTAAAATGATTTTCAGCATTTAGTTCTGTTCCCAATGCACAGCAAAAACGTTGCATAACCTTTTTCAACCTCTGCGAAAACGTTGCATAATCCTTTTTCAACCTCAGCAAAAACAGTTCATAACCTTTTTTCAACGTCAGCAAAAACGTTGCTTAACCATGTTCAGCCTCAGCGAAAACGTTGCATAACCCTTTTCAACCTCAGCGAAAACGTTGCAGAACCCTTTTGAACTTCAGAAAAAATGTTGCATAACCCTTTTCCAACCTCAGCAAAAACGTTGCATATCCCTTTTGAACCTCAGCGAAAACGTTGCATAACCTTTTTACTCAGCGATAACGTTGCATAATCCTTTTTCAACCTCAGGAAAAACGTTGCAGAACCCTTTTTTAGCCTCAGCAAAAAAGTTGCTTAACCCTGTTCAGCCTCAGCTAAAAAGTTGCTTAACCCATTTCAACCTCAGCTTAAACATTGCATAACCTTATTCATTCTCAGTGAAAACATTGCATAACCCTTTTCCAGCCTCAGCAAAAACGTTGCATATTGCTTTTGAACCACAGCAAAATCGTTGCATAACCTTTTTCAACCTCAGCGATAACGTTGCATAATCCTTTTTCAACCTCAGGAAAAACGTTGCAGAACATTTTTCCAACCTCAGCAAAAAAGTTGCTTAACCCTGTTCAGCCTCAGCGAAAAAGTTGCATAACCCATTTCAACCTCGGCTAAAACAGTGCATAACCCTATTCATTCTCAGCGAAAACGTTGCATAACCCTTTTCCAACCTAAGCAAAAACGTTGCATATCCCTGTTGAACCTCAGCGAAAACGTTGCATAACCTTTAAAACCTCAGCGATAACGTTGCATAATCCTTTTTAACCTCAGGAAAAACGTTGCAGAACCCTTTTTCAACCTCAGCAAAAAAGTTGCTTAACCCTGTTCAGCCTCAGCGAAAACATTGCATAACCCATTTCAACCTTAGGTAAAGCATTGCATAACCCTATTCATTCTCAGCAAAAACGTTGCATAACCCTTTCCAGCCTCAGCAAAAACTTTGCATATCCCTGTTGAACCTCAGCAAAAATGTTGCATAACCTTTTTCAACCTCAGTGATAACGTTGCAAAATACTTTTTCAACCTCAGGAAAAACGTTGCAGAACCCTTTTTCAACCTCATGAAAATCGTTGCTTAACCCTGTTCAGCCTCAGCGAAAAAGTTGCATAACCCATTTCAACCTCAGCTAAAGCATTGTATAACCTTATTAATTCTCAGCGAAAACGTTGCATAACCCTATTCAACCTCGGGGAAAATGTTCCATAACCCTATTCAACCTAAAAGAAAACGTTCCATAACCCTATTCAACCTCACCAAAAATGTTGCATGACCCATTTCAACCTCAGCGAAAACATTGCATAACCCTATTCAACCTCAGCGAAAACATTGAATAACCCTATTCAACCTCAGCGTAAATGTTGCATAACCCTATTCAACCTAAGCGAAAACGTTCCATAACCCTATTCAACCTCAGCTAAAACGTTGCATAACCCTTTTCAACCTCGGCGAAAACATTCCATAAGCAAAAATGTTGCATAACCTTATTCAGTCTCAACTAAAAAGGTGCATAACCCTTTTCGAACTCAGCAAAAATGTTACATGACCTTATTAAAACTCAACGAAAACCTTACATAACACTATTTTACTTCGGCAAAACGTTACTTAACCCCATTTAACCTCAGCAAAAACGTGGCATAAACCTTATTTAACCTCGGCAAAAACATTACAAAACTCTATTCAACCTCAGCGAAAACATTGCATAAACTTAATTAGCCTCAGCGAAAAAATTACAAAAACCTAATTGACCTCAGCAAAAACGTTACATAACCCTAATTGACCTCGGTAAAAACATTGCATAACCTTATTCAACCAACAGCAAAAACAATACATAATCCTATTCGATCTCAAAGAAAATGTTGCGTGATTTTATTCACCCTCAGCAAAAACATCACATAACCCTATTCAACCTCAGGGAAAACATTGCATAATCTTACTCACCCTCAGTGAAAACATTACATAACCCTATTCAACCTCAGTAAAAACGATACATAACCCTATTCAACCTGGGCAAAAATGTTGCATAAACCGTATTCAACCTCAGCATAAATGGTGAAGAACCCTTTTCAACCTCGTCAAAAAGGTAGGATAACCCTTTTCAACATCAGAGAAAATGATGTATAACCCTATTCAACCTCAGCAAAAACTTTGCATAACCCTTTCCAACCTAAAAAAAAAAGTTACATAACCCAATTCATCCTTATTCAGCCTCAGCGGAAACGTTGCATAACCCTATTCAACCTCAGTAAATATGTTGCATAACCCTATTCAACCTCAGCGAAAACGTTGTATAACTATTCAACCTCAGAGAAACAAGGCATAACCCTTTGCAACCTTTGTGAAAAAGTTGCATAATCCTATTTTACCTCAGCGAAACTGTTTCATAACCCTTTCCAACCTCAGTGTAAACATTGCATAACCCTAATCAACCTCAGCAAAAATGTTGCATAACCTTATTCAATCTCAGCGAAAACATTACATCACCTTAAACGACCTCAGGAAAAACATTTCATAGCCCTATTCGACCTCAGCAACAATGTTGCATAACCTTATTCAGCATCAGCAAAAACATTATATAAACCTATTCGACCTCGGTGAAAACATTGCAAAATCTTATTCACTCTCGGCGAAAACATTACATAACCCTATTCGACCCCAGCAAAAATGTTACATAACCCTATTCAACCTTAGTGAAAACATTGCATAATCTTATTCATCCTCAGAGAAAACATTACATAACCCTATTCAACCGCAGCAAAAACTGTACATAACCCTATTCAACCTCAGTGAAAACGTTGCATAATATTATTCACCCTCAGCGAAAACATTACATAACCCTATTCGACCCCAGCAAAAACGTTACATAACCCTATTCAACCTCGGCGAAAACGTTGCATATCCCTATTCAAGTGAGTGAAAATGTTGCAAAACCCTATTCAACATCAGCAAAAACGTTGCATAACCCTATTCAACCTCAGCGAAAACGTTGCATGACCCTATTCAGCCTCAGCAAGAATGTTCCAGAACACTATACAACCTCAGAGAAAACTTTGCAAACCCCTTTTTATCCTTAACAAAATGTTGCATAACCCTATTGAACATCAGCGAAAAATTTGCATAACCCTATTCAACCTCAGCGAAAACGTTGCATACCATTTTCAGCCTCAACGAAAATGTTGCATAACCCCATTCAACCGCAGCAACAACAATGCACAAACTTATTCGACCTCTGCGAAAATGCTACATAACCCATTTCAACCTCAGCAAAAACGTTGCATAACCCTATTCAACTTCAGTGAAAACGTTGCATTTTCTTATTCACCCTCAGCTTAAACATTACATAACACTATTCAACCCCAGCAAAAACATTACATAACCCTATTCAACCTCAGTGAAAACGTTGCATAATCTTATTCACCCTCAGCGAAAACATTACATAACCCTATTCAACCTCGGTGAAAACGTTGCATATCCCTATTCAAGTGAGTGAAAATGTTGCATAACCCTATTCAACTTAAGCAAAAATGTTGAAAAACCATATTCAACATCAGCAAAAACGTAGCATAACCCTATTCAACCTCAGCGAAAACGTTGCATAACCCTATTCAGCCTCAGCAAGAATGTTCCAGAACACTATACAACCTCAGAGAAAACATTGCAAACCCCTTTTCAACCTTAACAAAATGTTGCATAACCCTATTCAACATCAGAGAAAAATTTGCATAACCCTATTCAACCTCAGTGAAAACGTTGCATAACCATTTTCAGCCTCAACGACAATGTTGCATAACCCCATTCAACCGCAGCAACAACAATGCATAAACTTATTCGACCTCTGCGAAAATGCTACATAACCCATTTCAACCTCAGCAAAAACGTTGCATAACCCTATTCAACCTAAGCGAAAACGTTGCATAACCCTTTTCAACCTCGGCAAAACGTTGCATAACCATTTAGAACCTCAGCGAAACCGTTGCATAACCCTTTTCCAACCTAAGCAAAAACGTTGCATATCCCTGTTAAACCTCAGCGAAAACGTTGCATAACCTTTTAAAACCTCAGAGATAATGTTGCATAATCCTTTTAAACCTCAGGAAAAACGTTGCAGAACCCTTTTTCAACCTCAGCAAAAAAGTTGCTTAACCCTGTTCAGCCTCAGCGAAAACATTGCATAACCCATTTCAACCTTAGGTAAAGCATTGCATAACCCTATTCATTCTCAGCAAAAACGTTGCATAAACCTTTCCAGCCACAGCAAAAACTTTGCATATCCCTGTTGAACCTCAGCAAAAATGTTGCATAACCTTTTTCAACCTCAGTGATAACGTTGCAAAATACTTTTTCAACCTCAGGAAAAACGTTGCAGAACCCTTTTTCAACCTCATGAAAATCCTGTCTTAACCCTGTTCAGCCTCAGCGAAAAAGTTGCATAACCCATTTCAACCTCAGCTAAAAACAATGTATAACCTTATTCATTCTCAGCAAAAACGTTGCATAACCCTATTCAACCTCGGGGAAAATGTTCCATAACCCTATTCAACCTGAAAGAAAACGTTCCATAACCCTATTCAACCTCACCAAAAATGTTGCATGACCCATTTCAACCTCAGCGAAAACATTGCATAACCCTATTCAACCTCAGCGTAAATGTTGCATAACCCTATTCAACCTAAGCGAAAATGTTCCATAACCCTATTCAACCTAAGAGAAAACGTTCCATAACCCTATTCAACCTCAGCTAAAACGTTGCATAACCCTTTTCAACCTCGGCAAAAACATTCCGTAAGCAAAACTGTTGCATAACCTTATTCAGTCTCAACTAAAATGTGGCATAACCCTTTTCGACCTCAGCAAAAATGTTACTAGACCTTATTCAAACTCAACGAAAACATTACATAACACTATTTTACTTTGGCAAAACGTTACTTAACCCTATTTAACCTCAGGAAAAACGTGGCATAAACCTTATTTAACCTCGGCAGAAAAAATTATAAAACTCTATTCAACTTCAGGGAAAACATTGCATAAACTTAATTAGCCTTAGCGAAAACATTACATAAACCTAATTGACCTCAGCAAAAACGTTACATAACCCTAATTGAACTCGGCAAAACCATTGCATAACCTTATTCAACCAACAGCAAAAACATTACATGATCATATTCGATCTCAGAGAAAATGTTGCGTAATTTTATTCACCCTCAGCAAAAACATTACATAACCCTATTCAACCTCAGGGAAAACATTGCATAATCTTACTCACCCTCAGTGAAAACATTTCATAACCCTATTCAACCTCAGCAAAAACGATACATAACCCTTTTCAACCTCGTCAAAAAGGTAAGATAACCCTTTTCAACCTCAGAGAAAATGATGTATAACCCTATTCAACCTCAGCAAAAACTTTGCATAACCCTTTCCAACCTCAACAAAAACGTTACATAACCCAATTCATCCTTATTCAGTCTCAGCGGAAACGTTGCATAACCCTATTCAACCTCAGTAAATATGTTGCATAACCCTATTCAACCTCAGCGAAAATGTTGTATAACTCTATTCAACCTCAGAGAAACGAGGCATAACCCTTTCCAACCTCAGTGTAAACATTGCATAACCCTAATCAACCTCAGCAAAAACGTTGCATAACTTTATTCAACCTCAGCGAAAAAATTACATAACCTTATTCGACGTCGGGAAAAACATTTCATAACCCTATTCGACCTCAGCAACAATGTTGCATAACCGTATTCAGCATCAACAAAAACAATATATAAACCTATTTGACCTCGGTGAAAACATTGCAAAATCTTATTCACTCTCAGCGAAAACATTACATAACCCTATTCGATCCCAGCAAAAAAGTTACATAACCCTATTCAACCTTAGTGAAAACGTTGCATAATCTTATTCACCCTTAGCGAAAACATTACATAACCCTATTCAACCGCAGCAAAAACATTACATAACCCTATTCAACCTCAGTGAAAACATTGCATAATCTTAATCACCCTCAGCGAAAACATTACATAACCCTATTCGACCCCAGCAAAAACGTTACATAACCCTATTCAACATTAGCGAAAACGTTGCATATGCCTATTCAAGTGAGTGAAAATGTGGCATAACCCTATTCAACTTAAGCAAAAATGTTGCAAAACCCTATTCAACATCAGCAAAAACGTTGCATAATCCTATTCAACCTCAGCGAAAACGTTGCATGACCCTATTCAGCCTCAGCAAGAATGTTCCAGAACACTATACAACCTCAGAGAAAACTTTGCAAACCCCTTTTCAACCTTGACAAAATGTTGCATAACCCTATTCATCATCAGCGAAAAGTTTGCATAACCCTATTAAACCTCAGCGAAAACGTTGCATAACCATTTTCAGCCTCAACGAAAATGTTGCATAACCCCATTCAACCGCAGCAACAACAATGCATAAACTCATTCGACCTCTTCGAAAATGCTACATAACCCATTTCAACCTCAGCAAAAACGTTGCATAACCCTATTCAACGTTAGTGAAAACGTTGCATAATCTTATTCACCCTCAGCGAAAACATTACATAACCCTATTCGACCCCAGCAAAAACGTTACATAACCCTTTTCAACCTCGGCGAAAACGTTGCATATCCCTATTCAAGTGAGTGAAAATGTTGCATAACCCTATTCAACTTAAGCAAAAATGTTGCAAAACCCAATTCAACATCAGCAAAAACGTTGCATAACATTATTCAACCTCAGCGAAATCGTTGCATGACCCTATTCAGCCTCAGCAAGAATGTTCCAGAACACTATACAACCTCAGATAAAACGTTGCAAACCCCTTTTCAACCTTAACAAAATGTTGCATAACCCTATTCAACATCAGCGAAAAATTTGCATAACCCTATTCAACCTCAGCGAAAACGTTGCATAACCATTTTCATCCTCAACGAAAATGTTGCATAACCCCTTTCAACCGCAGCAACAACAATGCATAAACTTATGCGACCTCTGCGAAAATGCTGCATAACCCATTTGAACCTCAGCAAAAAAGTTGCATAACCCTATTCAACCTAAGCGAAAACGTTGCATAACCCTTTTCAACCTCGGCAAAACGTTGTATAACCCTTTCCAACCTCAAAGTAAACGTTGCATAACCCTTTTTAACCTTAACAAAAATGTTGCATAAGCCTATATAACCTCAATGAAAACGTTGCATAACCCCTTTCAACCTCAGCGAAAAAGTTGCATAACCCTATTCAACCTCAGAGAAAATGTTGCATAACCCTGTTTAACATCAGTTAAAATCCTTTTCTACCTAAGCGAAAAAGTTGCATAGACCCTATTCAACCTCAGAAAAAATGTTGTAAAACTATTTTTAATCTCAGTGAAAATGTTGCATAACCCTTTTCAACCTCAGTGGAAATGTTGCATAACACTACTCAATCTAAGCGAAAATGTTGTATAACCCTATTCAACCTCAGAAAAAAATGTTGCATAACCCTGTTTATCCTCAGTGAAAACGTTGCATAACCCTTTTCAACCTCATTGGAAATGTTGCATGACGCTATTCAACATCAGAAAAAAATGTTGCATAACCCTGTTTATCCTCAGTGAAAACGTTGCATAACCCTTTTCAACCTCATTGGAAATGTTGCATGACGCTACTCAATCTAAGCAAAAATGTTGTATAACCCTATTCAAGCTCAGAGAAAACGTTGCATAACCAATTTCAACCTCAGCTGAAACATTGCATAACCTTATTCATTCTCAGTGAAAACGTTGCATGACCCTATTCAACCTCGGGGAAGATATTCCATAACCCTATTCAACCTAAAAGAAAACTTTCCATAACCCTATTCAACCTCACCAAAAATGTTGCATGACCCATTTCAACCTTAGCGAAAACATTGCATAACCCTATTCAACCTCAGCGTAAATGTTGCATAACCCTATTCAACCTAAGCGAAAACGTTCCATAACCCTATTCAACCTAAGAGAAAACGTTCCATAACCCTATTCAACCTCAGCTAAAACGTTGCATAACCCTTTTCAACCTCGGCAAAAACATTCCATAAGCAAAAATGTTGCATAACCTTATTCAGTCTCTACTAAAAAATTGCATAACCATTTTCGACCTCCGCAAAAATGTTACATGACCTTATTCAAACTCAACGAAAACCTTACATAACACTATTTTACTTCAGCAAAACGTTACTTAACCCCATTTAACCTCAGCAAAAACGTGGCATAAACCTTATTTAACCTAGGCAAAATCATTACAAAACTCTATTTAACCTCAGCGAAAACATTGCATGAACTTAATTAGCCTCAGCGAAAACATTACATAAACCTAATTGACCTCAGCAAAAACGTTACATAACCCTAATTGACCTCGGCAAAAACGTTGCATAACCTTATTCAACCAACAGTAAAACATTACATAATCCTATTCGATCTCAGAGAAAATGTTGCGTGATTTTATTCACCCTCAGCAAAAACATTACATAACCCTATTCAACCTCAGTGAAAACATTGCATATTCTTACTCACCCTCAGTGAAAACATTACATAACCCTATTCAACCTCAGCAAAAACGATACATAACCCTATTCAACCTAGGCAAAAATGTTGCATAAACCGTATTCAACCTCAGCATAAATGGTGAAGAACCCTTTTCAACCTCGTCAAAAAGGTATGATAACCCTTTTCAACATCAGAGAAAATGATGTATAACCCTATTCAACCTCAGCAAGAACTTTGCATAACCCTTTCCAACCTCAAAAAAAAAAAAAAACGTTACATAACCCAATTCATCCTTATTCAGCCTCAGCGGAAACGTTGCAGAGCCATATTCAACCAACAGCAAAAACATTACATAATCCTATTCGATCTCAGAGAAAATTTTGCGTAATTTTATTCACCCTCAGCAAAAACATTACATAACCCTATTCAACCTCAGTGAAAACATTGCATAATCTTACTCACCCTTAGTGAAAACATTTCATAACCCTATTCAACCTCAGCAAAAACGATACATAACCCTATTCAACCTAACCAAAAATGTTGCATAAACCTTATTCAACCTCAATATAAATGGTGAAGAACCCTTTTCAACCTCGTCAAAAAGGTAAGATAACCCTTTTCAACCTCAGAGAAAATGATGTATAACCCTATTCAACCTCAGCAAAAACTTTGCATAACCCTTTCCAATCTCAACAAAAAGGTTACATAACCCAATTCATCCTTATTCAGCCTCAGCGGAAACGTTACATAACCCTATTCAACCTCAGTAAATACGTTGCATAACCCTATTCAACCTCAACCAAAACGTTGTATAACTCTATTCAACCTCAGAGAAACGAGGCATAACCCTTTGCAACCTCTGTGAAAAAGTTGCATAATCCTATTTTACCTCAGCGAAACTGTTTCATAACCCTCTCCAACCTCAGTGAAAACATTGCATAACCCTAATCAACCTCAGCAAAAATGTTGCATAACCTTATTCAACCTCAGCGAAAACATTACATAACCTTTTTGGGCTCAAGCCATGTCGTCCTGATGGAAGTTCCTATAGGGTAGCTTCCTAGGGTATATTACAACTACGGCGATATTCCAAGAGAATTTACCTTAAGGTACCCAGAATTCTAACTCCTGGAGCGAATATCCCTAATGAAAGGGATATCGCGACATATCAGAGAACGTATTCTTGACACGCCACATGGCAATCTGCACCCCAAAAAGAGATAATACATCGAAGGGGTCAATTGGCAAGAAAACGAAAACAAGAAAGAAAAAGGGGGAGCCGCTCCCAAGGCTCCCTCTTCTCCCGTTTCGTAAGCGTGCCTGGCGCCAATCCTGGCGCCATCTGTATTCCTTTTTGCGTAGCTTAACAACTCGGGGTTTTTCCTGTGTTTCTCGCAAATCTTGGATTTATTCATCTTTTCATGGCTTCTCCAACTTTGTCTGCCTCTGATAAGTTGAGTACCATTTCTTTTATGTATAAATTTAGGCTCTTGGTAAATTTTAAAGTGATTAATAGTAATAATCTTTGTTACAAGAGCCGTTGCCTACCGGAGGCGTCATGGACGCTGTCGCTCGCTAGGTATGAGTTTTAGTTAGCCAGAGCGACATTCCCGGTTGTTTTGCTTTAATAAATTTTAGCTATTTAGCGTTACATAGGATTTCCTTTCTCGTGCTTTTAGTATTATTTTGACGAAGTATTCGCCAACTCTGGCCTACGCTAGGCCATGTAGCCTAGTCGTTTGGTCCTAGTACTTTCCTGCATGATTTTGGATTTCCGAGTGTTTTAAATTTTATTGAAGCTTTAGGCTGTTTTTTATACATTTAAGATTATGTTGAGTATTTCCAAGATAGTATACGAGTGAGTTTCGGTGATTTAGGTAATCGATTCTCTGGGTGCCTAGGCTAAGTTGCTTATGGAGCCTTAGTATACTTTCTCATATTCCCCGGTTGCTTTCTTTTCTTCGGAGAAGGTATGCAATCCCTTTCCCTCTGTTTAAGCCTTGGGCTTAAACCCTAGTGGTTTATCTGAATTAACTTTCGATACAACTATACTGGGGTGTTACTGTACCTCCCTGTTCCAGTAAGTCTGGCTTCAGAGAGGGACAGAACATCAGAGTTTTTTAGTCTGAGTCTGTGTTTGGCTGGCTTGGAGTAGAGTCTCCCTCGCTGGCCTGACACAGACATAGGAGGCTTAACCTCCTTAGGTCACTGCCGAAGGTTTCTGTACGAGATGATTCCTTCTTTTGTGATCTAGCAGACTAGTCCTTGTTGCTTTTCTTGGTGGGAGGATAAGATCCTTTCCCTGGGAGTAGCAACACCTTCCTTGATTTGGCTCAGTGGGGGCTGGCAAGTATTGCTGGCCTCCCTCCTTGAATCTCCCTTAGGCTAAGATGAGTTTTCTTGGCTGCGGGTGATTCTTCACTAAAGCAAGGTTGGTAGGACCCTCTTTTGTCCCTTCCCCCTCTATCTCCGTAATGGCCTAGCCATTACAGTACTGTACGTCATTCTACATCTGGACCTAGGATAGGTTAGGATGTGGAATTGACTCAGTCCCTTGCCGGCCGGCAGAGTCTGCCGGCTGGCAAGGGTCTTCTGCTTGAGTGCTGCCCGGACCTCCCTTGGTCCCTCATCCATGTCTGCCTGTAGAGCCAGACGGCATTGGTCAGGAAGCCTGAATTAGATTCTCCCCTTCCTTTTATGCACTCTTTCGGATTGCCGGGCTTGGAGGTAGTTTACGCTCTTATCCCAGCATACATTCTGTTTTCTTCTAGTGCTGTACCCGACCCGGCTGCCGGCCTATGAGGCCGGCAACCGGGCAGTCATAGTCCTCTGGTTCTTTTGCTGCTGGCCGGCATCGGTTTTTTACCTTTGCCGGCCGGCTATTGTCAAGCCTTTTTATGCTGGTCGCTATGAGCAGTGGCCGGCAGCCGGGTACTACCTTGTGTAGTTGCCAGCCGGCAGTCATTGCCGGGCGACATTGGCTGCTGCCGGCCGGCATTTGAACCAGCGTTCTGCCGCCTTATAGCTGTGAAGTAGTATACTTTAACCCTGGAAAGGTACGGTGGGTCGTCCGCGACCCCGAGCGTCAAAAAAAAAGAGGTTTTTCTCACGTGACTCACCCCCGTGACTGAATTTGTGGGTGATCGACCTGCATTAGGTGTCTCCCCTACACGCTCTAGTAGTGTCCAGATGTGCATTGCTGTAGCTGTACTAATTCCCCGATTTCTGAGACGCGTCGGGGTCGAGCGCGACCGAGTTTACCCTTCTAAGGTAATTTGCATAATTATCAAAGTTATTACGTATTATGAAATTGTCGTAGAATGGTGCAACTTGTATAGGTTATCAGTTGTGGAAAGTCTTGGTGGATTGTTTGGCTACCATGTGCATGATTTTTTTATTAGTTAAAATGTCGTTCATCATCACGAGGACCATTTTACCGCGACTGCCCCTTTTTCATTTTTTTTCATTTTTTTGCCAAGTCATTTTTCCGTAAGATATTGCCAAATAGTGTCGTAAAACTTTTGCTTTTTTTGTGTTGGAAAGTGTGTCTAGATGATCTGGCTACCCATGCGTGACTTTGTTTTTGTCAGATACGACATAGTTATTGGTATATTGGGTATTTAACTGCGGTTGCCAATTTCTGTTTTTTTTTCAATATTTGTAAAAATTTACTACGTAGTAAGGAATTGCCGTATATTATTGATTTTTTTTCATGTTTATGTGTTAGAAAGTGTGCCTTGATGGTTGGGCTAACACGTGAATGTCTTTTTTTTTTATCTGAGATGCCGTATATTAGAATGTTGGGCCTTTTACCGCGAGTGCCCCTTTTTCATTTTTTTTCATTTTTTTGCCAAGTCATTTTTCCATAAGATATTGCCAAATAGTGTCGTAAAACTTTTGCTTTTTTAGTGTTGGAAAGTGTGTCTAGATGATCTGGCTACCCATGCGTGACTTTGTTTTTTGTCAGATACGACGTAGTTATTGGTATATTGGGTATTTAACTGCGGTTGCCAATTTCTGTTTTTTTTCAATATTTGTAAAAATTTACTACGTAGTAAGGAATTGCCGTATATTATTGATTTTTTTTTCATGTTTATGTATTAGAAAGTGGGCCTTGATGGTTGGGCTAACACGTGCATGTCTTTTTTTTTATCTGTGATGCCGTATATTAGAATGTTGGGCATTTTTCCGCGAGTGCCCCTTTTTATTTGTTTTGCATTTTTTTGCTTAGTCATGTTACCGTAAGGAATTGGCAAGCAGTGTCGCAAAACTTATATTTTTATGGTGTTGGAAAGTGTTTCTAGATGATCTGGCTACCCATGCCTATCTTTTTTTTTAGCCAGATATGGCGTATATATAGGTATGTGTTCGATTTTCCTGTGATTGCCATTTTTTCGTTTTTTCCCATTTCTTTCAAAATTACTACGTACTAAGGAACTATCACAGAGTAATGATTCATTTATATGTTTATTTGTCGGAAAATGTGCCTTGATGGTTTGCCTAGCACGTGGCTGAAATTTGTTTTTCTGAAATGCCGTATATTAGAATGGCCATTTTTCCGCGAGTGCCCCTTTTTATTTGTTTTGCATTTTTTTGCTTAATGTTACCGTAAGGAATTGGCAAGTAGTGTCGCAAAACTTATATTTCTATAGTGTTGGAAAGTGTTTCTAGATGATCTGGCTACCCATGCCTATCTCTTTTTTAGCCAGATATGGCGTATATATAGGTATGTGTTCGATTTTTCGGTGATTGCCATTTTTTAGTTTTTTCCCATTTCTTTCAAAATTACTACGTACTAAGGAACTATCACAGAGTAATGATTCATTTAGATGTTTATTTGTCGGAAAATGTGCCTTGATGGTTTGCCTAGTACGTGGCTGAATTTTTTTTTTCTGAAAGGCCGTATATTAGAATGTTGGCCATTTTTCCGCGAGTGCCCCTTTTTATTTGTTTTGCATTTTTTTGCTTAGTCATGTTACCGTAAGGAATTGGCAAGTAGTGTCGCAAAACTTGTATTTTTATAGTGTTGGAAAGTGTTTCTAGATGATCTGGCTACCCATGCCTATCTTTATTTTTAGCCAGATATGGCGAATATATAGGTATGTGTTCGATTTTCCTGCGATTGCCACTTTTTCGTTTTTTCCCATTTCTTTCAAAATTACTACGTACTAAGGAACTATCACAGAGTAATGATTCCTCTAGATGTTTATTTGTCGGAAAATTTTGTTTACTTCTTTTTTGATTGAATATCATCAAATTTTTTTAGCTAAAATGTTATATTGTTTTACATTTTTTTTTTCGATTTTATTTCCCTTCAAAACAATTTTTTGGGTCAGAATTTTAATTTTATAGTCGTAAAATAATCGACAATTATCCAGCAACCCACCATACAATTTTTATGCATATCCAAGAATAATTAGATTAGTAAATAACACCTTGAAATTTACATACCCATCCTACATTTAGAGTGGCAGATTAGGGAGTCTGAGTCAGTGTGGTTGGCGGCCATTTTGTGGACATATCCGAAGCGTAAGTTGCCCTATCTATATATATTCTTATTCCCTATAGAATTTGTGATATTTTGGTATATTTTTACCTGCATAAATATCATATTATATATTATATATATGTATTTTTTTACGAAATTTCTAAGTACTCAAAAAATTACCTTTAGATATGGCCCCTGATATAAATGTAATTTACAAAATAATGAAGATTTTTTTACATATTTCTATTTTAGGATAACATATGTTCATCCTCTAAAAAAATTAGCCACTTCCTATTTCATTTGGGTACCCAAAAAAATTCATGAAATTTGGACAAATTCTTTTGGCCAAAAAAAGTTACCCTTTTTTTCTCATTTCAGATCTTCACCTCCATGGGTCTGACTTCATCCAAAATACATCATGATGTGTCCTAAACATTCAAGAATCAATTCCTAAAAGGATTTGTGTATATATGTATAAACTTTTTTTTATGAATTTTTATGTAAGGTCTTTTTTTTCTACTTAATTTTTTAAAATATTCATAATAAATAGTTTTTCTGCAGATGAGTAGTGTTTATCTTTACAGTTGTTTTAAGCATTCATTGAAGTTTTTTTGGCAAAAGAAAAAAGGAGATTACTGCAAAAACTGATTTATTAAGAATTTTTTTTGGCATCGGGGTCGAGCGCGTCCGAGTATACCCTTAAAGGGGTGTCCGAGGAGCGTACCTATCCAGGGTTAAAGCTAGTTATGGTGTGTGCCGGCCGGCAAGTGCCGGCCGGCACATTACCTTCCATACTGTACCAGTATTCTTCAGTATAACATATACTGTAGGAAGAAAACTATAGTATAAGTTTTGGTACAGCAATGTGTGTTCTAACACTTTTGTGTTGTCTTGCACAGCCCTTTGGTGTTGCCTTACAAATAAGAAAGTGAGTTTTTTCTTGTCTATTATCCGGTATTTTAAAATCATATCTTAGGTGTGAGCTCCACCTGTTTTCTCTGGAAATTTTTCATTGGTTACTCTAGGACAGATTAACCATACGATTTTATTATCTGGAAGGCTGCAACAATTGGTTGTGCGGGAAAACACAAGTGTGTGTCTTTCCTTTCTGATTTGTTATGCTAACTGTGCATATCCAGTGATACGTAGTTCACTTGATACTCATGGAAATTTCTTCTCTTTGCAGGAGGTACGTCCGAAGTGCGGAAGTGCTTTCTGCAACGTCCGCAGTAAGAACTTCTGCGGACATGAGTTATGTAGGAGGCACACAGCATGCGCTGTCTCCAAGGGTGATCTCCGGTATTGGGACCCCCAGGTATGTACCGTGTGCTCTAACCTGATTACTGAGGCTTTTGATTCCCCTAGGACAGCGGAATCAAGGGATATAGCTAGGGAGAAGCTTCGCACCTGGGTAAGGGGCTTCCAGAAGAACACCTCTGGACCTTATCTTCCAAGTGAGAAGATGAGGGCTTACCTTTTCCCTAGGACATCAGTTGATGCAGTGATTCCCCAGCCTCAAGAGAAGATCCCCCTAGTTCAGATCCAGGTGGATGCTGAAGTGGTGGTCGCCGTGCAAGACATCCAGTTGGACGACAGGATGTCAGACGTGTCCGAGCGTCTGGAGGAAGACCTCCTGGCAGGAGGCCAGGATGAAGATCAAGCCCCAGACATTGTAGAGGAAGAAGCCGACGAGGTGTCGGCTGCTCCGGTTCTGATCCCTGAACCTATTCCCTCAACATCGTCCGCTCTCCCAGTAGAGCTGGGACAGGCCCTCTCCTCCATTGTTGGAATGATCCAACAAATGCAGAAGGAGAATATGGAGAAGGCGGCTGCAATGGAACTGCAGATGCAGAAGCTTGCAGCATCACGTGGGCCCCAGAAAAGGCTCAATATGAAAGACCTTCCCTTGTGCTCAGGTGCTAACCCATGGAGATATGCTGAGCACATGCCGATGACGACTGGAAAGATCGTCATGTCGGATAAACTGGGTTCAGTTCCCCTTGAGGAGGTGGAATTCTGGCCCAGCAAAGGGTCATATCCGGACTGTTATGTCCGGTTGAGGAAGGAACCAGCTTCAAAGAAGGAGACAGAGCCGAAGGAGGTCATAGTGATGGACCATGCTAAGGCTCAAGCTTTGCTTTCATCTTCGATGAAAGAGAGGGGCTTCACAAACTCAAAGGTAGCTGCATTGAGTAAGAAGCTCCCTTCCTTTGTGTCTTCTCCTGCTAGAGCCTTCCCCTTTTTGCAGAAAGGGTTTGCGGCTGTATTAAAAGCAGTCGAGGCTGGCAAGCCTTGCCCCTCCCTGGAGGAGTGTAAACCCTTGTCGCTGGCCCTACCCATGGACCACAAGGACTGGAAGGACGTCCATCTTACCTTCTCAGTCGGGAAGTTGGAGGCTGATATTGCCGGACGTCAGTTCGGTGAGAACCTCCCTAAGCTATCTGACTTTCTTTTGCGGAGAGAGCTCGAGACAAAAGAAAGACTGGCTGCCTCAATGTCTCTTCAGACCACTCTTGAGACGATGGCAAGTGACCCCAAGGTCCATGAAATGTTCATGATAGTGGCCAAGACTCATCTGGCCACAGTGACGAAGGATCTTTACAGCTTCGTCAGGGCGAGGAGAGCTTGTAGGGAGTTCGTGTTCACCTCGGCTACGGTGAGGCACGAGCCAAGGAAACTAATCTCCTCCAACATTTGGGGCAAAGACCTTTTCCCTATCAAATTGGTCAAAGAAGTGGTGGATAAGGCCGCCACGGAGAATAGAAATCTTCTCCAGAAGTGTGGCCTGTCTATCAAGAGAAAGTCTTCCCGGATGAGGGTCCCCAACCAAAGAGGAAGATTAAAAGAACTAGGCTACCGTCCCGGCCAGCCAAGCCAGTTGAACAGCAACAGCAACAGCAATTGCCGATGCCTTCAGTGCCCCAGATGGTGGCACAAACCCCGACCACTTTCCAGTGGGTACCCCAGGCCGTGTCGACGCAGTCCCCGGCATTCAACCCAACATTCGTAGGGCAGTCAACTTCCTTTCGAGCAAAGCCTAGAGGAACAGCCAGAGGCTCGTCTAGGCGCCCCTCAAGGGGAAGGGGATTCAGGGGTGGTCGCGGTCAGGGAGGCAAGACCTCTGGACAACAGTCAAAGTGAGGTGATACCGGTAGGAGGGAGACTTCAGAATTTTCGGGATCGGTGGACCTTCGATCCCTGGGCCCAAAGCCTACTCAAGAATGGACTGGGCTGGAGCTGGTACAGCACTCCACCCCCGTGCCCTCGGTTTTTCCAACACTCCACCCCCGTTCTGGAGGAGTACATCCAAGATTTGTTGGAGGAATAAAGTGATCCGAAGGGTAAAGTCCATCAAATTCCAAGGGAGGCTGTTTTGTGTTCCCAAGAAGGACTCGGGGAAAACTCAGAGTCATTCTGTACTTGTCACCACTCAACAAGTTCATAGTGAACTGCAAGTTCAAGATGCTAACACTGCAACACATAAGGACCTTACTGCCCAAGAGGGCATATACCGTCTCCATAGACTTGTCAGACGCCTATTGGCACATTCCAATCAACCGTCGAATCTCCCCCTACCTAGGGTTCAAGCTACAACGAAGACTATACACCTTCAGAGCCATGCCATTCGGGCTAAATATAGCTCCAAGAATCTTCACGAAGCTTGCGAGCGTAGCTCTCAAGCAATTACGCCTAAAGGGAATTCAGGTAGTAGCCTACCTGGACGACTGGCTGGTGTGGGCTGCATCCCAGACAGAATGCTTGCAAGCTTCCATTCATGTGATCCAGTTCCTAGAGTTTCTAGGCTTCAAGATCAACAGGAAAAAGTCTCGACTTTCTCCATCTCAAAAGTTCCAGTGGCTGGGAATCCACTGGGACCTAATGTCACACCGTTTCTCCATCCCGGCGAAGAAAGGAAGGAGATAGCGGGTTCTCTCCAGCTTGCTTCGGTGACAGACCCGGTGCTAAGAGCACAGCTAAAGGATGCAACCGGAGTTTGGAGAAGTTATGCATCAATCGCGCGAAGAGATCTGAGAAGACCAGTTCCGTTTCGTCTACGTACTCTTCTCAGGCTTTGGTCCCAAGCCAGACATCTAAAGAAGTCGGTTCTTCTTAAGCCACCTCCCCCGTCGGTGACAATTCACTCAGACGCCTCGAAGGAGGGATGGGGAGGTCACTCTCATCGGAAAAAAGTCCAGGGGACTTGGTCCAAGCTATTCAAGACCTTTTTCATAAACTTTCTAGAAGCTATGGCAGTGCTCCTTACCTTAAAGAAAGTCTCCCCGCGTCACTCGATCCACATATAGTTGGTGCTGGACAGCGAGGTAGTTGTGAGATGCTTGAATCGATATGGATCAAGGTCACCACCTCTCAACCAGGTGATGTTGGCCATCTTCCGATTGGCGGAAAAGAAGAAGTGGTACCTGTCGGCAGTTCACCTTCAAGGAGTCCGCAATGTGATAGCGGACGCTCTATCCAGGTTCACACCGATAGAGTCGGAATGGTCTCTAGACGCAGGATCATTCTCCTTCATCTTGAGTCAAGTCCCAGAACTGCAGATAGACCTCTTTGTGACGAAAGACAACAAGAAGTTGCCCCTGTACGTGTCCCCGTACGAGGACCCCTTAGCGGAAGCAGTGGACGCGATGTCCCTCAACTGGAACAGATGGTCCAGGATTTATCTGTTCCCTCCTCACAACCTTCTGTTGAGGGTCCTCAAAAAACTGAGATCCTTCAAGGGGGTAGCGGCAATAGTGGCCCACAAGTGGCCGAACAGCGTGTGGTTCCCCCTGGCATTGGAACTACGGCTGAAGTTTCTACCGCTACCAGATCCAGTTCTGACCCAGCGAGTCCAGAAGTCTACTATCTGCGCTTCATTACAGAAAACCCGGATCCTGCAGCTCATAATTTTTTCTCCCTAGTGGTGAGAAAGCGTTTCGGGATTTCGAAAGCCAGCATAGACTTCCTAGAGGAATGTATGTGCAAATCTACTAGAAGGCAATAAAGTTTCGAAAGCCTGCGCTAGGCTCAGACCTTCAGCACCTCCAAAGCCCATTTCATGGTGTTTAGACAAAGTTCTTCATTTCGCTTCTCTGTTGAGCAATGAGGAGGGTGCGTTAAAGGATTTGACCCAAAAAGTTATTTTCCTATTTGCACTTCGTCCGGGTCCAGGGTTAGTGAGATTGTAGCCCTCTCGAGAGAGGAAGGTCGTGTTCAGTTCCTGGATGGGGGAGAACTGAACCTGTTTCCGGAGCCTACTTTTCTCGCCAGGAATGAGTTACCCACCAACAGGTGGGGTCCCTGGAGAATCTGCCCTTTGAAAGAAGATGCATCTCTATGTCCAGTAGAAGGCCTAAAGGTCTATCTTCATAGAACTTCAGACTTCAAGGGTGGTCAACTATTCAGGGGAGAAACATCAGGCTCAAATTTATCACTGAATCAACTCAGGGCGAAAAATCACATATTTTATTCGCAGAGCGGATCCTGACAGTACACCCGCAGGTCACGATCGTTCATACACTGGCTGGAAGTCTTCAGAGTGTCCTTAAATTTCCTTAATTGTATGGATTTTGAACATCTTCGTTCATACACTGGCTGGAAGTCTTCAGAGTGTCCTTAAATTTCCTTAATTGTATGGATTTTGAACATCTTCGTTCATACACTGGCTGGAAGTCTTCAGAGTGTTCTTTCGCCACTATGCGAAGCAAGTGGAGCAACTAAACAGTTCTGTGGTAGCAGTGGGTTGCATCGTTAACCCTGCTGTTTAACTCTGCGAGGAACCGTGGTTTTAATTGGGACGATTAATTCCAGGGTGAGTGTGTAGTTACATACTGTGCTACAAACCAAGTGAGGGCACTTAGGTGCCCACGTTGACTGTTCCACTTCCAAAGGTGAACCTAGCATAAGTGCAGACATGTGTGCCGAGCGTTTCTAACGCTAATGTAATTGATTAGTAATACAGACTTTTCTGACCTTGATACCTCGGTATGTTAAAAGTGGCACTAATGTTTTTCTTTCAGATAAACAAGTATCTGTTTACTATCATACTGATGCTTTAAGTTCGGGTTATCCTCTTCTTATATATATATATATATATATATATATATATATATATATATATATATATATATATATATATATATATATATATATATATAGATAGATATATAGATAGATATATAGATATATAGATATATATATATATATATATATATATATATATATATATATATATATATATATATATATAAATATATATATATATATATAGATATATAGATATATATAGATATATATATAGATATATATATATATATATATATATATATATATATATATATATATATATATATATATATATGTATATATATAGATATATATATATATATATATATATATATATATATATATATATATATATATATATATATATATATATATATATATATATATATATATATATATATATATATATATATATATATATACATATATATATATATATATATATATATATATATATATATATATATATATATATATATATATATATATATATATAAAATTGTTGTTAACCTGTCTGTATATTGTCTGTCAATAAACTTGTTCTTGAGAACCTTGCTTCTCCTTCACCTGTGTCAATTTATTGATATAATTGAGCATTCATTCTATGTATATTTATCTGGGATAATTCTAATAGATTGTTCCTTTATGCAAGCTACGTTGCATTGGTTTATGCTTTCCCTTAGCGGGAGGATTCCACCCCATAAGGGGATGGTGGCGGATTTACAGCTTCCTCCTATGCGGATATAAACCTTTGTCCAATACAAGTATTGTGCGGAGAACTGGTTCTTTACAAACTATGCTTTACTTAATATAAGGTGAGACCACTATATTAGCTTGCCTGGTATTCATACATAGGTATATGTACTCTTCGAGACTTTTCCAGAGTCTAGTAGGACTCTTCCCTGTAGGGGGCAGGAAGCTCTAACATGGTTTATGGTTAGTTGAAAAGATGTATAACGGTAACATCTTAGGTCTCTAGTTCTAGTCGACCGGGAAAAATTACCTCCGGGGAGTACGGCACGTTCTGAGAATCCACAGATACAGTAATGCTCTGGTATGCTTCCATCAGGACGACATGGCTTGAGCCCAAAAAACGGATTTTTACCGAAGCGAAAAATCTATTTTTGGGTGAGATGGCCATGTCATCCTGATGGACCCGCCCTTCCCTTTCTATGAAAGGGCTGTAGGACCCCTCCCTACATACAGTATCTGTAGCACCTCGTGTATTGCTACAAGGAATACAGATGGCGCCAGGATTGGCGCCAGGCAAGCTTACGAAACGGGAGAAGAGGGAGCCTAGGGAGCGGCTCCCCCTTTTTCTTTCTTGTTTTCGTTTTCTTGCCAATTGACCCCTTCGATGTGTTATCTCTGTTTGGGGTGCAGATTGCCATGTGGCGTGTCAAGAATACGTCCTTTGATATGTCGCGATATCCCTTTCATTAGGGATATTCGCTCCAGGAGTTATAATTCTGGGTACCTTAAGGTAAATTCTCTGGGAATATCGCCGTAGTTGTAATATACCCTAGGAAGCTACCCTATAGGAACTTCCATCAGGACGACATGGCCATCTCACCCAAAAATAGATTTTTCGCTTCACTCAAAATCCGTTTATTCGACCTCAGGAAAAACATTTCATAACCCTATTCGACCTCAGCAACAATGTTGCTTAACCTTATTCAGCATCAGCAAAAACATTATATAAACCTATTCGACCTCGGTGAAAACATTGCAAAATCTTATTCACTTTCGGCGAAAACATTACATAACCCTATTTGAGCCCAGCAAAAATGTTACATAACTCTATTCAACCTTAGTGGAAACGTTGCCTAATCTTATTCATCCTCAGCGAAAACCTTACATAACCCTATTCAACCGCAGCAAAAACATTACATAACCCTATTCAACCTCAGTGAAAACGTTGCATAATTTTATTCACTTTCAGCGAAAACATTACATAACCCTATTCGACCCTAGCAAAAACGTTACATAACCCTATTCAACCTCGGCGAAAACGTTGCATATCCCTATTCAAGTGAGTGAAAATGTTGCATAACCCTATTCAACTTCAGCAAAAATGTTGCAAAACCCTATTCAACATCAGCAAAAACGTTGCATAACCCTATTCAACCTCAGCGAAAACGTTGCTTGACCCTATTTAGCCTCAGCAAGAATGTTCCAGAACACTATACAACCTCAGAGAAAACTTTGCAAACCCCTTTTCATCGTTAACAAAATGTTGCATAACCCTATTCAACATCAGCTAAAAATTTGCATAACCCTATTCAACCTCAGCGAAAACGTTGCATACCATTTTCAGCCTCAACGAAAATGTTGCATAACCCCATTCAACCGCAGCAACAACAATGCATAAACTTATTCGACCTCTTCGAAAATGCTACATAACCCATTTCAACCTCAGCAAAAACGTTGCATAACCCTATTCAACCTTAGTGAAAACGTTGCATAATCTTATTCACCCTCAGCGAAAACATTACATAACCCTATTCAACCCCAGCAAAAACATTACATAACCCTATTCAACCTCAGTGAAAATGTTGCATAATCTTATTCACCCTCAGCGAAAACATTATATAACCCTATTCGACCCCAGCAAAAACGTTACATAACCCTATTCAACCTCGGTGAAAACATTGCATATCCCTATTCAAGTGAGTGAAAGTGTTGCATAACCCTATTCAACTTAAAAAAAAAAATGTTGCAGAACCATATTCAACATCTGCAAAACGTTGCATAACCTTATTCAACCTCAGCGAAAACGTTGCATGACCCTATTCAACCTCAGCAAGAATGTTCCAGAACACTATACAACCTCAGAGAAAACGTTGCAAACCCCTTTTCAACCTTAACAAAATGTTGCATAACCCTATTCAACATCAGCGAAAAATTTGCATAACCCTATTCAACCTCAGCGAAAACGTTGCATAACCATTTTCAGCCTCAAAGAAAATGTTGCATAACCCCATTCAACCGCAGCAACAACAATGCATAAACTTATTCGACCTCTGCGAAAATGCTACATAACCCATTTCAACCTCAGTAAAAGCGTTGCATAACCCTTTTCAACCTCGGCGAAAACATTCCATAAGCAAAAATGTTGCATAACCTTATTCAGTCTCTACTAAAAAGGTGCATAACCATTTTCGACCTCAGCAAAAATGTTACATGACCTTATTCAAACTCAACGAAAACCTTACATAACACTATTTTACTTCGGCAAAACGTTACTTAACCCCATTTAACCTCAACAAAAACGTGGCATAAACCTTATTTAACCTCGGCAAAAACATTACAAAACTCTATTCAACCTCAGCGAAAACATTGCATAAACTTAATTAGCCTCAGCGAAAAAATTACATAAACCTAATTGACCTCAGCAAAAACGTTACATAACCCTAATTGACCTAGGTAAAAACGTTGCATAACCTTATTCAACCAACAGCAAAAACAATACATAATCCTATTCGATCTCAGAGAAAATGTTGCGTGATTTTATTCACCCTCAGCAAAAACATCACATAACCCTATTCAACCTCAGGGAAAACATTGCATAATCTTACTTACCCTCAGTGAAAACATTACATAACCCTATTCAACCCCAGCAAAAACGATACATAACCCTATTCAACCTGGGCAAAAATGTTGCATAAACCGTATTCAACCTCAGCATAAATGGTGAAAAACCCTTTTCAACCTCGTCAAAAAGGTAGGATAACCCTTTTCAACATCAGAGAAAATGATGTATAACCATACTCAACCTCAGCAAAAACTTTGCATAACCCTTTCCAACCTAAAAAAAAAAAGTTACATAACCCAATTCATCCTTATTCAGCCTCAGCGGAAACGTTGCATAACCCTATTCAACCAAGAGCAAAAACATTACATAATCCTATTCGATCTCAGAGAAAATGTTGCGTAATTTTATTCACCCTCAGCAAAAACATTACATAACCCTATTCAACCTCGGTGAAAACATTGCATAATCTTACTCACCCTTAGTGAAAACATTTCATAACCCTATTCAACCTCAGCAAAAACGATACATAACCCTACTCAACCTAGGCAGAAATGTTGCATAAACCTTATTCAACCTCAGCATAAATGGTGAAGAACCCTTTTCAACCTCGTCAAAAAGGTAAGATAACCCTTTTCAACCTCAGAGAAAATGATGTATAACCCTATTCAACCTTAGCAAAAACTTTGCATAACCCTTTCCAACCTCAACAAAAAGGTTACATAACCCAATTCATCCTTATTCAGCCTCAGCGGAAACGTTGCATAACCCTATTTAACCTCAGTAAATACGTTGCATAACCCTATTCAACCTCAGCGAAAACGTTGTATAACTACTCAACCTCAGAGAAACAAGGCATAACCCTTTGCAACCTTTGTGAAAAAGTTGCATAATCCTATTTTACCTCAGCAAAACTGTTTCATAACCCTTTCCAACCTCAGCGAAAACATTACATAACCTTAATCGACCTCAGGAAAAACATTTCATAACCCTATTCTACCTCAGCAACAATGTTGCATAACCTTATTCAGCATCAGCAAAAACATTATATAAACCTATTCGACCTCGGTGAAAACATTGCAAAATCTTATTCACTCTCGGCGAAAACATTACATAACCCTATTCGACCCCAGCAAAAATGTTACATAACCCTATTCAACCTTAGTGAAAACATTGCATAATCTTATTCATCCTCAGAGAAAACATTACATAACCCTATTCAACAGCAGCAAAAACTGTACATAACCCTATTCAACCTCAGTGAAAACGTTGCATAATCTTATTCACCCTCAGCGAAAACATTACATAACCCTATTCGACCCCAGCAAAAACGTTACATAACCCTATTCAACCTCGGCGAAAACGTTGCATATCCCTATTCAAGTGAGTGAAAATGTTGCATAACCCTATTCAACTTAAGCAAAAATGTTGCAAAACCCTATTCAACATCAGCAAAAACGTTGCATAACCCTATTCAACCTCAGCGAAAACGTTGCATCACCCTATTCAGCCTCTGCAAGAATGTTCCAGAACACTATACAACCTCAGAGAAAACTTTGCAAACCCCTTTTCATCCTTAACAAAATGTTGCATAACCCTATTGAACATCAGCGAAAAATTTGCATAACCCTATTCAACCTCAGCGAAAACGTTGCATACCATTTTCAGCCTCAACGAAAATGTTGCATAACCCCATTCAACCGCTGCAACAACAATGCATAAACTTATTCGACCTCTGCGAAAATGCTACAAAACCCATTTCAACATCAGCAAAAGCGTTGCATAACCCTATTCAACCTAAGCGAAAACATTTCATAACCCTTTTCAACCACGGCAAAACGTTGCATAACCCTTTCCAACCTCAGAGAAAACGTTGCATAACCCTTTTTAACCTTGACAAAAATGTTGCATAAGCCTATATAACCTCAATGAAAACGTTGCATAACCCTTTTCAACCTCAGCGAAAAAGTTGCTTAACCCTATTCAACCTCAGAGAAAATGTTGCATAACCCTTTTTAACCTCAGTTAAAATGTTGCATAATCCTTTTCAACCTAAGCGAAAAAGTTGCATAAACCCTAATCAACCTCAGAAAAAAGGTTGCACAACTATTTTTAATCTCAGTGAAAATGTTGCATAACCCTTTTCAACCTCAGTGGAAATGTTGCATAACACTACTTAATCTAAGCGAAAATGTTGTATAACCCTACTCAACCTTAGAAAAAATGTTGCATAACCCTTTTCAACCTCAAAGAAAACGTTGCATAACCCTTTTCAACCTCAGTGGAAATGTTGCATAAAACTATTCAACATCAGAAAAAAATGTTGCTTAACCCTGTTTATCCTCAGTGAAAACGTTGCATAATCCTTTTCAACCTCATTTAAATGTTGCATGACGCTACTCAATCTAAGCAAAAATGTTGTATAACCCTATTCAAGCTCAGAGAAAACGTTGCATAACCCATTTCAACCTCAGCTAAAACATTGCATAACCTTATTCATTCTCAGCAAAAACGTTGCATAACCCTATTCAACCTCGGGGGAAATGTTCCATAACCCTATTCAACCTAAAAGAAAACGTTCCATAACCCTATTCAACCTCACCAAAAATGTTGCATGACCCATTTCAACCTTAGCAAAAACATTGCATAACCCTATTCAACCTCAGCTTAAAAGTTGCATAACCCTATTCAACCTAAGCGAAAACGTTCCATAACCCTATTCAACCTAAGTGAAAACGTTCCATAACCCTATTCAACCTCAGCTAAAACGTTGCATAACCTTTTTCGACCTCAGCAAAAATGTTACATGACCTTATTCAAACTCAACGAAAACCGTACATAACACTATTTTACTTCGGCAAAACGTTACTTAACCCCATTTGACCTCAGCAAAAACGTGGCATAAACCTTATTTAACCTCGGCAAAAACATTACAAACTCTATTCAACCTCAGCGAAAACATTGCATAAACTTAATTAGCCTCAGCGAAAACATTACATAAACCTAATTGACCTCAGCAAAAACGTTACATAACCCTAATTGACCTCGGCAAAAACGTTGCATAACCTTATTCAACCAACAGCAAAAACATTACATAATCCTATTCGATCTCAGAGAAAATGTTGCGTAATTTTATTCACCCTCAGCAAAAACATTACATAACCCTATTCAACCTCAGTGAAAACATTGCATAATCTTACTCACTCTCAGTGAAAACATTACATAACCCTATTCAACCTCAGCAAAAACGATACATAACCCTATTCAATCTAGGCAAAAATGTTGCATAAACCTTATTCAACCTCAGCATAAATGGTGAAGAACCCTTTTCAACCTCGTCAAAAAGGTAGGATAACCCTTTTCAACCTCAGAGAAAATGATGTATAACCCTATTCAACCTCAGCAAAAACTTTGCATAACCCTTTCCAACCTCAACAAAAAGGTTACATAACCCAATTCATCCTTATTCAGCCTCAGCGGAAACGTTGCATAACCCTATTCAACCTCAGCAAATACGTTGCATAGCCCTATTCAACCTCAGTGAAAACGTTGTATAACTCTATTCAACCTCAGAGAAACGAGGCATAACCCTTTGCAACCTCTGTGAAAAAGTTGCATAATCCTATTTTACCTCAGCGAAACTGTTTCATAACCCTCTCCAACCTCATTGTAAACATTGCATAACCCTAATCAACCTCAGCAAAAACGTTGCATAACCTTATTCAACCTCAGCGAAAACATTACATAACCTTATTCGACCTTAGGAAAAACTTTTCATAACCCTATTCGACCTCAGCAACAATGTTGCATAACCTTATTCAGCATCAGCAAAAACATTATATAAACCTATTCGACCTCGATGAAAACATTGCAAAATTCTATTCACTCTCGGCGAAAACATTACAGAACCCTATTCGAGCCCAACAAAAATGTTACAAAACCCTATTCAACATCAGTGAAAACGTTGCATAATCTTATTCACCCTCAGCGAAAACATTACATAACCCTATTCGACCCCAGCTAAAACATTGCATAACCCTTTTCAACCTTGGCGAAAACTTTGCATATCCCTATTCAAATGAGTGAAAATGTTGCAAAACCCTATTCAACTTAAGCAAAAATGTTGCAAAACCCTATTCAACATCAGCAAAAACGTTGCATAACCCTATTCAACCTCAGAGAAAACGTTGCATGACCCTATTCAGCCTCTGCAAGAATGTTCCAGAACACTATACAACCTCAGAGAAAACGTTGCAAACCCCTTTTCAACCTTAACAAAATGTTGCATAACCCTATTCAACATCAGCGAAAAATTTGCATAACCCTATTCAACCTCAGCAAAGTTGCATAACCATTTTCAGCCTCAAAGAAAATGTTGCATAACCCCATTCAACCGCAGCAACAACAATGCATAAACTTATTCGACCTCTGCGAAAATGCTACATAACCCATTTCAACCTCAGCCAAAACGTTGCATAACCCTATTCAACCTAAGCGAAAATGTTGCATAACCCTTTTCAACCTCGGCAAAACGTTGCATAACCCTTCCCAACCTCAGAGAAAACGTTGCATAACCCCTTTTAACCTTGACAAAAATGTTGCATAAGCCTATATAACCTCAATGAAAACGTTGTATAACCCTTTTCAACCTCAGCGAAAAAGTTGCATAACCCTATTCAACCTCAGAGAAAATGTTGCATAACCCTGTTTAACCTCAGTTAAAATGTTGCATAATCCTTTTCAACCTAAGCGAAAAAGTTGCATAAACCCTATTCAACCTCAGAAAAAATGTTGCACAACTATTTTTAATCTCAGTGAAAATGTTGCATAACCCTTTTCAACCTCAGTGGAAATGTTGCATAACACTACTCAATCTAAGCGAAAATGTTGTATAACCCTATTCAACCTCAGAAAAAATGTTGCATAACCCTTTTGTACCTCAAAGAAAACGTTGCATAACCCTTTTCAACCTCAGTGGAAATGTTGCATAACACTATTCAACATCAGAAAAAAAATGTTGCATAACCCTGATTATCCTCAGAGGAAACGTTGCATAACCCTTTTCAACCTCATTGGAAATATTGCATGACGCTACTCAATCTAAGCGAAAATGTTGTATAACCCTATTCAAGCTCAGAGAAAACGTTGCATAACCCTTTTCAACCTCAGAGAAAACGTTGCATAACCCTTTTCAACCACAGTGTAAATATAGCATAACACTATTCAACATCAGCGAAAATGTTGTATAACCCTATTCAACCTCAGAGAAAACGTTGCATAACCCTTTTCAACCTCAGAGAAAACGATGCATAACCCTTTGCATAACCCTTTTCAACCTTAGTGGAAATGTTGCATAACACTATTCAACCTCAGCGAAAAGGTTGCATAACCCTTTTCAACCTCAGTGGAAATATCGCATAATACTATTCAACATCAAGGAAAATGCTGCATAACCCTATTCAACCTCAGAGAAAACGTTGCATAACCCTTTTCAACGTCAGGGAAAATGTTGTATAACCCTATTCAACCTCGGAGAAAACGTTGCATAACCCTTTTCAACCTCACCATAAATGTTGCATGACCCATTTCAACTTCAGCAAAAACGTTGCATAACCCTATTCAACCTCAGCGTAAATGTTGCATAACCCTATTCAACCTTAGCAAAAATGTTGCATATCCCATTTTAACCTCAGAGAAAACGTTGCTTTACCTTTTTCATCTAAAGCGAGAAGTTGCATATCCCTAATCAACATCAACGAAAATGTTGCATAACCCTATTCAAAGGTTGTGTAACCCTTTTTCAACCTCAACGAAAATGTTGTATAACCCTATATAACTTTCAGTAAAAACGTTGCATAACCCTATTCAACCTCAGCAAAAACGTTGCATAACCCTATTCAACCTCAGCGAAAACGTTGGATAACCCTTTTCAACCTCAGCATATACATCGCATAACCCTATTTAACCTCAGAGAAAACGTTGCATAACCCTTTTCAACCTCATTGAAAATGTTGCATAATCCTATTCAACCTTAGAGAAAATGTTGCAAAATATTCAACGTTAGTGAAACTGTTGCATAACCCTTTTCAACCACAATGAAAATGTTGCATAACCCTATTCAACCTCAGCAAAAATCCTGCATAATCCTCTTCAACCTTAGAGAAAATGTTGCATAACCCTATTCAACCTCAGGGAAAATGTTGCATAACCCTCTTCTACCTCAGCGAAAATGTTGCATAAACCTATTCAACCTCAGAAAAAATGTTGCATAACCCTATTCAACCTCAGCAAGACCGTTGCATAACCCTTTTCAACCTCAGCGAAAACGTTACATAACCCTATTCAACCTTAGGGAAACCGTTGCATAACCCTATTCAACCTCAATTTCATCCGTCAGAGATGAAGCTTTCCGTCATGTTTAATATCTGTGAAAATTCCCCTTTTACTCTCTCCCCTAATTATGCAATATCCGACAGCAATGTGTCCGTAAAACGAACTCAGACTGTTTTAATTGTTTTCCTGACACCAAATTCCATGTAGTGGGCGTGCAACGAATTCCATGGAGTGGGCTCACGTTGTAGAGAGGTGAAATCTCTTTTATGAAAGGCTGTGTGTGGAATTCCTGTCCCAGCCCCCCTCCCAGTCTCCAAACCCCCTTTTCCTTATTTTAATTGGGTTAGAGCGTGAGACGAGACAGATGGGACAGATTTGTAATGTCAAAGTCTTTTCTTCCGTTACAAAGTACGTCTACTTGCTTGTAAAGCGTGCATTCTGTTGCATTTTTTTAATTATATTTAAATGGCATTTATTTAACTATCTTTTATTACATATTCTTCATCTATAGAAAACAGATATTAGAAGAAATGACTGATACTATATCCAATGTTTAAAAAGCAGTTATTTTAATCGGTAATAGTCCGTAAAAGTACACAGTTCTCAGCCTTATTTCCAGAAATACTGGGAACCGTAATTTCTACTATACTTTGCTATTATCTTTTACGGGTTGGCGACCGTAATATTATTCCTTAACGTCAATATATCCGTTTTTAAAACGATAAATGCCTGCCAACATTTATACCAGGATTTGTATTTTTTTTTTTTTTTAAGGCAAATATTTAACGGTGTAGAAAATATATGGTAAATATTGAAGATCAAGAGCCTGTTCTGGCATATAGCTAGCTTAATCTACAAACAACACAGAGTAAAAAAAAAAGACTAGTTGGAATAAAGGCAAATTTTGCAACAGATTTTTAACATACAAGAGAGAAAATATTATTCTGCACACTGGTTTCAGCTTAAAACATTCTTTGACATTTGGTAGCAGAAACATTTTAAATGCATACAAAGCTATATGATTAATGATACGCGAATCCAATCTCATTATTTAGTAGACATTGAGCAATGCTTTGGGATTCAGGTGTACGATTTCAAAAGCTTCCTCAGGTTCAAAGGGTAAGTTTCCACATGGCTCTTTCAACAATGTCCATTTACCTTCATGTCTCTGTCAAATATAGAAGTTATCTTATAAACTTTTTCAGGGGAGAAATAAAAATGGGCAAAATAATTGAAATGAAAACACAAGATTTACAAGCTTCATTTGATAAAGGTAGACTAAGCTGTGATTGCATAACGAAGAATTTGTTTTGTTACTGAAAAAAATATGAGTACAGAAATAGTATTTTCAAATCAAACACCTAACGTATAAAGGGTTTGATATAACCAAATCATTAGGATTTGTAAGTGCGTCATACGACCTACGATTATTTTAGAAATTCTATTAATTTATTTACCAAATTTGGCTTTTATCCTTCTTCAATAGCAGTATACAAGAAGCTATCACTGGACTATACGAATGGTAAATCATACCAGTATCAAACTCAATGGACCAATACTTGACATCATGATTCCATCCTATTCATTAGGATCATATATAAAAATAAATGCCTCTTTTGTCCGGTGGGCTAAAAAGAAAATAGGTTTTGGGAAGGCTCAGTGTTATTGTTGCCATCCGAGTTTATGGGTTGCCATTAGGAATACGAGAAAGTTGGCCGCGAGAGATGTCTTCGGCGAAATTTGCCCCGCTTATTGCGACCAACACATGATGTTCCCCGGGTTCTAAAGTCATATTAGGGGTCCGTGCCTCACTCGTATATACTCGTGCGCACGCCTTTTCTAGCTCTTAAGCTCACCAGTGGCAATAACTGTTGTCTTATTTTCCTCTCTCTCTCTCTCTCTCTCTCTCTCTCTCTCTCTCTCTCTCTCTCTCTCTCTCTCTCTCTCTCTCTCTCAAGGGAGTGTTTGAAGATACAGGAGCACTTTGAAAAAGTTAAAAGAACCTGGAAACCCAAGGTATTACAATATAAGAAAACAGTGATTCTTTTATCAATTTGCAGAAACAATACAAAAATATTTATCCAAGTCTCATAAAAACTTTTCAAAAACTAGACTGATCAATCATCTATCAGTGTATGAAAAATGAGAAATGAAATTCCCTAACGTGTTCAGACGTTATCGTAATAATGGGATTTATTTGAAACTTTGGCTTAAGTTTAATTACTTATGTCTACAGAAATTAGTGTTCTGTCTGTATGTTTATATAATGCATTTTATATATATGTATAAATGTGTATATATATATATATATATATATATATATATATATATATATATATATATATATATATATATATATATATATATATATATATATATATATATATATAGTGTGTGTGTGTGTGTGTGTATATACATGAATGAATAATATATATGTATACAAAAATTTTCATTCAAGGCGATTGCCTTGGTACCATAAATGAGTTTCTTACAGGAATCCTCGTATTTTCGCAACTTCTTTAGATACTCAGGTATGAAGGGTCTAAGAGGATCACAAACTTAAGTTAACCAGTAATCATTTGATAGGACATCGTATTTTCAAAACAGTACTACATTGATAGAATAAATGAAGAGAAAGGACAGTCATAGTTTCTTCAACCAAGCTTTAAACATGAGAATCTAAGGGAGCTGAGAAAATATGCAGGAGACATATTGACGCAACTACGGCATTCGTCAAATTTACATATTTACATATTTCATATACACACACACACACACACACATATATATATATATATATATATATATATAAATATATATATATATATATATATATATATATATATATATATATATATATATAAATATATATATATATATATATATATATATATATATATATATATATATATATGTGTGTGTGTGTGTGTGTGTGTGTGTGTGTATAGGTATGTATATATGTATGTATGTATGTGTGTGTGTATATATATATATATATATATATATATATATATATATATATATATATATATACATATATATATATACTGTATATTATATATATATAAATATTTATTTGATATTGTGTATATGTAGTTGTTTTTGTTGCCGTTACAAACTCTCTCTCTCTCTCTCTCTCTCTCTCTCTCTCTCTCTCTCTCTCTCTCTCTCTCTCTCTCTCTCTCTCACTGCAAGATAATGCTTTTTGTCAAACAAATCAAGAGGATTTAATTACTTTTAAGTTTCCAACAAGGTTGTTAATCATTCACTCACATTATCAATCTCTCTCTCTCTCTTTCTCTCTCTCTCTCTCTCTCTCTCTCTCTCTCTCTCTCTCTCTCTCTCTCTCTCTCTCGCTAGGTTAGAGCGTGGAGGAGCAAAGGCTTTACATACTTTCGCCAAAAACTTGAGGTCAACAACTTTTGCGAAGCGGCATTACTTCGCCTTCTGAAAACCATCAGAGCCAGAGCTCACTTCATTTGACCATGGATAAAGGAGAGACCAGATATCAAGGTAAAGCTGTTCAATTTTATTATTTTCAATTTATTTAGGTTGTACTAATCTTTCTCTCTCCTACTTAAAAAGGCTAGTGCTTTTTTTTAGATTCAATCTTACTATTTTCGATTTTTTGGTTTGCGATAGACATCGTTCATAAATTTTAGTTTCATTTTTACTTCATTGTACACATGGTTCATCGAGTTTCGTTGTATTATTTTCGGTTTATAGTAAAACCATTCATAAATTTTCATTGTATTTTCATATTTGCTGTACATATAATCATTCACGTGAAAAATCGTGATACATTATAATATTTTCACGTCAAGTAAGTTTTCTTTGCCTGAGAAAAAAATTGCAAAAAGTATATCCCTTTTGATGTTATGTCAAACTTTTTATGTGTTAAAATAGGTAGATTTCATTCGCATTAGATTACTAAAAGAGTAACTCGTACTAACTTCACCCATCTCCCCCTTCTTATTTATCGCTTCCATTTCCCTTGGAAATAGAGAAAAACGAAGATAAAACTCATCTTTTATCTTTACAGATAGTTCACTTAGTCCGTGACCCCAGAGGAATCCTCAACTCGGTCCAAAGAGGAGGACGATCATGGAGTGATAATAACCAACCTCCAGTGCGACTTAGTTCAACGGGATCTGGAACTCGAGACTCTGGGCACTGGCAGGTAAAACATAGCATCACCTAATCTAACCTAACCTAACTTAAAGGTATTTTATGAGAATTCAGTGCAACTTATTGGAGCAGGATTTGGAACTGGAGACTATGGGCACAGACAGATAAAACATAGTTTCACCGAATCAAACCTAACCTAATTCAATGGTCATATATGAGACTCAAGTGCGATTTAGTGGAGCTAGATTTGGAACTTGAGACTCTGGGCACTGAGAGATAAAACATAGCCTAACCTAATCTAACCTTTCCTAATTTAAAAGTTATATATGAGGCTCAAGTGCGACTTAGTGAAGCAAGATTTGGAACTCGAGACCCTGGAAACTGACAGGTAAAGCCTAGCCTCACTTAATATAACCTAATTTAATTTAAAGGTCCTATATGGGACTCCAGTGTGACTTAGTTGAGCAATATTTGGAACTCGAGACTCTGGGCACTGACAGGTAAAACCTAGCCTCCTTTAATATAACCTATTCTAATTTAAAGGTAGTATATGAGACTAGTGCGACTTAGTTTAGTAAGATTTCGAACTCGAGACTGGGCACTGACAAGTAGAACCTAACCTAACCTAAAGGTCATCATTTTGTGCTGTGAGATATTCCGGTAAGTTGTTGGATGTTTTTGTGGGAAAAACTTTATGTAGACGACTGGTTACTTCGATGTTCTTGATTCCTTCAGAGTTGTATTTTTGTTGTAATTATGCTTTTATTATTTTAAACTGTAGTAGTAGTAGTAGTAGTAGTAGTAGTAGTAGTAGTAGTAGTGGGAAGAGCAATGGAAATATGAGTAGGAGTATGACTGAGAGGAGTAATGGAAATATGAGTAGGTGTAGTAGTAAAGGATTAAAAGTATGTGTGGTGGTGGTGGTGGTAGTAGTAGTAGTATTTCAAGAATGATACGCAATCATAAATTTGGCCAGGTATTTCTTTCCGTATTACATGTATTGGTAAATATATGATACTTTAATTACTAGCGAAAGTGGGATTCGCTATAAGAAATGGACAAGTGCTGGCTAGTTTAGTATTTTTCTCTATATGTTTTATAGGGGCTGGAGCATAATGACTTACGTATCGGTCGATTAAAATGTGAAGTATGTTTTTCACTCTGTCTATTATTTACACCTGAGAGACTGAAGGGACCTCATTGCGCATGCTTGGTTCCGATCAGTTTTGGGAGCTTTCTGTGCATTTACAATGACGTATCTCTCAGGTGTTTTTTTTAAACCAATTGACACCTTACAAGTAGTTCTTCATACGCTCCCGGATGTTGTTCTACAACAGCCATTTTTTTCCACCTTACCCTTCAGTTTCAACTTCACCACCATCAGCTAAAGATGTCTCCAAGAGGGAATTTAAGGGAAGTGCATCAATCTATTTCGAAATTTAGTGTAATTTCATTTATGTCGGCAATTGATTATGAGGGAAATGCTCTCTATTCAGTGTATAGCTATTGATACTCATGTGAAATTAAAAAATAATCGCGAAATAATGATGCACATTTTCTAACAGCTCATTGTGTTATCCCTCAAAGGTCCGATTCTGACTTAATTCATAGGGAAGACCAGCACATTTCTACTGCAAAGATTTTGTAAAGATTGCCAAGATAAGAAAAAACAAAACAAAAAAACGTAGGTGTCAATCATAAGGTAAGGAATTATTTATGATTCACTTTATCATAATGTAGGGATCTATTTGTGATTTACTTTTAGTTTGTGACCTGGCTAGCGGTTGTGACCTGGGAAGGGGGATCCGGGGGGCAAGCCCCCTGGCTACAGCTTTTGACCTGGCAACTACTAAGTTAAGTTAGGTGGGTTTGTTAGGATTTTTTACCCTTTTACATATCTCAGAAGTGTTAAATAATCAGGTTTTGACCTGTTTTCACCCATTTACATGAACCATATATTTTTCCATCTGGTTATTATGTGTTTATTTTGCATTTCTGACCATTATTATTGCAACAAATTACTCGTTCATGACATTTCTCTGACCCCCCCAAAAATGTATCTCACTGGTGTCTCATAATTGTCGTTATATAAGGGGATCCAAAAACTTATGAACGGTTGGTTTGCCCCAATAATCATGGTGAGAAATGCATAAAACACAAGATGGTGATTAGGAAAAATATATGGTTCATGTATTTGGTTAGAAATTAAAGTATCATATATTTACCCAGTTATTTAGTTTCGATTAGCAGGAACATCGCTAAATGGAAAGTGGTAAAATTTGATGCAATTAGAGCTTCAGTTAGTGCAAAACAGCCATCATTAGAAGCATACCCCTGGCTTACTGCTTGCTGATCTATTCAGAATTCATGTTATTGTCTGTTTTCTGTAAAAATCAAAGAACGTGGCACTCCTTTTCTAACAATATGGCTTGAAAAATTATCAATCAGAAAATAATGATTAGTATATCTAGTTAGTCTAAGACTTTTGTTCTACCCGCTAACTCGGGCTGTCGCATAATAATGTAACATCACCCATAACACTTAAAAGACATCATATCCATACTTATGAATCGATTGGTTCTGTTAGGCCTACCAGCAAGATTCTAATCATAGGGTTGTGGTATTCTATGAGGTAACGTCTCTGACTGGCGATCGCCAGACTGGTGTTCGAGTCCCACTCAAACTCATTAGTTTCCTTTGGTTGCTGCAACCTCACCATTCTTATGAACTAAGGATGGGATGTTTGGGGGGGGGGGGGAGCCTTTAGGTATATCTACCGAGTCATCAGCA
Organism: Palaemon carinicauda; assembly: GCF_036898095.1. NCBI lineage: Eukaryota > Metazoa > Arthropoda > Malacostraca > Decapoda > Palaemonidae > Palaemon > Palaemon carinicauda. Next base: position 100,439,577 of record NC_090733.1, on the reverse strand, counting down.
GCCATTGCATGGCCCTCCTTAGTTCTACCTTGGTTGCAGAGGGGATTTGGTGCTGATCATATGTATACACTATATGGTCAATCTCTAGGGCATTGTCCTGCTTGATAGGGCAATGTCACTATCACTTGCCTCAGCCATTCATCAGAAGCCTTTAAAACTTTACAATAAAGACGAATATAATCCAGCATGCCTGCTGATCCTCCTGATAGTGGGATGGCAGAAATATTTTCAAGCAGTTATCCCTTGAGCGAATTTGCTTTCCATCTCGTACTCCTTTTATATCCTGGTCAGACCTATATATCCCTTACTGTAATCACAGCTGCCGTTTGTTTGAACTGAAACTTCAGAACAAATCTTATCTTCGTTTAGGGAAAAAACTATAGTTATTGCTTAACTAGATCTCACATTTGAATAATTTTCATGTTAGTGATACAAACGATAGCATTACTTCCTTTTCTTCCTCTCTAACCGTAGACCATCACCAAAATTTACGATCATAAATGGCTCTATAAATCTTTTCATTCATAATCTCCGTCATCATTAGTCTTATCTTGAGAAGTGTAGCTACATATTGTCTTAAATTTATCATTATTGGCCCTTTTTATACTAGGAACAATGAATTACTATCAAGATTTAATATATTCGTATGATGATATTGAATTAGGAAAATCATATTCTAGGTGAAGATATGGAAAAGAAAAATCAAATAAATGTAAAATATTCTTAATTGTTGTCATCATGGAAAAAAATAATGGCACTTAAAGGGAATCCAATTAATAGCGTCTTTCTCAGTTGGACTTCATAGAAGTTTCTTTGCTATTTTATTGCTAAAGTCACCCCATTGCATTTTTCAGCTCATTATCAGCGGTAAAAGGCAATGGTTATGTCCTGGGTTATCTCTCACTAACGAGCTTTGTTGATGGAATTTTTAAAGAAACCTCGAAATGACTCGTTATATTGCCATTCTAAACTTTTTCCATTGCTCATAGAGTTTTAGATGCTCTTTACAATATTTTTAAGTATCATATACTCTATATCTGTTTTATTTGCTTTGTTATTTCGTCTGAAGTTTTATTGTTTTCCATAGATCTATAATTGGATTTATTTTAATATAAGCAATACATTCCTCGTCTTTATTTTTTGTAACTGATTCAGGGATTACAAACATTTCACGGAGTTCTTTTCAGCTCGATTTTGAAACTAAAAAGATGTCATTCAATTTCTAGTGTTACAAAAAGGAACAGTTGTCTTTCCTCACGCGAGGGAAAGGGATCCAGAAGATTAATATAACAGTTATTCGAAACGTTTTTGGACAGTGAATCTTATTTGAAACTTTTTTGAACAGTGAATCTTATTTGAAACGTTTTTGAACAGTGAATCTTATTTAAACGTTTTTGAACAGGGAATCTTATTTGAAACGTTTTTGGACATTGAATCTTATTTGAAACGTTTTTGAACTGAATCTTATTTGAAACGGTTTTGGACAGTGAATCCTATTTTGAACGTTTACGGACATTGAATCTTATTTGAAAGTTTTTTAGACAGCGGGGCTTATTTGAAACGTTTTTGAACATTGAATCTTATTTGAAACGTTTTTGAACAGTGAATCTTATTTGAAACGTTTTTGGACAGTGAATCTCATTTGAAACCAGGACAGTGAATCTTATTTGAAATGGTTTTGGACACTGAATCTTATTTTGAACTTTTTTGGACATTGGATCTTATTAGAAATTTTTTTAGACAGCGGGGCTTATTTGAAACGTTTTTGAACAGTGAATCTTATTTGAAACGTTTTTGAACAATGAATCTTATTTGAAACATTTTTGGAGAGTGAATCTTATTTCAACTTTTTTGAACAGTGAATCTTATTTGAAACGTTTTTGAACTGTGAATCTTATTTGAAACGTTTTTGGATAGTGAATCTTATTTGAAACGTTTTTGAACAGTGAATCTTATTTGAAACTTTTTTGAACTGTGAATCTTATTTGAAACTTTCTTGGACTGTGAATCTTATTTGAAACTAGGACAGTGAATCTTATTTGAAACGGTTTTGGACAGTGAATCTTATTTTGAATGTTTTCGGACATTGAATCTTATTTGAAAGTTTTTTAGACAGTGGTGTTTATTTGAAATGTTTTCGGACACTTAATCTTATTTGAAACTTTTTCGGACAGTGGATCTGATTTTAAACTTTTTCGGATAGTGGATCTTACTTGAAACGTTTCACGCAGAGGATTTTACTTGAAATGTTTTCAGACAGTAAATCTTATTTGAAACGATTTCGGACACAGAACCTTATTTGAAACTTTTTCGGACAGTGGATCTTTTTTGAAAGATTTTTGCACAGTGTATCTTATCTGAAACGTGTTCACACAGTGGATCTTATTTGAAACTTTTTTTCGGACAGTAGATATTATTTGAAACTTTCTCGGACATTGGATCTTATTTGAAACGTTTTCGGGCAGTGAATCTTATTTGAAACGTTTT
>NC_090733.1:100427090-100432090 GCF_036898095.1 Palaemon carinicauda | reverse complement strand
TTTGGTGCTTTGGAAGCTGGCAAGTATTGCTGGCCTTTCCCCTTAGATCTCCCTTAGGCTAAGATAAGTTTCTTGGCTGCGGGTGATCTGTAACTAAAGCAAGGTTGGCAGGACCCTCTTGTCCCTTCCCCTCTATCTCCGTAATGGCCTAGCCATTACTGTACTGTACCTTGCCGGCCGGCAGAGCTGGCCGGCAGGGGTCTTACTGTACTGTATGTCGTTCTACTTCTGGACCTAGTATAGGTTGGGATGTGGAATTGACTCAGCCCATTGCCGGCCGGCAGAGCTGCTGGCCGGCAAGGGTCTTATGTTTTCGAGTGCTGCCCGGACCTCTCTTGGTCCCTCATCCATGCCTGCCGGCAGAGCCGGACGGCATTGGTCAAGGAAGCCTGAATTAGTTTCTCCCCTTCCTTATATGCACTCTTTCGGTTGCCGGGCTTGGAGGTTGTGTACACTCTTATCCCGGCATCCATTCTATTTTTCTTCTAGTGCTGTACCTGTCCCGGCTGCCGGCCTATGAGGCCGGCAGCCGGGCAGGTGTAGTCCTCTGGTTCTTTTGCTGCCGGCTGGCATCGGTCTTGTACCTTTGCCGGCCGGCTTATGTCAGTCCTTGTCTGCCGGTCACCAAGAGTGTGGCTGGCAGCTGGGTACTACCTTGTGTAGTTGCTGGCCGGCAGCCATTGCCGGCCAACACTGGCTGTTACCGGCCGGCAGTTGCTGCCGACCGGCACAGGCATTTGAACCAGAGTGCTGCCGCCCTATAGCTGTTAAGTAGTATACTTTAAAGCTAGCTGTGGTGTGTGCCGGCCGGCAAAGGCAGGCCGGCACACATCCCCCTATACTGTACTAGTATTCTTCTGTATAGCATATACAGTAAGAAGAAAACTATAGTAAAGGTTTTGGTACAGCACTGTATCTTCTAACACTATTGTGTTTTCTTGCACAGCCCTTTGCTGTTGCCCTCAGATAGGAAGCTGAGTTCTTCCCTGTCTATTATCCAGGATTTTAAAATCATTGCTTAGGTGTGAGCTCCACCTGTTTCCTCTGGAAACCTTGCATTGGTTACTCTAGAAGAGATAAACCATTTTGATTTTATTATCTGGAAGGCTGCAACAATGGGTTGTGAGGGAAACACAAGTGTGTGTCTTTCCTTTCTGAATTGTTATGCTATACTATGCATATCCAGTGATACATAGTTCACTTGATACTCATGGAAATTTCTTCTCTTTACAGAAGGACACTCCGAAGTGGGGAAGTGCTTTCTGCAATGTCAGCAGCAAGAACCTCTGCGGACATGAGTTTTGTAGGAGACACGCAGCATACGCTGTCTCCAAGGATGATCTCCGGTATTGGGACCCTCAGGTATGTACTGTGTGCACTAACCTGATTAATGAGACATTTAAATAGCTAGGAAGAAGCTTCGTTCCAGGGTAAGGGGCTTCCAAAAGAACACTTCTGGCCCTTATCTTCCAAGTGAGAAGATGAGGGCGTATCCTTTCCCTAAGGCATCAGCTGATGCAGTGATTCCCCAGCCTCAAGAGGAGATCCCCTAAGTTCAGATCCAGGTGGATGCTGAAGTCGCAGTCGCGATGCAAGACATCCAGCTAGATGACAGGATGTCTGATGTGGACGGGTGTCAGGAGGAATACCTCCTGGCAGAAGCCCAGGATGAAGTTCAAGCCCCTCTACATCGGCCGGTCTCCCAGTAGAGCTGGGACAGGCCCTTTCTTCTATTGTTGGAATGATCCAACAAATGCATAAGGAGAATCAGGAGAAGGCGGCTGCAATGGAACTGCGAATGCAGTGCCTTGCAGAATCACATGGGCCCCAGAAAAAGCTCAATGTGAAAGACCTTCCCTTGTGCTCAGATGCTAACCCATGGAGGTATGCTGAGCACATGCCGATGACGACTGGAAAGATCGTCATCTCGGATAAGCTGGGCTCAGTTCCCCTGGAGGGTGGAATTCTGGCCCAGCAAGGCATCATATCAGGACTGTTATGTCCGGCTGAGGAAGGAACCAGCTTCAAAGGAGGAGACAGAGCCGAAGGAGGTCATAGTGATGGACCATGCTAAGGCTCAAGCTCTACTTTCATCCTCGATGAAAGAGAGGGGCTTCTCTAACTCAAAGGTAGCCGCATTGAATAGGAAGCTCCCTTCCTTTGTGTCCTCGCCTACTAGAGCCTTCCCCTTTTTACAGAAAGGGTTTCTGGCTGTACTAAAAGCAATCGAGGCCGGCAAGTCTTGCCCCTCCCTAGAGGAGTGTAAACCCTTGTCGCTGGCCCTGCCTATGGACCACAAAGACTGGAAGGACGTCCATCTTACGTTCTCAGTGGGAAAGTTGGAGGCTGATATTGCCGGACGTCAGTTCGGCAAGGACTTCCCTAAGTTGTCTGACTTTCTTTTGCGAAGTGAGTTCGATACAAAAGAAAGACTGACTGCCTCAATGTCTCTTCAGACTACTCTCGAGACGATGGCAAGTGACCCCAAGGTCTATGAAATGTTCATGGTAGTGGCCAAGCCTCATCTGGCCACAGTGACGAAGGACCTTTATGACTTCGTCAAGGCAAGGAGAGCTTGTAGGGAGTTCGTGTTTACCTCGGCTACGGTGAGGCATGAGCTAAAGAAACTAATCTCCTCCAACATTTGGGGAAAAGACCTTTTCCCTACCGACTTGGTCAAAGAAGTTGTTGATAAAGCCGCCTTGGAGAATAGAAACCTTCTCCAGAAGTGGGGCCTGGCTATCAAAAGAAAGTCTTCCCCGGATGAGGGTCCTCAACCAAAGAGGAAGACTATGAGGACTAGGCTACCGTCTCGGCCAGCCAAGCCTCTTAGACAGCAACAGCAACGGCAATTGCCATTGCCCCCAGTGCCCCAGATCGTGGCACAAACCCCGACCACCTTTCAGTGGGTACCCCAGGCCGTGTCGACACAGTCCACGGCATTCACCCCAGCGTTCGAAGGGCAGTCTACTTCCTTTCGAGCAAAGCCTAGAGGAGCAGCCAGAGGCTCGTTTAGACGCCCCTCAAGGGGAAGGGGATTCAGGGGTGGTCGTGGTCAGGAAGGCAAGACCTCAGGACGGCAGTCCAAGTGAGGTGATACCGGTAGGAGGGAGACTTTTGAAATTTCGGGATCGGTGGACCTTCGATCCATGGGCCCACAGCCTACTCAAGAATGGACTGGGCGGGAGCTGGTACAGCACTCCACCCCCGTACCTTCGGTTTTTCCAACACTCCACCCCCGTTATGGAGGAGTACGTTCAAGAACTGTTGGAGGAAAAGGGTGATCTGAAGGGTGAAGCCCATCAATTTCTAAGGGAGGCTGTTTTATGTTCCCAAGAAAGACTCGGAAAAGCTCAGAGTCATTCTGGACTTGTCGCCACTTAACAAGTTCATAGTGAATTGCAAATTCAAAATGCTAACACTGCAACACATAAGGACCTTACTGCCCAAGAGGGCATATTCCATCCCTATAGACTTGTCAGACGCCTATTGGCACATTCCAATTATCCATCGACTCTCCCCCTACCTAGGGTTCAGGCTACAACGAAGACTATACGCCTTCGGAGCCATGCCATTCGGGCTAAACATAGCCCCAAGGATTTTTACGAAGCTTGCGAGCGTAGCTCTCAAACAATTTCGCCTAAAGGGAATTCAGGTAGTAGCCTACCTGGACGACTGGTTGGTGTGGGCAGCATCCGAGACAGAATGCTTGCAAGCTTCCAGTCAAGTGATCCAGTTCCTAGAGTTCCTAGGCTTCAAGATCAACAGAAAAAGTCTCGACTTTCTCCATCTCAAAAGTTCCAGTGGCTGGGAATCCACTGGGACCTTTTGTCACACCGTTTCTCCACCCCGGCGAAGAAAAGGAAGGAGATAGCGGGTTCTGTCAAGAGACTTCAATATTCCGAAAGGATATCAAGACACGAGCAGGAGAGAGTACTGCGCTCTCTCCAGTTTGCTTCGGTGACAGACCCAGTGCTAAGAGCACAGCTAAAGGATGCAATCGGAGTTTGGAGAAGTTATGCATCAAACGCGTGAAGAGATCTGAGAAGACCAGCCGCTTCGGCTAAGTACTCTTCTCAGGCCTTGGTCCCAAGCCAGACATCTAAAGAAGTCAGGTTCTTCTTCAGCCACCTCCCCCGTCGGTGACGATTCACTCAGACGCCTCGAAGGAGGGATGGGGAGGTCACTCTCATCGGAAAAAAGTCCAGGGGACTTGGTCCAGGCTATTCAAGACCTTTCACATAAAACTTTCTAGAAGCTAGGGCAGTGCTCCTTACCTTAAAGAAAGTCTCCCCGCATCACTCGATCCACATAAGGTGGTGATAGACAGCGAGGTAGTTGTGAGATACTTGAATCGACAAGGATCGAGGTCACCACCTCTCAACCAGGTGATGTTGGCCGTCTTCCGATTGGCGGAAAAGAAGAAGTGGTACCTGTCGGCAGTTCACCTTCAAGGAGTCCGCAATGTGACAGCGGACACTCTATCCAGGTTCACACCGATAGAGTCGGAATGGTCCTTAGACGCAGGATCATTTTCCTTCATTCTGAATCAGTCCCAGAACTGCAGATAGACCTCTTTGCGACGAAAGACAACAAGAAGTTGCCCCTGTACGTGCCCCGTACGAGGACCCCTTAGCGGAAGCAGTGGACGCGATGTCCCTCGACTGGAACAGATGGTCCAAGATTTATCTGTTCCCTCCTCACAACCTTCTGTTGAGGGTCCTCAACAAACTGAGATCCTTCAAAGGGTAGCGGCAATAGTGGCCCACAAGTGGCCGAACAGCGTGTGGTTCCTCCTGGCATTGGAACTGTAGCTGAAGTTTGTACCACTACCAGATCCAGTTCTGACCCAGTGACTCCAGAAGTCAACTGTCTGCGCTTCATTACAGAAAACCCGGACCCTGCAGCTCATGATTTTCTCTCCCTAGCGGTGAGAAAGCGTTTCGGGATTTCGAAAGCCAGTATAGACTTCCTTGAGGAATATAAGTGCAAATCTACTA
>NC_090733.1:100397090-100419590 GCF_036898095.1 Palaemon carinicauda | reverse complement strand
ATCATCATCATCATTATCTCCCCATACGCCTATTGACGCAAAGGGCCTCGGTTAAATTGCGCCAGTCGTCTTTATCTTTGGCTTTTAATTCATTACTTTTCCATTCATATGTTGTTAATTATCAAAAATGTCTATTCAAATGTAAGCAAACTCCAAATTTTCGATTTATAATCTTTTATCTCCCTATTGTTGGTAAGGTAAGTCTTCGCAATTTCCTTCAATAATATGCATCTCTCACTTTTTCTCTTTTTTTATTAATTCATCAACGAAATAAAAATATCACCCCGAAGATGTTAGTGTGTAGATTACGTATAGTAAGTTAGTTGTCTTTTTTTAACCAATATTAGTAGTTGGCTCGTCAATTTATAGGTTCTCAGAGGATTCAATGATACCAATGAATGAAGATCAGCAAGGTTTAATTCCTTGCTTATTGTCCTCCAAGATTACTTAAGTAATTAAGACAAAACAGCTTTAGTTCCTGTCTTTTTACAGGATTCTTAAAACCTGAATTGGATATCCATCTAGGCAACAAGTAAAGGTTTAGTCCACCTTAAAGGAAGGTGGCTGCTCTCCTGTGAGCTGCTGTTCTATTCTCCTTATTTTCTTTTTCTTAAACACATTAAATCAAGTTCACCTGTCTATGGTCACCGAGATATCTTTCACATTGGCAGATCTACGGTGAATCTGCTTTTCCATCTCGGTGGAACTTGGAGGAAATTGGAAAATCTTTCGTCATGCATCTTCACGAATCATCTTGCTTAGGGCTTTCAGCACTTTTAGTATTTTCCCTAACCATAAAAAGTTAGGTGTTGTTGGCTACACCACATCTACTTCCTTTCTTAACTCTAGTAACTCTTTTTTTTCATTGACCTCCAGTCGATATTCTCTGTGAATCAACCAGCTATATTTCCCCTTGCTTCACCTTCAACCGCTTTTCTGTTGGCCGAATCCAATCCTGAATGTTTTTTTTTTCTCCATTCTTTTGAGGGAATGTATTTACAGCCATAGGCTTTTTAGATCTTAGAGGAAATAACTCCAGAAAGTCATTTGAGATCAAGTTCATGGAGAAAACCCTGCACTTCGTACTTCTGGAATGTTATCACTTCCCCTCAGTAAATGTAATTCTAAGCGTGTCCCATTTACATTAACATTTTCAATTTTATTTAGTCTTTCTTGTTAAAATTAGTTCTTTGAAATGGGCAATTTTTCGATATACAGTGAAAGAAAGGATGAAAAGTCTACCCTCTAAATGTTTTCAAAAGCTGAACTCCAGAAAGAAAGAATTGCCCTTTTATTGAAATTAGTTACTATAATCAACACCTTTTCTTAGTTTCATGATCTTGGTATTTTTAATGTTATTTTGTTATTTCATTTAACATGAGGACTTTGCACTGATTTCATTATTCCCAATTAAATGTTTCATTATAGATGTCATATATTCTTGTTTGTACAACCCTAATTGTTTTCTTTGTTAATTATTGAAATAAAATGTAAAATTCGGCAATAAATTATCACTAGCAGTCTTAAATTACTTCGCAAAACGCATAATATCTATTAATGGGAAATATAGTTTTATAATAAAGGCATTCTCTCCTTTCAAGGAATGCCTCAAGTAACGAAAACTGAACAAACATTTCATAACCATTTTATTTTATCTATAAAGCATTGTTATTCATAAATAAATATACAAATCAGTAAGCGTATATATTTATGGATTAGAGTTTTATTTTTCAACGATAAATAAATATATATTTTTATATGAAAAATAATTAAATTGGTTGTGGAGAGATGAGAAAAAAATCCCTCACTTTAAAGTTTCATTTTGCCCATCAGTTAGCAACTGACTTCTGAAACGTATAGGGCTGCAGAATTGCAAGACCCCGTGCTTGGCCACAATTTTACAACAATACACTCTCTCTCTCTCTCTCTCTCTCTCTCTCTCTCTCTCTCTCTCTCTCTCTCTCTCTCTCAGTATTGGTCTCATGTACTGTTTGAAAGGCGATTTTCAACATTCAGTGACTTAGATTTCTCTTCCTCTACCAGCTCAGAAAGCCTTTCATCCCCCGTGCGGGTGTTACGTCGATATCCAAAGACCTGTACGAATTGGTGACAATCTTTGGAAAGGTAGGCAGGGAGGATGTTGGCCTCTAGTGGACAGGTTAGGACCATTGTGTGTGTGGTCTAAATCCCAAACTACTTTTCTGTTTACGCCTAACCGCCTCAGAAATATATACAACTTTTGAGTAATTGTACATATTTTCTCACTTTGGGAGAGAGACTTGAAGAGAGATTTTGATTGACGTGTAATATCAAATCATGCAAAGTAGCCTTAAATGATTTGAAATTACTTAACGTTACTTTGCCTGAACTCGTTACTTAATAAAACACTATGCTTAGAAATTGTTAAATATTGAGGTAAATATATCGAAAATTAAGTTTATTGCATAAAAATGTGATTGAAAGCGATTAAGTATTAATTTATGCCTAATGGTAACAAGAAGAAATGGCTGAGCAACTGTAATTTTTTTTTTTTTTTATCTGAATTAAAAGATAAAAGCTATAATATAATGTCAAAAAATATGAAAATCCAACTCATGAAAAATTGGACAGTGAAGGACAGTGATAGTTACATAATCATAAATACATTACTTAAGTCAGTAAATATTTGCATTGTCTTCTGCTTTAGGAGTCATAAGTAGTTTACCTTCAATGTTGGGTCAAGATTGAGTTAAATGTATGTAAGACCCAGAATGCGTAAAACATCTATATATATTGGTTGGATTTCCATATGTATCTATTGCAATAAGCAAAACTGACATCAGATTTATTCAGTGTCATGCCAAATAATAGTGATGAATCTCAATATGGATAGAAATAAAATCCCATCATTATTAATCAACCTGAAGGTAAAAGAGACTAGTACCGTTAGCCTGAGAAAAATATATGTGGTCTTTTACTCTCCAGCGAAACTTAAAAATAAAAGCAGTGAAAACAAACGAAATAAATTAGGAAATAAAATAAAGAGGAGGATAATAAATTACCTGCCAAGTAAATCGTCAAACAAGACTGAATCGTTCGAAGATTCTTTTTACAAGTATAAACAGTGTTAAAACAAACGAAATAAATTAAAAACAGAATGAAAAAGATGAAAGTAACTGAGCTGGCAAGTCTGGGAGTCGCCAACCAGACAGTATCGCTCGAAGACTGTGGTCGATGATTGTTATGTACGATATTTCCCGAGAGAGAAAAGGAATATCATGACTGCCCATGAAAACAGTGTGTGAGAAATAGTACGTCAGGGAGAGGATGGGTGAACTCTTCCATCAAAGGGATGGGTAGTGGCAGTGACAAGACAAATTACTGTCGAGACAAGGGACATCGGAACGAAAATCTTATCATACTTTACGAGGTGGGGATACTACTTTTTCCGTTTTAGTGACAAATAGAGGAGTGTACGTACATATGTACATATATATCACATTTGTGTACATATATATACATATGTATATTTACACATTTGTGTGTGAATATATATATATATATATATATATATATATATATATATATATATATATATATATATATATATATATATATATATATTTCATATGTACATGTATGTATTCATATGTTTATACACACACATATACATATATAAATATATATGTATATATATATATATATATATATATATATATATATATATATATATATATATATATATATTAAAATCAAAAGAGAATGGGTTATACAACAATTGCCCGAAATTCTTAATTCAAAGCAGAAAGAAAATAACGAGGGATTTTTATTCCGAATTTTATTCCCGATGTAAATTGCAGCACATAATTTCGACAGTTCCAATTGACTTAACAGATGATTGCTAAATTCTTTTACTATCACCGTACTGAGTAATATGCTTCAAACACACAATATTCTATTAGAGTTACACATCAATCGCCGAATCTAATTTACACGAGTTCTACTATAAAGTCCATCCACGCTTTATTGGATCAAGTGTGAACTAAAAATTATTAAACGGAGTTGTCCAACAAGAGGAGATTAAATGAATTACATTTTTCAAATTTTTAACGCGCGCTGTTTGATCTGCCGTTGGAGTCTTTATCCAAATAATAAAAGTGTTATTTTTAGATATTGCCTGTTTATTTTTATCCTTTTTTATGTCACCTGTTACTATGCAGGCTTTTGCGAATAGATGGTACCCATTAGTTGCTTGATATTTTCTTTCTTAAATCCGTTGATTTCATTGGTTCGTGTATTGTACGTTTGGTATTATTGGCGTTATATTTCGAAGTAGGACAGGATGGTCTTAGGAGCGGCAACTGTGATCGAAAGAGCAACAGTGATTATGGTGGGAGTGATAGTGATGATGATGGAATGAATGTTAGTAATTTTGAAGTGGCAAATAGAAATTTAGATTCCTTGAACAACAGGAACAAGGAAAGTCCCAATAACAAAAGTATGATTGAAGTGGGCACATTGAGTGTAAGGATAATCAGTCAAAATGACAAATTTGAGGAAGTGTAAAGAAATCAAAAGAATTAATTTAAGTATATGAGTATCATGGGATTAAGCGAGATACGATGGACAGGACCCGGAAAAGTATTAAGTAGGTGGTCTCACTTTTTATAACTCTGGAGGGGAGGGACTTGAGAGAGAAGTGGGTATTATGGTTATTAAAGCAGTGTCCCGTTGTGTTTTGGGTTACTGGGTAGTTTTGGACAAGGTGTTGATAAAAATAAACGGTCATCCATTTTTTTTTTTTTTTTTTTTTTTTTTTTTTGTAAATATCATCCAAGTTCATGTAACTACACATGAAAGTACAGAGGAGGAGTTGGATGAGTTTTATGATCGTATACCAGAAGCACAGAAACAATCCAAATCACAGGAAATCACACTAATGTTAGGTGACTTTAATGCAAAGGGATGAACGATTCGAAGATCTAGTGGACCATTTGGATTGGGAGATTGCAACTCCAGGGGAGTGAGGCTAATTTCATGGTGGGATACTAACAACCTTATATTAACAAATAAATGATTCAAGAAACACCCTAGACTCCTGTAGACATGGAAAAGTCCTGGAGGAAGAAATAAAAATCAGATAGACTTTATTACTATAAATAATCGTTTCAGAAATGCAGTGCTGGATGTCAGGACTTACCCAGGGGCGGATTGCTATAGTGATCATGTTCTAAAATAGAAGAAGTTAATTAAGAGAAAAACGGAAAAAGGAAGAGAGCTAAAACTACTTTTAACTAATGAACAGCTAAAAGAGGTATATTGCAATGAAGTGGCAAATAGATATGAAGTGTCAAACATCGAAGAACCACTGAGACTTGAGAAATATACAACTAGCCCTTACGGAGCCAGCGAAGGAAATGGTGCCCAAGCAAGAGGGAAGGGGGAAGCAGAGATGGATGATAGACAGAATCTTAGATATGATGGAAGAGAGGAGAGTGCATAAAGAAAGAAACCTAAAAAGGTACGAAATGCTGAACTTTGAAATAAGACAAACATGAGATGCAGCAAAGAAGGATTAGAATAATGGCCAGTGTAGGAAAATAGAGGATCTAGAGAGACATTATAAGATTGAAAGTATTCACAAAAAGATAAAAGAAGTGTTGAGAAGGAAGAGAGTGGAAAGAGGAACTGTGATTAAAAAGAGGGAGGGAGTAATTGTGACGCAGATTGAAGATGTCTCGAAACGTTGGGAGGAATATGTAAGGGACCTTTTTGAAGGTAACATGGGTGAGAGACGAAGACTACACACACCCATGAATGGCCTATACTTACTAGATGAGGAAATAATTGGTGTCATTAGAAATTTCCAGAAGGGAAAACGGCAATTGAAATTATATTAGAAAGGGGTGATTTCGGAATAAGAAAGATTTTAGAGTTAGCAAAGCGTATATTTGACACAGGGCACATTCGAAAATGAGATACATAAATCAATTTGCATAGCATTACCTAAGAAGCCTGGTGCAGTAAAGTGAAATTTATTTAGAACCATCAGATTAATGAGTCAAATCACAGAAAAAAATATATTTAAGTAATTTTAAAGAGAATAGAATAAAAGCTAAAACCAGAAATTACTGAAGAACAGTACGGTTTTGTTAAGGGAAAAAGTACTGGAAATGCTATTTTTATCATAAAAATTACATATCGATCCATTGAAATAAAATAAGATGTGTACATGTGCTTTATTGATTATGAGAAATGATATGATAACGTGAGGCACACAGACTTAATAGAAATCCTCCAAAGATTTACTAGACGGTAGGGAAATCAGACTCATTACAAAGTTACACTTGAGTCAACTGGCTGCAGTTAACTTTGATAAAAATATGACATCATGGATAAAATTAGAGAGAGGAGTGCGCCAAGCATGTGTTCTGTCTTCAGATCTATTTGCAATATACGGGGAAATCATCTTGAGAATCTTAGGTATGGAAGAGATTAGCATTGGAGGAATCAATAAAAAAAAAATCGTTATGCAGACAACACATTGATCATTGCTAACACTGTGGAAAAATTAAATCGACTTCTGGATACAGTTAACAGAGAGAGTAAGTTAATGGGACCAAGAATTAATGTAATAAAAACTGGAGTGGTTGAAGCATCAAAGACACCAGAACCCTCAATATGCAATATAACAATAAACAATGGAAGAATAAAGCAATTAAACCATTTTGTTTACCTGGGCAGTAATGGTGTCTCAAGATGGTAAAGCAAAACGAGCAATACAGAGGAGCATCCCGAAACCCAAAAATGCTTTTAAAAACTAGAAAAAAATCTAACGACAAATAATAGAATTGGCGCGCAAACAAGAATTAGAGCTTTAAGAACATATGTATGGTTTACCCTCCTGTATGGATCAGAGACCTGGACATTAACAAGACTTCTGGAAAATAGCTTAATGCAGCAGAGATGTGGTTTTATAGGAGGGTGCTCAGAATATCATGGAGATACCGAGTAGCAAATGAGGCGGTAATGACAAGACTATGGGTGCAGAGGGCAAAGGTAAAGGAAATAAGAAAGAGACAACTGAGTTTTGTTGGGCACATCACAAGAAGAGAGAAAAAAGAGCATTTAAGTCTCACGGGGAAAACAGAAGGGAGGAGATCAAGGGGGAGACACAGGAAAAAGTACATGGACAGTATAGTGGTGGGATTGGAGGGTAATTATACTCCAAATCAAGTGATACACATGGCTAGAGACGGAGAGGTAGAGTTGACTGACCGTCAATGTCCACGACACGGCACTTCAGTAAGAAAGTGGATCTATATTGTAACCGGAATTTCCAAAGTTATGTGATAACAGCCAGCGATTACAACTTTAACAACCAGTGATTACAACTTTAACAACCAGCGATTACAACTATAAACCAGCGGTTACAACTGTAATTATTAGCAGCTACAACAGTAATAAATCTACAATTACGACGAAGTATCTACGTCTACCGAAGTAATGAACTCATAGAATATCAGCTATAAATCATATATAAAGTGAAGAACTGGATCTTCAATCAACATACATCATTAAAACATCTTAAGAATACTAGAAATGTCCTTCATCTATATCAACGTTTAATGAACAACTTTCATCACAAACATTCAAGAATCTCATTGAAAAGTGAAACATTCAACAACGCACGACGAGAAATCAAGTCGAAGGTCATCACCCAGCTAAACTCTTGCAAAACGAGAGAGAGAGAGGAACTGACGTCATCGGATCTTCGCCCATATATACCAAAGCTAAGTACATCCTTTATTCATTCAGTTTTTTGCAGTGAAGTGTTTTATGTCACGTGTCGATCGTCCATTATTGCTGGGGTGAGTTATGTGCAATCTTAATTTTCCTTCATTATAGGAATCTATATTCAACTTTGAATTCTCGTCTAGAATTTTTTTCTCTTTGTGCTAATTCTGTTTTCTTTCAGAAGTTCTCGGGAAATATCTTTGTCACATTAACTGTCTTAATATCATCATTTTGGGGGACTTTATTATAATCTGCAACATACTTTCATTGTATAGTGCGTATACGTTTACGCAGTGGACGTCTGTATTCCTATAGATATTTTGATAGGATTGCAGGGAATCGTAGTGTTAAGAAAAAAGTTAAAATGACGCCACCTGTGAATCCCAGTTACCCCACTCTCGGACCCAGTAACCCCACTCCCGTACCCAGTAATCCTAGTCCCGTTGTTACTTTAGTGAGTGCTAGATCAGCTATCCTCCCTTTTCAAGGTTGGGTCAATGGGTTCTTACCTCAGAATGTCGAGTCATGGATCTCATCAGTAGATGCTCATTTAAACGCAAAACGCATCACAGACCCATCTGTACAATTTTATAGATTTTGCTAAAGGAGATGCAAGCGCGTATCTTAGAGGAGTCTCTTTTCAAGAGGTAGTTACATGGGACGATTTCAAAGTTAGGCTACGTGCAATCTATGGCGGTGAGGAAGCTTTAGATGTAGTTTTAACATTAAGAAATACACTTAATCAAGCCTCTATGACTCAGCTTAATGTTATAGAACGGGCGGCTCTCATTGCCGACAGGCTGAATGAATATCAGGATATTTTAGGTAATTCCACATGGGTTATAGAAGATAACATCACCGTGAAAGATTTCTTACGACTAACTTGCATGACAATTATGTTGCCTGAAGCTTTAGTGCGCTGTTTTGATAAAAAGTTAACACCCGAAAGTACAGAGTTAGATGTATATAAACAGATAAAGAAAGACATGTCTAAGTGTACTGACCTAGATCTCTTGCTGACTCAAGTTTTTGCAAAAAATGAAACTAAGCCACAACAAGTAAACGTAGTTAATAATAATCAAGTTGCAGGGATGACGTGTTATGATTGCAAACGTCAAGGTCACTTGATTGCAGACTGTAGGACGCGATTTTGTTCGATTCATAATAGTTCAACCCATTCATTTAGTCGATGCTACTCGTGTAATCAACAACAGAATCCTAGAAACACCTAGACAGTTCCCTTTGGAAATAAAAAGAAAAATCCTCTGTTTAATAAAAAGAAACAGGCAAACGGCAATGCAATTCAAAATCAAAAACAAACAAATAGTGCTTCAAGTACCTCTGTTCCTGGGCCGTCTAGCCAGAACTCGCAAGGTCAGACAAATTTTCAGAATAGGCAAAGCAGAGCAAATACCACATAATTAACACTAATGGGGGAGAGAGTGATGTTGGGTCATTTGTATCAACATCATTTGTATCAAATAATCCATTTAATCATTTACCAGATCATTGTGAGGCAATAGATTTTCCTATGAAACACACGGCCGAATCCAATAAATCAGTGCAGGTTCCTGTAGATTTGCAACAAATTCACGCAATAATAAGCCAAAATGAGTTACGACCAACATTATATGCTGTAAATTTAGAACAACAATCCTTCACATTGTTTTTTGACTTTGGTAGTCCACGTAATATCATGGATATGAGGACTCATCACTTGTTATTTTCGAACTTCCCTATAGAGAACTCCGGAGTAAGGCTCTCGGGTATAGGAAATAATGAATTAAATGTAATAGGAGTAACTTATGTTCAGTACAAGGTTGGTAAACGCACGTTTGCCGATACCTTTATCGTTGTACAAAACATTGATATGTATCCAGCTGTAATTGTAAGATACCTGTCTATGGGGAATCAAAACACACTCTTAGCCCCTGCCAAACACGGCGTGTATATCAAAGGAAAATTCTATAAGTATTCTAATACCTTAAAATCAGTTTTGGATAAAAAGGAGACGACAAATAAAACAGTAACGTACGTTGAAGAACCAATAACTTGTCTCATGAATAAAGAAATAATATACACAACCCAACAGAATTCTCGTTCACCGGTAATATCATCTTGCACGTAATCTATCGAGCTGAACGTAACTTCAAATATAATAGTGCGAGTAAAGAAAACTTTGCCGGGATCTGAAATATTAATCCTTTCCGACACTTTGAAAACAAACGGATTGTCCCTCACACAAGCTATTTATACAGTCGGATCACAACAACAATGTAATATTGAAGTCTGTAATCATTTGAATACCACTTTAGTAATTCATAAAAATCAACATATCTTGGATGTGGAGGTTTATAAACATCACATTCTTACCGTCGCTGAAATCAATCACGCTCAATCAGTTGCGGATGAATCCCTTTTGCAATATATGAAAAATAAAATCGGTAAAGACATTCAAAAAGAGGAAATTCAGCAGAAATTTTTTTGTCTCTTAACTAAATATCATGATGTTTTCTCCACTGCGGATGGATCCTTGGGTAAAACGGAGGTCATAGAACACCAAATAAAGTTAAAAGACAAGCAGAAAATTATCTATGTACCCTCGTACAGACTCCCTATGAAATTCCAGAATGAGATAAATGATGAAGTAGGTAAAATGCTAGAAGAAGGAGTCATTAGAAATCGAACAGCCCTTATAATTTTCCATTGATAGTTGCACCGAAAAAGATCGAAAACGGCGTAACTGCATAGACTTCCGTCGCTTAAATGAGGAAACGATCCCTGATCGATTCCCAGTGCCATGTACTGACGTTATTTTATCTTTGCTAGGTCAGAACAAATATTTTACCAGTTTGGACTTATTTAAAGGCTTTCACCAGATATCATTAGAAGAAGATAGTATCCGATACACTGCCTTCAGCACAGCCAGGGGACATTATGAATTTTTGTGTATGCCTTTTGGTTTACGTTGTGCTCCCATAACATTTACTAGGATGATAAACATAGTGTTTGGAGACTTGTTAGGGGATATATTGCATGCCTATATGGACGACCTTGTAATCTTTTGTAATACCTTAGAAGAACATTCACGTAAACTGGAACTAGTGCTATAGAGACTAAGACAGCATAACTTAAGGGTAAAGATTAGTAAGTGTGAATTCTTCAAAACAGAATTATTCTATTTAGGTTTATGGTGTCTAGCCAAGGTCTTAAAGTAGTCCACGATAAGGTGTCGGCTATCCGTAACTTTCCGATACCTACTAATGTCTAGGGAATACAGCAATTTTTGGGGTGTAGTGGGTATTACAGGCGTTTTATACGCAATTATTCGATAATAGCCGCTCACCTAACCGATATTACGAAGAAGGGCGTGGATCTCAGATGGTCTGAGCAGTATCAACAGGCGTTTGATACCTTGAAAGATGAACTGTGTAGTTCTCCTATCTTAAAATTTCCTGACTTCGGTAAGGAATTCTTCATTGCAACAGATGCCTCCGACCTAGGAGTAGGTGGGGTATTGCTTCAGCAATATGATAAACAGTTTTTCCCGATAGCTTTTTATTCACGTAAACTGAGACCTTACGAAAGTAAATATGCAGTAATAGACAAGGAAGGGCTAACTATTGTTAATTCACTAGTGCATTTTAAGTTCATAATATACGGTTATCCCGTTCAGATTCTTACTGATCATAAGCCCCTAACCGACTTCTTTAAAGGATTTAGTCATAGCCCCAAACGGACTCGGTGGCATTTGATCATCCAAGACCTTGGCGCGAGGATCGGGTATTTACCATGGAAAGCAAATATCATTGCTGACGCATTATCACACAACCCCGTGTCATCTTGTACGGAGCCATTAGCTGAATTAATAGATATATCAACATCCATGCCAATTGGTAAATCTGTATCTGAACAGGAAGATCTGGGCTGGAGTGCTGAACTAATACAGACTGAGCAAAGAAAAGATCAGCAATTACAAAATATCATAAATACTTTGAACGGAAATCCTAAGGAAAAGGAATATGTAAAGTATACGCAGCAGAATTATATAATCAAAGATAATATTCTGTGTAGTCCGTGACAAGAAAAACCCGCAATACACCACAGGTGACTAACGACCAGGTAGTGGTACCAATCTCACTTATACCCACTGTGCTAAATTGGTTGCATGCAAATCCATTGCATGGACACCCGGGGTTCTCCATAATGTCACAGAAAGCCAAATCATTGTTTTATTGGCATAAGATGCTTACAGATATAAAAAAGCACATAGCTAATTGTCGCACTTGTCAGGAAAAAAAAGGGCACACGAAGACACCTGTCAGCCTAAGGGATTATCCCGTGCCCAATCAACCCTTTGAAAGAATATATTTAGATTTATTGACAGGATTTTACGAGTCAGACAGAGGAAATAAGCACCTCTTAATAATTATAGATGCTTTGACTCGATATACAGAACTGATAGCGCTTAAAACTAAAACTGCGATTGAATGCGCTAGGAACTTTTACGAGTGTTACATTTGTAAACATGGAATTCCACACATGATAATCTCAGACTCGGGTGGAGAATTTAATAATTATTTCCTTACCTCATTGTGTGAATTCCTTAGCATAAAGAAAATCAATACCATGATCTATCACCCAGAGTCGAATGGACTAGTGGAAAGAGCGAATAGGAAGGTTTTAAGCATATTACGATTTACACTAGGGGGATCAGACCCCAACTGGGTTATTGCCATACCTGCGGTACTAGGTACTCTGAATCACTCATATCATGTATCTATTAAAATGTCGCCGCACGAGGCATTGTACGGTACCCCGGCTAGAACGCCTTTCCATGTATTAACGCCTACAACTAATTTATCAAATCCTCTAAAGGATGTTATAAATGCAAGCATAAGTCATTATGATATCCTTCGAAAGAATTTAGAAGAATCACAAATCATAATGAAAAGGAATCATGATAAAATAGCTAAGCCAACTAAAACATATATCGTGGGTGATAATGTATACATAAAGGTAAATGTACGTAAAGGACTCAATTACAAACTGACACTTAAGTTTGAAGGCCCATTTAGCATTTTGGAAACATTAACGGGCAATAGATTTAGAGTTCAAAACATGTCCCAACCCACTAATGAGAGAATTGTACCATTGGCTCACATAAGAAATTAAAATAAGAGAGAAGGAAGTGAGGGAAATTTTTGTATCTATGAAACTTGTATAATATTTGTATGTAAAAAAAATTTTCCCTTCTTGATACAGAAGTAATTACATACATTTTTTTCATTGCAGGTTTCCAAAATGAAGTTTTTAAATATTAAACTTAGCCGGTGAATATATAATAGCTGACGTCTCCGACGGCTCGACAGATTCCAAAAACTCGCGAGCGATCGCCATGAAGGTTGCGGGTGTGCCCACCAGCGCCGACTATCGGCCAGATACCGCATATACTTGTAAACAGCTCCAGTTCTTCTCTGTCGGTCTTGTCGACAAGTTGGTTCCACTCGCTTTATGACCTCGAGTTTTCTACCGAATTGGTGAAGTACTTGGTTTTGGTTTTATTGCTTTCGCCGTGTTGGATTATTCAATACTATCTTCAAAAGAAATGCTTTTGAAGGGAGAGGAAAAGTGTTTTGCCCTTGCTTTTTTTATTTTTTTTTTATCTCTGGTTTTTCCATTGAGTAAAGATGGCCAACCCTTCCCTCAGTGTACGGAAGTGTGTTTAAGGCTTTTAGTAATCATTTTATCACGTTATAAATTATTGTTGATATTTATAGATTTTCCTCTATATATTTTATATCTCACCCGCCTTTATTAGGCCTCTTCGATTAGCTTTCCATTTATACTAAACATCAAGATAAATTTTATGTTTTGTTTATATGCGGCCGTTACCTATTCCTTGTAGGCGGTCCTAACTTGGAAAACGAAGTTAAAGAACGTTGAGCCCATTCAACTTTTATTTTGTTAAGTTTAAATCAATTGCTCTATAAGAGTTATGAAATGAATATTTTTTAGAAAATATTTTAAGAAATATATTCTTTGAATAGTCTTCGTGCTGTTTTTTTTTCAAAGATGAACTAACGTTTGGTTTATTTATGCTACGCAGTTTGCGCTCTATCGTTACGATAGAGAAAGAGAGAATCACGGTTTCACTTTGCAGAAAGAGTAAATCGATTTTGACGTTTTGTTCATTCTTCTTTCAAACTGAAGTGTTTTAGATACTAATTTAAAGGAACTTGTTAATTTTCAATTTCTTAGTCCTTTCAGTTTTTTCCTTTGGTCAAATAACCTGTTTATTGACGAAGGGTGAGTGGGCAATTCTCTTGCGTGTGACAAGAGAGAGAGAGAGAGACGGAGAGAGAGAGAGAAAGAGAGAACGATCCGATCTTTATTCTCGTCCCAAGTCGTTGTACAAGGAGTTTGGGAGCGAGTAACGTTGTTCTCGATTCAGTTTTTTACTCTCGTCCCAAGTCTCTGTACGGGGAGAGAGGATAAAACGTTTTTAGTTTTTATTCTCGTCCCAAGGCACTGTACGGTGAGAGATTGAAAACGTAGTCTTTAGTGAACTAGTGTTTAGTCTCCTCCCCAGTCACTGATCCTTTTTAACTTTATATATTTCCGTTTTATTCGATATATATATTTACTGATTTTTGCATGTGTGTTTCATTTTGTACTAATGTGCTTACATTATACGACTCATTTCGCAATTATAACCTTTTGATGTAAGGGAGAATTGTGTGCTTCAGGTAGAAATCAGTTTTATTCATGCCTAATGTGAAATTATTGAAAAATACGATATCAGTGAAGTAAGTGCAAAAAACATGTTCTGTGTTGCGGAGGGTTCGTTTGTTCGTGCTTGTCGCTCCCCTAGTCCGAGACCTCTTTCAGGCTCCCCTGCACCAGGGAGAAGTAATGTCGTAGGACTTAAGGGGACGAGAGGCTTTAACCAACGTACAGACGTTCCCTCTTTGGTATCGGACGTTTCTCGTCAAGATCGCCCTTACCATAAGACGTGTGGAGAATTTTTATCTGAATGGTTGAGTGGGAACTTAGTCCAGGAAAGTCTCCCTACGGCAATTACCCAAAGCTCAACAGGGGAGGATAATGAGCATTTACTCTCGGGACACAAACGCCCTGCTAATACTTTACTGCCATAGTTCACTAACCTTTCACCCTTAAATACAAAAGGAGGCAATTTTACTGTCCAGAGTCCGGAGAACTCCACACGTTAATTTTGAAATAATTTATGGCCTACTCTAGCTTTGTCAGGGCTAGAGTCATCTCACTCTAAGGCTCTGTTTCGATTCCGTCCCAGTGACCCCAGTGAGATGCTGTACAGGTATCTTACGTTAATGCAATTAGAGACAATAAAATAGGGGGGAACAGTGGAGTATAAAAGTATAAAGTAAAGTTAAATGGGGATCTTCACCTTCAAAGCACTAAGTTAAAGAGCGTACACTCGCTGATACCAACTTACCTGTTTAGAGTAGGTTACTTTCAACACCTTGGGTACTTCTGACCCGTCCTAGTATAAATTGGTAAAATTCATATAATGTGGTTAAAGATACCAAAATGTGTAATCTATTCCAAATGATTTATTACAGAAAAAGGGGATGGAAATAACTCGATGATTTTAACACAACAAATTAAAAATTGGAAACAAATATCAGTAACTCAATTATAAGTTTTACATGTGATAAAATGAATAAGTGAATTTACAACAAAACTTGAAAACGTTGAACGGAATTAACACGTGGATTAAACCTCAAACAGAATAAATAAGTCAAAACATTCTGATCAACAATTTGTGCGGTAGGATGCTGTGAGGTCCCAGCATGTGGTCAGTGACCTCAAGCAATTACCAAGATCAAAAAAAAATATGAATACATTAATTTCCATGCACGCAGCCCGAAAGATGTAATGCCAAAATAATACCTAAACTTAACTTATGAGAAATTGAAACTTATCTAAAGGGGGAATGGCCATTAGTTAAACTCACAAGATTTTTATATGTTGTGGGCGCCCGTGTCCTAAATGTGGCGGTCTTCAGTTTGCTCACTAGGCCTACAGCACTTATTCTGCAGAGTCAACGGCCCCCTCCAAGCTCTCCAACTAGCCCCCAAGACTGGAACCGACGTGCTGTAGAATTAGCAGCTATGCACTAACACTGGTCATCTGCATGACCTCTTCTACGACGTATTCTTGGCTAGTTATTGTGTAAGGGGACAGGCTAGTGATGGAGAGTGGGAGCACGAGGTTGACATTGGAGCCTGACTGGGCAGCTCCGTTTCGTACCGTGGCCTGTATGTTTGTGAGGTCGAGTTCAGGTCAGCTGCGTCCTCCTTCCTTTCCAAAAAAAAGCATATCTTGGTGCGTAGGCCTACAGTCTTGAGGTGCCAACTCTCATTTAGGACAGGCTCAAAAACCTTGTGCCTTGTGAATTTCAAGCAACACACTTATTTAGAATACAAGGAGAAATCTTGCAACTCCAGGGGGCAAAGAGAATCCTAATTCTAAACAACTGGCATACAGAATAAAAATGAAACTAAAAGGTAATTTAGCAAGTCGGGCTTACGTGTGTGGACAACCATACCTCCTAGACTAGCAGACTTGAGTTGTAATTAAGAGATTTAAAATACTGTACCTAAATACTTACCGTAGAATAATGTATACAAACAACACAAGTATTAATCTTGGGACACTCGCTTAAGAAAGAGACATTACTCACATTTTTCCCTACCGTGACGTCACGAACAATAACAAAGTCTACGTATGAACTATGAAGAAGAAGAGTAGTGAAGAAAATTCTTCACAAGACGGGTGAGACTGTGTTCTCCTCGTCATCCGAAGACCTTTCGCAAAAGAAACCTTGGCGCAAGGTTTCTAGACCCTTGAAGCGAAAGTCAGTCCCTTCAGGACAGGTCCAGCGTCCTGGCTGTGGCCATTGGGACAGCTCTGACCCTTTGCAGTTGTCGGAAGACTGTTTCGCCTATTAAACGCAAGCGTAACACGGGGTCCGAGGGTCGCGGTAAAGGCAATGTTTTGCCAACACAGACGTTACCGTCGTCTCGGCCCGTTCCGACTCCCGTTGATCCTAAATGGGTTGTCCTGCAGGACATGCAGACTAAGCTTGCCTCCCTTATGGAGAAGTATGACGTTAGTGCTGACGTTTCTTGTACTTTGAAACGTAATGTCAGTAGTTTTTCACGTCGGTCACGTGACATGGATCCTCCCTCGCTGCAGTCTCGTGTTGACTTTCAGCCGCTGCCGCAGTCTCGTGTTGACGTTCAGCCGCTGCCGCAGTCTCGTGTTGACGTTCAGCCGCTGCCGCCGCAGCCCCGACCGGACGTTCGCCGACCGGCTCAGTTGCCTCGACTTGACGTTGAGCGTCAATCACTGCAGTCGAAGGTTGTTTTGCCTGCTCAGTCTATGCAGTCAAGGCAGTTCCGACGTGACGTCGAGCGTCAATCAACTTCAGTTGTCGTTGTTGGTCAGTCACAAGGATTTCAGTCCTTTCAGCAGCGGCGGGACGTCGCTTCCTCTACTGCTGCTGCTGCTCCTTTGCTTGTTGACATTGCCTGTCAAGCGTTGCCGCCACGGCAGGTCTCTCCTTTTCATGAGACTTGGCAATTGTCGGACGAGGTTCCTTCAGATGAGGAAGTTGCTGATCCTCCTCCTACTGATATTCCTTTGGGGACTTTGTCACACGGAGAGGAGCCTAAAGCTGCTCAGCCCTCTATGGACTTTAAAAAAAAATCATGCTGATTTTTAAGGATCTTTGTCCGGACCATTTTGTAACTGCTGCTCCTCGTTCGCCTTCGTCAGAGTTTACTCTAGGCCTAGCTACTTCGAAGCCATTGTTTTCTAAGCTAGTGCTCTCTCGCTCTTCTAAGAGAGCTTTACGTTGGCTAGGCGACTGGTTGATCACCAGGAGGAGTTTGGGGGAGACAGCCTTTGCTTTCCCTCCTTTTAAACGGGCTTATAGAGCGAGCGTCTGGTATGACACGGGAGAAGTTCTCGGCTTGGGAGTTCCTGCCTCTGCCCAGGGAGACTTCTCAAGCCTCATAGACTCTCCCCGTCGCCTGGCCATGAGACGCTCCAAGATTTTATGGTCGGCTTCAGAGCTAAACCATCTCCTGTTAGGAGTTTTTTCGAGCGTTTGAAGTTTTTATTTGTTGGATTGGTCCCTGGGAGCCTTAAGTAAGAAGGTCTCTCCAGCTGTCAATGTATTGCTGTACAATTATGTCATGCATGAACAAGGCTATCAGGGATGGCTCCAATGATCTGACAGCCACGTTCTCTGCAGGAACAAGGCTATCAGGGATGGCTCCAATGATCTGGCAGCCACGTTCACTGCAGGAGTACTTAAGATGTAAGTGCGCTCAATGTGTTCATTGTCAAGACAAACTTCACGATGAAGACTACCAAATCTGTCTTGGCAGCAGTAAGGGAAGGCGACTGGATGGTCTCTCTCGACCTTCAGGATGCATACTTCCACATCCCGATTCATCCAAACTTTCAACAACATCTGAGGTTTGTGGACGGGAAAGTAATGTACCAATGTCGAGCACTGTACTTCGGCCTCATTCCTGCTCCTCTTGTTTTTACAAGGCCCTTGCACAATGCAGCAAGCTTTCTACATTTTTTGAGGATTCAGAGCCTCCCTTTATTTTGACGACTGGTTAATCAGGGCGTCGTCATTATATCGCTGTCTGGAGAGCCTCTAATGGACATTAGACCTAACCAAGGAGCTAGGTCTCATAGTGAACGTAGAGAAGTCGTAACTTACAGTACCCCATCCCAGACTACTCTTTATTTGGGAATGGAGATACAGTGTCTGATTTTTCGGGCCTTTTTCGTCTCCCACAAGAATGGAACAAGCTCTGTTAAAAGTCCTTCACTTGCAAGAGAAAAACAGTTGCTCTGTAAGAGTTTGAACTAGCCTCGTGGGAACTCTTTCATCGCTGGAGTAGTTTATCTCTCTGGGGAGACTCAACCTATGCCCTCTCCAAATTCACCTAAACCATTGGAACAAGGAGAAGGGCTTAGAGAGTATCTCTTTCCCAATCTCCAACTCAGTCTAGACTTGTCTGACTTGGTGGGACAGCAACATCAGACTTCGAGAAGGTCTTTCTCTTGCGATCAAGAACCCAAACCATGTGTTGTATTCAGATGCATCGGATTTGGGTTAGGGAGCTCCACTGGACAGTCTGGAATGCTCGGGTCTTTGATCCACGGATCAGAAGGAACTCCATTTAAGGCAAGTAACATCTCTCCTTTGGCAAGATTTGTGCAAGGAAAAATGAATGTCTTGGCGGACGGCCTCAGCAGAAGAGGACAAGTCATCTCCATGGAGTGGACGTTGCATAAGACTGTGTGCGAGAAGCTATGGATGACATGGGGTCAACCCACCATAGATCTTTTTGCGACTTCTCTGACAAAGAGGCTCTCGACTTACTGCTTTCCAGTTCCAGATCCAGAGGCAGCCCACATAGACGCTTTCCTGCTGGACTGGTCTCACCTGGACGTTTATGCCTTTCCACCTTTCAAGATCCTAAACAAGGTGCTGCAGAAGTTCACCTCTCACAAAGGGACCAGGTTGACATTGGTTGCTCCACTCTGGCCCGCGAGAGAGTGGTTCACAGAGGTACTTCAATGGCTGGTAGACGTTCCAAGGAGTCTGCCTTTAAGGATGGATCTCTTACGGCAGCCCCTCGTAAGGAGTCTTCATCAAAGCCTCCCCGCGCTTCGTCTGACTGCCTTCAGACTATCGAAAGACTCGCAAGCGCTCGAGGATTTTCGAAGGAGGCAGCCAGAGCAATTGCGAGGGCTAGGAGAGCATCTACCATCAAGGTCTACCAGTCGAAGTGGGAGGTCTTTAGATACTGGTGCAAGTCATCATCCATTTCCTCTTCCAGTACCTCTGTAGCCCAAATTGCAGACTTTCTCCTGCATCTGAGAAATGTTCGCTCCCTCTCTGCTCCCACTATTAAGGGCTACAGGAGCATGGTGGCTTCTGTGTTCAGACATAGAGGCTTAGATCTGTCCAATAATAAAGATCTCCAAGATCTCCTTAAGTCCTTCGAGACCTCTAAGGAGCGTCGTATGGCAACTCCTGGATGGAACTTAGACGTGGTCCTAAGGTTCCTAATGTCAGACAGGTTTGAGCCATTACATTCAGCCTCCGTGAAGGATCTCACCCTCAAGACGCTTTTCTTAGTGTGCTTGGCTTCGGCTAAAAGGGTCAGTGAGATCCATGCCTTTAGTAAAAACATCGGCTTTTCTACAGATAAAGCCACATGTTCGCTTCAGCTTGGTTTCTTGGCCAAAAATGAACTGCCTTCTCGTCCTTGGCCTAAATCTTTTGATATACCTTGCCTATCAGAGATCGTAGGCAACGGGCTTGAAAGAGTTCTGTGCCCAGTTAGAGCTCTTAAGTTTTATTTAGCTCGTACCAGATCCTTACGAGGTGGATGTGAGGCCTTATGGTGCTCAGTTAAGAAGCCCTCATTGCCTATGTCTAAAAATGCTTTATCGTATTTTATTAGATTTTTAATCCGAGAGGCTCATTCTCACTTAAGTGAAAAAGATCGTTGTTTACTTAAGGTCAAGGCGCACGAAGTAAGAGCGATAGCAACTTCCGTGGCCTTTAAGCAAAACAGATCTCTGCGAAGTATTATGGACGCGACCTTTTGGAGGAGCAAGTCGGTGTTCGCTTCATTTTACTTAAAAGACGTCCAGACTCTTTATGAGGACTGCTACACACTGGGTCCATTCGTTGCAGCGAGTGCAGTAGTGGGTGAGGGTTCTACCACTACATTCCCTTAATTCCAATATCCTTTTAATCTTCTCTTGAAATGTTTTTAATCTTGTTTTGGGTTGTACGGAAGGCTGAGAAGCCTTTCGCATTCTTTTTGATTTGGCGGGTGGTCAAATGTCGTTTCTTGAGAGCGCCCAGATTAAGGGTTTTGACGAGGTCCTGTTGTATGGGTGGTCGCCCTGGATATAACAGCTCCTGGGAGTCTTTCAGCATCCTGAGAGGATGGCTGGGCTTCGTGAGGAAAGCGGACTAATAAGGCAGAGTAATCCTCAGAGTCAGCTTCCTTACCAGGTACCTATATTTAATTGGGTTTTGTTATGATATAATTGTCAAAAACTCTAAGCATATACGCCTTTATTGTATTAATACTGGTCTCTACCCACCACCATGGGTGTGAATCAGCTATTATATATTCACCGGCTAAGTTTAATATTTAAAAATGATATTTTGATTATAAAATAAATTTTTGAATATACTTACCCGGTGAATATATAAATTAAAGGCCCTCCCTTCCTCCCCGATAGAGACCTAGGGGAGTGAGAAGAACTGGAGCTGTTTACAAGTATATGCGGTATCTGGCCGATAGTCGGCGCTGGTGGGCACACCCGCAACCTTCATGGCGATCGCTCGCGAGTTTTTGGAATCTGTCGAGCCGTCGGAGACGTCAGCTATTATATATTCACATTTTTTTTCGTGTGGGAAGAGCCCTAAAACTAAAAATATAGATTTTAAATATGGCACTATTGTAGAGAGAACAGAAGACGTTTTCATTACAGCAAGCAATGTAATTATAGAAGTAAATATGCAAGCAATTTTCCTCCCAGAGAATGACGTCACTAGCATAAAGAGCGACCTGTCAAGGTTTGCTGCTTCAATAAATAAAATGCATAGACGACATTTTCCTTTTAATACAGAGAGTTCGCTTGCACCAACACTAAGTGTTGCAGAAATGCTATCATACGACTTGCAAAATAAGACTGACGAGGCAGAAGCTCTGGCTCGCGACCTACTGATGTGGACTGTGCGACACACTAACCTTGAAAGACGTAACCCGTTTATTTTTGCTGCACAAAACATCTTAGGATGTGTTGAAAGTTTAGGCTTAGGAATTTCAAATCGTCTTGAAATCAGTAACCAAAATAAGAAAATTGAGTTTTAGAACATGAAAACAAACTAGTTTTATCAGAACTAATGAATCAATTAACATCAATTGATCAAATAATGAGTTTGGTGAACGAACATTCTGGTAATATCAGTCAGATTATGGAAGTACAAGACTTGCGGGCAACATTAATGTATTATAATTCAAAAATAAGTCATATCCATACTAAAATTTCACATTTTATTGAAAAATCAAAAGACTATGTGGAAGCTATTACGTTAGCAACTAAGGGTGTTTTATCACCGCATCTTTTGCCAATTAAAGACCTAACGTTAATTTTGGAGAACGGATGGGAGAAAATAGGTTATGTTCCTTTGTTAAACGCCCATAGGTTAGAATTTTATAATAGCTTAATATCAGTAAGCGTTGAAAATTACAGGATCATGATTACAATTCCCTTTGCTTCTTCTGATGCCTTGCATTCATACAAAATATCACCATTCCCAACTTTCATGACGAATAACACAAGTCCAGTAATATCCAGTTTGACTGGACACGTATTGATTTCCCCTGATAAGGAAACATATATGGTCATTAGAGACTTAGATAAATTAACTCACTGTTCAGAAGAAATGAATAATAAAGTATATACAGCTGACTCCTTTGAATTCCATCATATATGAATGGATTCATGCGAGTTAGGTATAGTGCTAAACGGTTCTCTCCATACATATGAAGATTGTCTGAAAAAACTTTATCCTTTTGACGATAGTAAGTTCAATTACAGATTGAACAACGG
>NC_090733.1:100368049-100389090 GCF_036898095.1 Palaemon carinicauda | reverse complement strand
ATCTAAATGCTAGACCAGTAATATCAACCTCTTGTTCTGTATGCACTTAATCATGACCCTGTCACGTGATATGTTAATTGTTTACCACCAATCTGGGGTAATTATCTTATTCTCAAGTTTATATATTTACTTATTAGTCGTATGACAAGGAAAGTAAGCTCTTCAAATATTTCCTAGGAACAAGGTTTATTATCTCCCAATTGCTTTGTTTCTTTTACCATCTTCCATAGTCAATAAACCATATCAATTAGTTAACCCTTAGTTACAATATAAAATTAGAAAATTTTGCTCTAAAAAAATAGTTTTATTAATTATAGACAAATTCATTACTTTTCACAATTTCTTACCCAACTAAAAAAATTATATAGGCTCACCATGACAACACAGAACAAAAATATCTTTTGAAATGTATCAGCCTTTATGGAAAAAAAGAAAAAGGAAAAAAAATCTTGGAAATGGTATATCACTGAAAATTGGTAGAGCTACCGAAATATTTTAACGTGCTACTGCTAGTTTTAAGTATTCTCAAATTCCCATAATTTTAAACATTATCAAATTCCCCCCACCCCCACCCCCCACCCGGCCACCCCATCCTCTGCCAATATAAAATAAGTTTAGGATTTGATATCTGGTTGGATTTATGAATCTGATCGAGACGGAAGAAATTAATCAAGAATGCAGGAAAATTGAAAAAGACTTAAGTGCAGCTACGGGGTAAAGGAACTCCACTCACACTTAAAGTCATGCTTACTGGATAAAATTAGCTTAAATTTTCGAAAATTTTATTCAAGAAATTTGGGCGCACGGAAGCTATTCTGCGTGGAAGTTCAACCCTTTAAGTGAAAAAAAATCTAAATCTCAACTCTTCAAATACCAATAACCCTCTTACCTAATATCTTTTAATTTCCCTTTGGACCAATCTAAGCCTATTCCTTTGAATTCTCCCTTTCATAGCTTTTGTATTCATGTTTATCAAAGTGATACAGACTTCCACCTTTTATAAATCAAAGAATTAATATTTAACTGTAGACTATGTAACTATCTAGGTTGTGGCATTCACCACATGCAATCTATCTTTGCCTAGATAAAACTTAAAACCAGCAGAAAATTCGTATTGTAAATACGTATACCATATCAAACATTATAATTCCATGAATTATCAATGACAAAGCAGTTACAGGATTTATGATAACTTGTTATATTAAACAATGTTTTACTTTAAACAAGGTTTTAGGATACATTTTATGTGACAATTAAGTTTATCGTAAAACAAAACAAATTTACAATGAATTGGTATGCCATTCTGACAATTGTCGAAATCCTTAGGAAATATCTATTGTACAAAAACACATTGAAAAATTAAACCCTTCAAAGCTTCACTGAAAATTGTGTAAAATTCCTCATTGGAAAACGTACATTTTGGAGAGAGAGAGAGAGAGAGAGAGAGAGAGAGAGAGAGAGAGAGAGAGAGAGAGAGAGAGACTTGATATTCACTTTTTTATAACTTCTACTAACATTTCTTTTATGAATGAATGTAACAATTATTCAGTTTAGAACATTTAAACAGGTTAACTTTAGGATAGCTGACAATATGATACCAATATCTACACCAAATTTAAAAGTTATTTTAATAGTTTCATTATGAAGGTATGGATTTTGCCAGGTTGTAATCTGGTTCATAAGGGTTATGGTTTTACATAGTTTCTTACGGCAATAAGCTATTTTCTTGCTAAAATTTAAAATTAAATACCCAAGCTTCGCTATAGAACTTGCCCACTTCTCGTGTACTGCAAAACAAAACCTCTAAATATAATGCTTAGTTAAGCAGAACTATTTTTGTTGCTTGGAAATAAGAATATTTCCTTCAGAAATAAAGTTGTGAATTGAATAGTTACTAGACTTCCAGTCAACACAGGAGGAAGACTACCCAAGTCAAATATTGAACATTAATATTCCTTGTTACCGCACCACTTACTAGTGACATGCAAACCCAGCCTTAGTGTATATCAATTTACCAAATATGACATTTACAGAGCATTTGGTGGACATGGGAAAAATAAACTAATTACAAATTTCAAGATAGGCAATGCTGAATTTACCGAAACATGTCAGTACCTTGATGTATTTTAGAATATTTTCAAGCTTTATTCTAAACTCTTCGAGCATTTGTATATTCTAATACTTCGTGGATAGCAATTTGTTGGCGGATCTATCATTAGTTTTGTTGTCAAGGAAAGTTATTTTCAAGGTTATCAATTCCCTTATTAAGTAGCATCCTAAAAGCATTTTGAGAAGAAATTTCCAAGTAGCTATGCGAGTGTAATTAAAAGAGACATTTGTTAATTATTCATGTAGAAAATTATTTTGGAGGGTTTTATTAAATGATCTACATTCAGAATCGGTTTTTGACTAGTAGTAGTGACATGTTGCAAGCCTGTAAATAAACAACAAAATTTGTAAAATCTCACAGTGGTCCTATACTGATTGTGGGCTTTGGTGTGCTAAACTCAAATCATAAGTTCTGTGACCACCATTGTCATATCGACCTAGAAATACTATCGAGAGCCCTGTATGATTATGACCAAGCAATTGTCTGGATAAGCAGTGATATGTCTATGTATAAGGTATTTAAGGTATCAAAAAAAAAAAACTCAATATTCCCATGATTGCTAATCTAATCTTGTAATGCATATGTTGTGTAAATATATTTGTTTGAATATACAAAACATGTAGCATCTTTTTGTAAATAGCTTAAACACTGTTTTGTTTCCTGTACTTCTCTTGTAAAACAATTAAGAAGAATCTTATTTTTTCAATAAGGCGTCGAAACATACCATTATTCTAGTTTAAGGGTGGTGGGAGATGAGTGTAAAAAATTACAAAAAACTATCCGGAAAATGTTTCGTATACAAAGCAAGCCCAAAATTGTGGAATTGGCATCTGCGAATGTATGAAATATTTTGATATTTGAAGTTAAGGTGAAGTTTTTACCATTAGTTTTGGTTTTTTTTCATGGCTATTATTGACAGTCAGATGACAAAGACTAAAAAAAATTCAAATGCTATTCAGCACAATTTGATTAAACTAATCTAACTAGCCGGTGACAATCCAGCTTACTACCAAACAAAAACTGGTCACTAACATCATCATCTTTCAAATGACTCAAAAGTTGATTGGAAATATTGGTAACGACTAGATCTCTAAAGGGCCTTCTAAATGCCTATTTGGATATCTACTGGGCCTTATCAGAAAACCGCAACCCCAAATACAGTATCCATTGCTCAAATTGCTGCCTCACTATTAAAAGTCATTTAAGATGAAAGAAATTACTAGATCTTAATCGTGTGAAATGGAATAGAATGTAATTTAATGTATGAAAGTCGAACTAACTTAATTCATATCATAATTCATGGAGATGCTGTTCTATTTATAACCCTTGTACACACACGATCCTTTTTGTATTGATTATACAAAGTATGAGAAAAGTTCCCTGAATAAGAATCGGGCAGAAAAAAGTTATGCTAGAGAAATAGTAAAATTTTTGTCCCATAGTCGGTGTAATATCAGTTTAGGAGATATTTGCTTGAACAGATGAAACTATATTTGATCCATGCACTATTTCACAATTTTAAAAAATTCAGACAAAAAGAAAATAAAGAACTTTTTAAGAGATATAACGAAACGTGATAAACATGTAAAATTTGCTTGGAATTAGGTGACAGATTTCAAGGGAACAGATGCATTGGTATAGCAATAAGTTGTAAATGTAAAAAAGCTGTAAACTAAACATTTTTTTTTCACGTTAACGAGCTACACTGTTTACTAGTAAATCATACAATTTGATATCTTGTTCATAGTAGTAAACAATTTGACAAAAATACAATTTGGAAATATGTTTCCAGTAGTCTTGAGGAAATTAAACTTTTACTCAATTTTGAATATAAGGATAAGCAAAGACCTAGGAAGAAAATTTCTCAGCTGAACTAAAGTTTGATAGTCTGTTCAATTTCCTCATTTCACAAAGAAATGAACAATAATATATGAAGTGAGATTGTAAGTCAGACTCAAGTTTGCGAAATGAGTGAATTACAAAGTTGCTCACAGAAAAATTAAGTTTCTTTTACCAACTGAGCAGAATTTTATTCTAAATGGTATAAGGGTTCAAATTATCAAGCTCCAATAAGTTTACCCTTGCTAAAGAATTTAGTCAAAAGCCACAACATATCAATATGCTTTCAATGATAAATATACTTTTAAGATTAACACTATCATTAACACTATATGGTTTTGCTTATTTGTTGTTTTCTACGATACACATTTTCAAGCGTTGAAACAAAAATGGGACTTGGTAAAAGAAAGACCAACACGGGAAGACCGGGAAGACCGGAAAGACCAGTTTTGTAGTTAAATGGACAACACTTTAGTGTTGGTTTTACTTGATTTGGACTATGTGTTTGTGCTTTTTTATTGGTTTAGATTGGCAATTGGCATATTAGATGAGTTTGAAGGGGAAATGGTTGCTGAGATTTTTCATAATAATTATGCTATACATAAGTATGTGCTTTATAAAACAAACACTTTTGTAAATTTTTAAAATCTTTATTCAAACAATCATATATTTAAACTATATA
The DNA here is from genome assembly GCF_036898095.1 of Palaemon carinicauda. Classification (NCBI taxonomy): domain Eukaryota; kingdom Metazoa; phylum Arthropoda; class Malacostraca; order Decapoda; family Palaemonidae; genus Palaemon; species Palaemon carinicauda. Next base: position 100,384,459 of record NC_090733.1, on the reverse strand, counting down.
CTTATAATTATATCAGTTATATTCATGTAATAATAATTTAACATATTAAGTACATATAAATATGTAGAGAATATATACATTGTGATATACATAGATTTACATGATACATTAAACATCCATAGCATTGCAAAATCAAAATCTTAACTCAACTCCTGCCTGACACCGCATGACAAGAAAAAGATAAGAAATTGTTTTTTACCTAAAAATGTTTACTCAATGTACAATGGTGGTTAACACTTTTTAACTTCGCTCCTGTCTGACACCGCATGACAGGATGAAAATAAGAACGTCAATGTTTACGCAAATTATCAAGACAGATCAGCTTCTTATCTTGACCCTCGTCTGACACAGCATGACAAGTTATAGATAATAAGTTACAATTTTTGTTTCACTTAGTACCTCAGTCCCTGTCTGACACCGCATGACAGGTTTAAGATAAGAAGTGGAACTTTAACCTTAGTAAATGCAAAACTAGCAATTAGAAATCAAGTACCCTTTTAGTTTTTCTTTTCCTCTTTTTGTTACATGTATCACTACATACCCAACTAGCCAAATCAATATCATCAGTGTTTTCAATATTCTTACATCTATAATGAAACTATGTCAAACATCTTGTACAACTTAACAAATTATCAAAACATTCAGGTAATGAGCAACAAAATAGTTAAATTTTGGCTGAGAAAATACACAATTCTTTTGCAGTACCTGCACAATCAGTCCATGAAATATTTAACAAATTTTATGGTTGCTCCTGTAGACTATCTCTAGTACTTCAGATAATTTGGTTATAACCATATTAAAAGAAATAACTGGTCATTTGATGTAAATATATTAATCTAGTTTCCATTTTTGTTTCTTATGTTGATGATCAACAATTTTGCTTGTCCTAATGGAACTGTATGGTTAAGAAAAGGAATGACTGAAGCAAGATTAATTTACAAAATTGATATCCATTATCATGTTGACCAAGACCAAAGGATTTATTCTATATAAAGCATAAAGTTGGCATCTTATTAATACTAAAAGATAATCTCTGTATACGAGGATATTCCTCCAAGGTTGAAACATATAGTGCTTCATCTGACTTTGATTCAAAACAACGACAATCTAATGTTTGGGGTATTTCTCTCTCTTGAGGAACTCTTCATGACATTTCTTCCAAAGTAGTTAATGGGCTATCTGTTGATGACCTTCATGTTTTCAGTACCCCTTCGTTGTAGGTCTCCTATGTCTGAAATGTAATACGAGTCAATGTCTTACAAGATCCTCTTTACAGACGCAGTATACTCTGCTCTTGGTTATAGACAGCATATACTAATAATATAGAAGGTAGACTGAGGTGGTGTGGTCATGTCATGAGAAGAGATGAACAGTATATTGGAAGGAGAGTGATGGAAATGGAGGTACGGGGAACGAGAAGGAGAGGGAGACCAAAGCAAAGGTGGATGGACTGTATCAAGGATGACCTTCGATCAAAGGTGATGAATTGTGGGACAGAGATAGATGGAGAAAGCTGGCCAGATACATCGACCCCACATAGAAGTGGGAAAAGATGCAGAAAAAGAATAAGTAGTAGATATGCAGGATTAGTATGTAACCTATATTATATGACAAAAGTAAAGAGGATCAGACACTCTGTGTTTACATCAATATGCTATGCTACAGTAATTGGAAATGAGAAATAACGAATTTTTTAGTATATCCTAAAATATTAGATGCAAGATTAAAATGTAGCCTACAGAGTATAAAAAATGTGTACACTTCAAAGTGTAGGTATTTACATGATATATTACAGGGTACAGGGAATACTTTAATATACAAGTACTCTAGTATCTATAATCATTAACATTTAATCTAATTCGTAAACTTCACTGTTCTATACTGATCACTGACTCACCTCTCTGCTAATCAACAGACAATAGTGTGTGAACTGTGTTTATTTCATTGACCTACTGTACTGCAATTCATTGAAAAGCACAATTTGATCCACTGAATAATCAGTGATATCTTACCCAATAGGCTAAACTGTGCTACCTAACTACATTTAATTCCTCTACATACTTTAAAGGACTGTCTGTAGTACCCTAACTTGCTATTGATTTTACAATCCCATCTTAACCAATTAACTAACATTTCTTACAATAACCCATCAACTAATACCTCATGAGTGTAGCCCAACTTAAAACCGCAGATTCAAATGTCAATTATTAATCCAAATACTAATATTTCCCGATGTAATCCCTTATTAACTAAGTTTATGCATCGATTCATTGACTAACCTTCATCACCTTAAAACTGACTTTTTTTAATATGCTTAGTAGCCAGTCTGGTATGTTTGAAGATTTCAGTGTATTTTATAAAATTCCATGATCTAAGCTACCTTCATTGCATCCTAAAATCACAAAACTACAATACTGTTTGTGATAGCAGCTTTAAAGGTTTGTACCACTTGAGATGAGTATAATATCCAATGAAACCACAAAAATGCAAGATAAAAAGTGAGGTTCTATAAAGGTTTGGAAATCACTTATAAAATTATGTATTAACGTTGGAATATTTATCAATTTTCAAAACCTTAATATGAATAGATAAAGAAAATGTCCCATAAATACACAAAAGAGTATGATTTTAGTGATAAAGTATATTTCATTCAAATTTAGAGTGAAAACAATTCCTTGAGAAAAAGGCAGCTACGGTTCCATGTTAAGATGTACGCTACAAGTATCTGGAGTCCATTACTATTTAAGTATTACTAAGAAGATATAATATTGAGCAAATAGCATGAATATTACTAGTTTCATATAATGCAATATCATCATATCTAGAACAAAAAAGAATTTTCCTTTGTTAAAATTCAGTTCCATGAATATATCCATTCTTTGTAGGGTCCTATTTAGATTTTTCTCAAACATTTTTACTTTCGTCCAAAGAATATATTATCCTAAAGTTAATAGTTCACTACATTAAATCCTCATTCAATTATTTAACTTGTTGAATGTTATTCCACTGACTATCAAAAGTTATTCTACTCATTAGCCCAATGAATTCCAATTACTCCATTAATAATTAACGTATCCTTAGTTATTTCTCAGAATAACTGGTTTAATGTTACGCCAGTGTCTGGAATCTCCTAACACAATACAGTACAGTGAATAACATACCTTAATTCAGCAAATAAGCATCCTAACTTGATAACAGTGATTAACATGCAGTATTCTAATTCAATAAATAACCGCTTAATTTAACACTAAAAAATCTCTCCAAAACTATCTCTTGTTAGATTTCCTATTATGTTATTAGCACAAAATGCTTTATCAATAGGCTAAAGATATTACAGAGTTTGATAACTCAAATGTTTAAGCTGCCTGTGTGAATAAATTATCAAACCTCCTTTATTACGAGACCCACTGGCAATGGCTCTAGTCGAATCTTTTGTCCCATGAACACTTTCTTGCATTCCTTATGCTAATCTGGCGATATGACCACTCCTGATCTGTGTCAACAGTAGAGCTATCAACTTTAAATCATCATGATACACACTAGATTTTTAAATGGCCCAAAAGAAACTAAAGGCCATAACGGCAATTTTGACTTTCTTAACCAAAACAAGTTTCCAAAGGAAGCAAGTTTAATCACCATGGGGGGATTGTTTTGTGGCCTACAAAAAAATGATGCATCATGAATAAATGAAGGACTTGCTAGTCACACTATCCTATGGGATGATAAGTACAGAGACTTTCTGAATAAAAACAAATCACACTACCACAGCCTCCTTATATGTTGTAATTTTCGTACATCCAATTATCATCCAAATAAAAATAGAACCCAAGACAAATTTAAAACTTTATCCCAAACAAAAACAAAAAAAATCCCATTTTACTTCATTCTACAGACTAACTTTACCTTAATCTATTGAATTGACAATCATCCCACCAACTTTAACATTCAACCAAATATACCTAAAATTATATTTTCATAATAAAATAAATTTTTGAACATACTTACCCGGTAGTTATATATATAGCTTACGTCCCTGACGTCACGGCAGAAATTTCAAAACTCGCGCCAATCACCGATTGGGTAGCCAGGTGTACTACCTGCGCGCCCCTAGCAAGGTACCTGGAACCTCAGATCTTCCATGCCCATAGTCTCTAGAGGGGAGGAGGGTGGGAATTAAATTATGTATAACTTCTGGATAAGTATGTTCAAAAATTTATTTTATTATGAAAATATAATTTTTAAACATCTGACTTAGCTGGTAGTTATACATATAGCTGATTGACACCTTTGGTGGAGGGACAGAGACGGCCAATATTGTTGGAATTCTACTTAAGAGTTAATAAAAACAAGCTTAAGGGTTCGTACCTTATAAGGAAGCTGACTTCAATAATTCTCCGCCTCCTTATGTCCGCTTTCCTTATGAGATCCAACGATCCTCCTAGGGAGCTGAAGACCTCTAGGAGCTGTCAAACCGGTGTACGTACCTCTATGTTACAGGACCTCCTCCAATACACAGTTCTCGGCGCTCTCAAGGAACAAATTGACACCCTGACTAAAATCAATGATTGCGGAAGACTGTCGCAATCTCCACAAACAACCATAAAAACACATTAAAAGTTCCAAGAGAAGAAAAAGGTATTAGGATTATGGGAATGTAGTAGTGGATCCTTCCCCCACTACTGCACTCGCTGCTACGAATGGTCCCAGAGTGTAGCAGTCCTCATAAAGAGTCTGGACACGTTTCAAATAGTGTGAAACAAACACAGATTTACCCCTCCAAAAGGTTGTGTCAATAATGCTCTGCTACAATATATTCTGCTTGAAGGCCATTGAAGTTGCTACAGCTCTAACTTCATGTGTTTTGACATTTAAAAGCTTTAGGTCTGCCTCATTGCAATGTGCATGAGCCTCTCTTATTAAAAGTCTGATGAAGAATGAAAGGGCATTCTTTGATATCTGTAACGAGGGCTTCTTGACCAAGCACCAAAGAGCTTCCGACTTGCTTCGCACCTCTTTCGTTCTGTCCAGGTAGAACTTCAGGGCTCTTACTGGGCACAGGACTCTTTCCAACTCCTCGCCAACCACATCCGAAAGATTCGGAATCTCAAAAGCCTTGGGCCAAGGTTGAGAAGGGTGTTCATTCTTGGCGAGAAAGCCTAACTGCAATGAGCAGATAGCTTTGTTATCTCGAAAGCCCACGTTTTTTACTAAACGCATGGATTTCACCGACTCTTTTAGCTGTCGCTAGACTAACCAAAAATCGAGTTTTTATCGTGAGGTCCTTAAAAGAAGTTGAATGCAAGGGCTCAAGATTCCAAGCTGGTGAATCCTGGTGCCGTTGCTTTGAAGTTTCAAACGATTTGAGAAGTTCCTGTAGATCTTAATCATTCGAAAGGTTCAAGTTTCTGTGTTTTAATACAGTCGTTAACATACTCCTGTATCCCTTGATGGTAGAGGATGAAAAATTGCGCTTCCTTCAAAGGTATAACAGGAAGTCAGAAATCTGAGCTATAGAGGTACTGAATGAGAAAACAGAGTTGACTCTGCACCATTCTCTAAAAACCTCCCCCTTGGATTGATAAACCCTGATGGTCGAAGTCTTTCTTGCTCTTGCAATAGCCCTAGCTGCCTCCTTTTAAAAGCCTCTAGCTCTTGTGAGTTTTGCGATAGTCTGAAGGCAGTTAGATGAAGATTTTGGAGACTGATGGTACCTTTCAAAGTGGGGTTGTGTGAGTAAATCTACTCTTAATGGAAAGCTTCTTGGAGTGTCCACCATCCATTCCAGTACCTCTGTGAACCATTCCCTTGAGGGCCAAAAGGGGGCCACTAGAGTTATTCTGGTCCCTTCGTGTGACACAAACTTTTGTATTACTTTGTAAAGGATTTTGAACGGTGGAAAAGCGTACACGTCCAGATTGGACCAGTCTAACAGGAAAGCATCTATGTGGACTGCATCAAGATCTGGCACTGGGAGCAATAAGTCTCTAGCCTCTTTGTCTTTGAGGTCGCGAATGTGTGTGATACTGCCACATACATCCATGTGGTAAATGTAATGGAGGGTGACAATTTAAACCAGTAGGTTCTTAAAAATCCCGTATAATGAAGACAAACGGACATGAATGTGACAAGCAGCGGGGAACAGGCCCATGCTTGTCGATACAGTGACCACTGAACAACGACTGACTACTATATGCACATGGCGGAAAGAAAAGCAGTGTTGACACATATAATTATAATGTTGCCACGATGCATAATGAAAAAGTGGTCTTACAGTATATGTAATGGGAAAAGATAAATGGAAATAAATATCATTCTTCTACAAAATAATAATAAAGCAAATGTACATAAATGTTCATAACTGTACGTAATGTAAATATTATACGGCATAATATTAGATATCTATACACCTCCCTCCCCCTTTACGCTCGTAGCAGTGTCTCGAGCGGAACGGTAATTTCTCTGAGCTAGTCAAGGTGAATGACGAGGGATATTGGAGGGTTCGGATGATGGCTCTCTTTCCTGGCCAGAACAAGGGGACACAGGGTCTTGGGGAGAGGTGTCATCACTTATATTAGCCACTGGGCGTTAATGTCGTCGGTTTCGAAACCATACACGACCACTTGGAAGGCGTACTTCATACTCTCTGGCCATTCCGCGGCCCATCACGGTACCAATCTTGTCCCATCGAAGTGTCGTTGTGTCCTGTATCCCAACTCGTTGGCCGATGGTGAGATTGGGTAGAAGGCGGGCATGAGAGTTGTAAAGGCTCACGGCGTGGTCGGTTTGGGCAGCAGTGCGGCGGTCGTAATCTTCGGTCTTAGTTTGCCACTCCTCTTTGAATGATCTGGGGTGGGCTGGAACACAAGTGCGGAGAGGATGGCCATAGAGAATCTGCGCAGGGGAGCGTCCAGCAGGAATCGGTGTATTCCGAAGCTCCATCAGTCCTCTATCAAAGGCTTCACAATCTATGTTCCCGGATGGGGTGGTCTTGAGGATAAGGTGTTTCACAGCTTTCACGGCAGCTTCTGCGTGTCCATTAGACTGAGGGTAATGTGGAGATGTGATGATGTGATGAATTCCCCAGCGGTCAGCAAATTGCTTGAAGTCGTGGCTGGAAAATGCGGGTCCTCCATCAGTTCGTAAGCGGAGTGGAACACCAACCTCGCGGAAGAAAACACAGAACATTCTTGTAACTCTGGCTGTAGTTGTGTCACATCCACGGGGAACAACCACAGGCCAGCCTGAAAGTCTATCAACAATAACAAGGAAGGATTTTCCTGCTACGTGGAAGAAGTCAGCCGACACACTTTCAAAGGGCCGGGATGGGTGGTCGTCACACATGTAAGGTTCCTGTTGCTGACTAGGGCGAAGCTGTTGGCAGGCCTCACAGCTTTCTACTTTACTCTTAATATCTGCATTGATGCCTGGCCAGAATACTGTCTCCATTGCACGACGTCGAGTAGCTTCAATCCCTCGGTGGCTGTCGTGGAGTCGATCCAAGGTGCGTCGACGGAGGGCTGCAGGGATGACGATCCGGGGTCCATACAACACCAACTCTCCATCCGCGTAAAGGTTGTCCCGCAGCTTCCAATACGGGAGGGCGGAAGCGTGGAGATCATAGCGGTTGGTGGGAAAGCCATTGGATACGTAATGAACGAGACGATTGTAATCTTGATCCTGAGATGCGGCCATGCGGATCTCCTGTAGAGACTTATCCTCTTCGATGATGGGTCCTGTTGCCTGGACGTCAGTAAAAGTGGCGGTGCTGGCAACGATACGCCTGACATGTGCAGTCGAAGTAGTGCATTCTTCTTCATCTTCAGGTGTGGGGCGAATGGTTGGGGAGCGAGACAGGGCATCTGGTATGCAAAGTTGCTTCCCTGCCCGCCATACTGCAGTGAAGATGTAGGGGGCCAGTTTCATCTTGAGACGTTGAAGGCGTGGATTCTCAATAGCATCCAGAGTGTAGTGATTGAGAATCGGTATCAAGGGACGATGATCAGTCATTAAGGTGAAATGCTGAAGTCCGGACAAGTAGAGGCGGCACTTAGCTATAGCCCAAGTGACTGCAAGTAGCTCCAGCTCTATGGTGGCGTAACGAGTCTCAGTATCCGTAAGGAAACGAGAGCCACACTGGACGAGACGCATCTGACCTCGGCCGTTATCTTGAAGCAGGACATAGCCGAGACCATATAAGCGTTAGGCATCTGTTTGTAGAACTACAGTCGAGGCAGGATTGAAGGGTGCTAGGACAGGAGGTGAAGTCAGAGCTGTCTTGACTTTCTTAAATGCTCGCTAATGGTCGGGCGTCCAGACAAATGAACGTTTGGGGCTCATAAGTGGGCGTAGGGGCTGTGCTGCTGCTGCGATGTCTGGAGTGAAGTCGGCAAGTTGATTGACAAGACCCATAAACGACCTGACATCTGTCATGTTAGATGGTGTAGGAAAGTCCTGTATAGCTGATACCTTGTCAGGGTCTGCTGCAATACCATCGGATGATAAGACATAACCGCAAAAGTTAACTGTAGGGGCGGCTACAGTGAACTTGTCCTTGTTGAGGGTGATGCCATATTGACGGCATCTGGTCAGCATCTGGTGCACGTGTTGTAGGTGGGAAGGGAGATCCTCGTCGGAAAGGAGGATATCATCTACAACCTTCACACAGTTGGGAACACCTTGTAGTGCCATATCTCCACGGAGGCAGTATGCATCACCTGTTGCTGAAAATCCCATAGGCCCACGACAGTGCTGGAATCTTCCGTATGGAGTTATAAATGTAGTCAGTTGGCGGTCCTCTTCTGCCAACTCCATTTGCCAATAGCCATGCAGGGCATTCGCTGTGGTGAAGTACTTCGCAGTAGGAGAGATGTTGCGGACAGCATCATGGGGCGTTGGTGATGGGTGTGTAGGGCGAGCTACTTGAGAATTTAGATGGGTGTGATCCACAGTGATGCGCACACCTTTGTCCTTCGATACCAAGAACCTGGAATGGCACCATTCAGAGGGTTTGTCGCCTGCTGGTCTGATGATTCCTTGTTGCACCAAGGAGTCAAGTTCTTCTTTCACTTGATCTCTGAGAGCAAATGGAATGGGCCTGGGCGTATGGACAGCGAAGGGTGTAGCACCAGGTTTCAGGTGAATCCTCATTGGAGGGCCTGCCATTTTCTTTAGTGACTGGGGTTGTAGATCCTTCTTGGATATGAGGACGTCGCTGAAGTGCCGAAGAAAATAGTCCTTAATAGCTGCGGGTGACGTCATGGCGGAGGCAGGAAACTGAGCGCATCTGCTGACATGTGTTACCTTGAAGATAGGCTTCGGGAAGTCCGGTGACACTATGGCAAGGGCTCGGCAATGTTCGCGAGAGAGGAGGGGAGTCTGGATATCCTCATGGACATGTATGGTTGCTGAGCAAGACTTGTTGCCAAGACGAAGTTTTGCCTGGAAGTATCCTACAGCCGGTGTCATGGGGGATCCATCTGCTGTCACAATGTCTGTCATGGGTGGAGGTTCAAGGCTTGTCCAAGGTATGCCGAGTGCATCCAAATGTATGGTGCCAATCACTGTGATGTCTGCTCCCGTATCGGGGATTAGCTGGATATGTGATGATATATCGCCAAATGACAGAGAGACAGTGACTGGTGTGGGGGACTCACTACCCGAGTTATCACCCACAAAACAGCAGCTGGTGTTTGACTTAGTAGTAGGAGGTGAAGCTGTATATCCCATCTGACTTTTCTTAGTAGACATACACATCTTCTCAAAATGTCCCTGTTTCTTGCAGTTATTGCACTGAGCTTCCTTAGCAGGGCATTTCTGAGTGCGGGGCCAATGACCTGTTCATCCACAGTTATTGCATGATGCACCAGTGGCTGGGCATTGTCCGGAATCATGTTTGCGAGAGCAATATTGACAAGGGTCACTGTTATGAGACTGGTGAGAATGTTGATCAGGAGATCGATGAGAAGTCCTCTTCTGTAAACGCTGGTTCTTCTTGTATGTAGATATGGCGTTGACTTGGCTAGGGGAAGATGCAATGGCTGATGCAGTTGCACATGTAGATTCGTAGGAGCGGCAGCATATCACAAACTCTGCGAGGGTAGATGAGGGTTGGAGGGGGATAAGGCCTATTAACTCATCGTCTCTCACACCCATCAAAATTACTATCTGCAATTGCCGTTCAGTGCAAGAGGTGGGGTTGCCAGTGCATAAGTCCACTTCATCAGCTTGTTTACAGGACAACAATTCCCTGCGTCGTAAGGCTTCATTTCTAAGGCTGCAAAAGTGCTTCTGCAGTGTATCCAACACCTCTGTAAGGGAAAGTGATGTGTTGGGAGGGATGCCCAGTGTATGCGTAAGCAGGCGCTGGACGTCCAGGGAGATGCAGGTTCTCAGGTGAATCAGCTGGGAAGTTTGATGTAATCTATCAAGTCCAACTAATGCTGCATAATCCTCAAAACGGAGTCTCCATTGGCGAAACGCTTGACATGTTGCATCTTGTTGCAAGAGATGGGGGATGGACCGTAGGCTTGCTAGAAGTTGTAGGTGTATGCACTGAGAAGCCAGGGGTTGGGGTAACAGGTGTAACAGGAGGTGCAATTATGGGGTTAGGTTGCTGGAGTTGCGATGCCGCAATCTGTCCTGATAGTGTGACGGGCCGAGAGAGGGTTGTGAACTCAAAGGCAGGATGCAATCAACTGAGTTATATTGTTATAGAACACTCTCCTTTATATACAAAACCTCAAGGCAACAGGACATAACAAGTTAACAAGAAAGACAGTGTTACAGAGGAAACAGCAGACATGAATTTTCATGTTCGTTTAGTGCGAGGGAAGAGCGAAGATACAAGCATAATATATGCAAAAGGAATTATGTACAATTGTGTAACACACGGTTGGTACATGGCTCCCCCCCTAAAAATGACATACTGTATATGTTAAATAGGCGGGTCATCTGGCAGAAGATAAGCAGGTTTTAAACGATCAATGGAGACCCAGTCTTCTTTGTTCGCAAAGCCAGTCGGATATTTCCGGGAAGGTGTCCTCGGGTATCGCCGCGAGAACATAATCCACTTTGGTGGTTGAGCGAGTCACGCCCCTGATACAAAAGTGGACTTCTGCGCGTTGAAACCAAGCAAACGCTTCTCCGCTGGCGAACGGTGAAAGTTTCAATGGGGCGGCCGCAGCGCTAACTGCTGTAGTAGAGTCCTTCTCCGTCATAGTACTAACGATGGAGGGGCGAGGGAGGTGGGAGTGGAAGGCAGTGGGAGCGAGTAGACTTCCGGGGTCACCAATGTGACGGGCCGAGAGAGGGTTGTGAACTCAAAGGCAGGATGCAATTAACTGAGTTATATTGTCATAGAACACTCCTTTATATACAAAACCTCAAGGCAACAGGACATAACAAGTTAACAAGACAGACAATGTTACAGAGGAAACAGCAGACATGAATTTTCATGTTCGTTTAGTGCGAGGGAAGAGCGAAGATACAAGCATAATATATGCAAAAGGAGTTATGTACAATTGTGTGACATACGGTTGGTACAATAGCAAGGAGAAAAGGGACATGAACCGCTGGTTGTCTTCCTGTCCTGATTGCTCCATCTGTAGTCTGAAGGTCTGCTCCTCTTGTCGTCGCCGGTCTTGTTCTTGCAGGCTGGAAGTCTGTAGAAAATGTATGAGATGAAGTATATCATTATTGTGGTCTCCTGACCTATTGGGAGTCAGGGGAGGAGGGAGAGTGGTGCTGGTATCTTCATCAGCAGTGGGGAGGTGCAAAGGTACTTCGTCCGTCGTCAGACCCTCCGTTTGATCCTCTGTCTGATCCATTAAAGAAATTAGCTGTTCCTCTTGCTCAGCCATATTGAGTTTGGTGTCGTAAGAGAGCTTGAAATCTGTAGAGAGCCAGAAAAATATCCAAATCGCTGTATGTGAGCGAAAGAAAGCACTTTGGATAGTTAAAAATTACAATGTTTGTCAGTGAGCTTGTGAAATAAGCGGCAGTTGGGTGAGATGAGCGAGTGTGTGTTGCGATCAGAGGGGAGGCGGGTGGGGTGAGTGAGCGTGCCTCTGGGCGAGAGCCTCGGGCCTCAGTCACCATCGATGCATGAAAGAGGGAGGACGTGTGGTGGGGCTGCGGAGAAAAATGGCGCTACAGTACAAATGTCCCAAAAAAAATGTTGGCAAGGACACTAACATAATACAACACAGCACTGTAACACACTGACAATCTAACCCTGCACTGCACAAACACTGTATCGTTCTTAAGAGACACTGTAGTTAAAATCTTGAGTCACTGTAAGGGATCCAATGTGCGAGACGAGACAAGAAGTAAAAAGCAATGGCGGTCGTCGTCTTGGAATCCATAACGTCCGGTTACTCACTGCGCCATGTGTGTGATACTGCCACATACATCCATGTGGTAAATGTAATGGAGGGTGACAATTTAAAACAGTAGGTTCTTTAAAATCCCGTATAATGAAGACAAACGGACATGAATGTGACAAGCAGCAGGGAGCAGGTCCATGCTTGTCGATACAGTGACCACTGAACAACGACTGACTACTATATGTATATGGCGGAAAGAAAAGCAGTGTTGACACATATAATTACATTGTTGCCACGATGCATAATGAAAAAGTGTTCTTACAGTATATGTAATGGGAAAAGATAAATGGAAATAAATATAATTCTAATACGAAATAATAATAAAGTAAATGTACATTAATGTTCATAAATGTACGTAATGTAAATAATATACGGCATAATATTAGATATCTATACAGCGAATAGGTCTATGCAAGGACGACCCCAAAGTCACCACAGGTTCTTGCAGACTTCTTGATGGAGTGTCCATTCTGTGGACAGAATTTGACCTCTCCTGCTAAGGCTGGCTGCCATCACATTCTTCTCCCCCTGAATAAACCTTGTTACAATTATTACATTCCTTTCCTTTGCCCAGAGGAGAAGAGTCCTCGCAGTCTCGTAAAGGGACATCGAGTGGGTTCCGCCTTGCTTGGCAATGTAAGCTAATGCTGTGGTGTTGTCAGCATTGACCTGCACCACTTTGTTCAAAATTGACCCTTCGAAGCTTCTGAGGGCCAACAGGACTGCTAACAGTTCCTTTTGGTTATTATGGAAGCTCTTCTGATCCTCTGTCCACAACCCCAAAACTTCCAACTTGCCCAGTGTTGCTCCCCACCCCGAGTCCGAGGCGTCGGAACAACACAAGGTCTGGGTTCTTCAGTTCTAAGGGGTGACTTTCCTGATACTTGTCCGGATCGTTCCACCACTGAAGGTAACTTCTTCTGGATTCTGTAATGGGAATGCACATAGTCTCTAAATCTTTCTCCTTTTTCCAATGAAGATTGAAGTGGAATTGGAGAGGACAAAGATTCAGCCTTCCTAGGGAAACAAACTGTTCCAACGAGGAGAGGGTTCCTAACACACTCATCCACTTCCTCGCAGAACACTTCTGCTTCTTTAGAAAAGATTGCAGTTTTAAGATGGCTTGTTCCATCCTTAAGGGAGACGGGAAAGCACGAAAAACTTGACTTTGAATCACCATCCCCAAATAGAGTATCTCTTGTGATGGTGTCAGAAGAGATTTGTCCCTGTTGACAAGAAGACCCAATTCTTCAGTTAGTCTCAAAGTTATCTGAAGATCCTTCAGGCAGCGATCGTAGGTATGAGCTCTGAGAAGGCAATCGTCTAGATACAGGGAGGCTCTGATGCCTCTGGAGTGCAGAATTCTTGCTACATTGAGCATTAGTGTCGTAAAAATTTGAGGGGCGGTACTGAGACCGAAACACAGGGCTTGAAACTGAAACACTCCCTCCTTGAGAACAAACTTCAGATAATGTTTGAAGCTCAGATGAATGAGGATGTGAAAGTAAGAGTCCTGGAGGTCTAATAAGACCATCCTGTTGCCCTTTCTTACTGCTGCGCAAGGACTGACTTTGATGTCTCCATAGAGCACTTCGTCTTCTGGCCAAACGTGTTAAGTGCACTTACATCCAGGACTGGACACCATCCCCCCCCCCCCCCCCCCGAGTTCTCGGGAACCAGGAACAATCAGTTGTAGAAGCCTGGTGACCGTAAGTCCCGCACCCACTCTATGGCCCCCTTCTCCAACAAGAGAGACACTTGGAGTTGTAAAGCCTGCCTCTTTGACTCCTCTCTGTATCTGGGAGAGAGATGTAATGGGGCTAAAGCTAAAGGAGGTTTCCCTATAAAAGGGATTTTGTAACCCTCCTTCAGAAGATGTACTGACCAAAGGTCTGCTCCTCTCCTCTCCCAAGCTCGCCAGAAGTTGTGTAGTCTGGCTCCTACTGCCTGAAGGCGAAAGCAGTCAGACTGCTTCGCCCTCTTCTGAATCCTCTCTTCTTTGCTCTCCTTCCATCGGGCCTGGAACTACCCCTGCTGGAAGTCTTCCCTCAAAAGGGCCGAGAAAATTTAGGGAATGGCATTTCTTCCTTAGGTTTGCAGCTAGAGAAGGAGGATGGTAAAACCTTTCTTGCCGTCTTTGAAACCAGATCTTGAGTGGCCTTCTGGGTTAATGCGGATAAAATCTCTAATCAATTCCTGTGGAAACAGAGAGGAAGATAGAAGTGCATATAGCAATTCTGATTTCTGAAAGGGAGTAACCCCAAGAGACAGAAACGAACACATCTGAGCCCTTTTCTCAAGTACCCCTGCCGAGAAAAGCGCTGCCAACTCATTAGAACCGTTCGTAACGCTTTATCCATACAGGACATGATGTGGATTAGACTAGCAGTGTCACCATCTTTAAGAGCTGAAACCTTATTCCCCAAGGCTCCCAGAGTCCAGTCGAGGAAATTAAAAACCTCGAAGGCTCTAAAGACGCCTTTGAGAAGATGATCCAATTCCAAAGTAGACCAGAGAATCTTGGTCTTCCTCATGGCCGACTGACGGGGAGAGCGTCTACAAGACTTGAAAAATCTCCTTGGGCAGAGGCAGGAACTCCCAAGCAGAGAACTTCTCCCATTTCGTACCAGATACTACATCCAGATGCCAGTCAAGTCTGAGGAAAAGCAAAAGCTGCCTTTCCTTGGTCCTTCTTAGACTCCATCCAGTCTCCCATCATCCTTAGAGCTCTCTTTGATGACCGTGACAGAACCATCTTGGTAAGAAGAGACTTCTTCGACGCCTTCCCAAGCGTGAATATAGAGGGTGGCGAACGTGGAGCAACGGGCACAAAAGAATCTGGAAACTCGTCGTTGAAAACTTTCATGAGTTTCTTAAGATCCACTGAAGGATGAAAAGACTTAGAATCTTCTCCTGATAACACCTCAAATATTTCCACAGGGAAAAGGTGATCATCGACGTCTTCCTCTGATAAAGCCCTAACGGAAGTAGCGACGTTGTGCTTATCATGATACATATCATAAAGGTCCTGACTTCAGGCATCAAGAGACGCCAGATCATCGTGTCTGTCACCTTGTTGATCTAACGCTTGACGCTCAATAAAGCGCTCGCGGTCAAAGCGATTGGAATTAAGGCGTTCTTGATCTCGACATCCAATTAGACTAGTGTCATCACGAAGTCCGAGGCTCTCATGTTCACTGTCATGCCTCACTTCTTGACTCCCGACATCGCGTAAGGTTGATTGACGCTCATGTCACACTCCGTAAGACGCTCGACGCCGCGTACCACTTGACGCTCGACATCACGTCTGGCTGCTTGCCGCACGATGTCGCGTCCTGAAGGACGCTCGACGTCACGTCCTGAAGGACGCTCGACGTCGCGTCTTGCTGGACGCTCAACAGCTGGACGCTTTATGTCACTATTTGCTGGATGGTTGATGTCACTATTTGCTGGACGCTCGAGATCACTTCTTGCAGGACGCTCAACGTCGAGCTTAGTAGGACGCTCGCCGCCTCGCTCTGTAGGACGCTCGACGTCACGTCTAGCTGGACGCTCAAGATTACAATTTGCTGGACGCTCAACATTACGATTTGCTGGACTCTCGAGATCACGTCCTGCATGACGTTGAACGTCACGTTTAGGAGAACGCTCGGCGCCTCGCTCTGTTGAACGCTCGACCTCACGTCTGGCCGCTTGACGCTAAATGTCACATCTGGCCGCTTGACGCCTGGCGTCACTTTTGGCTGCTTGACGTTCGGGGTCAAGATTATGTCCGCTTTCCTTATGAGGAACAGTCTCACGGCATTCAACTAATAGGCGTAACCGCTTGGTGTCCAGAAGAGAAGCTTATTGTCCGTAGATTGATACGTTTGCATGAACGAAGAGTGTCTCTGTTGCATCTCTTGTAGGATATTAAAATTCGGGTCAACTCGTTGTGATACAGGAGACGTCACGTCTATCACGAGTTCATTATCCACGCCGCTCAAAGAACGTTCAGAGCGTCCAGAGGGCGATAACCAGTCTGACG